>NC_072736.1:94454723-94772257 GCF_026930045.1 Uloborus diversus | reverse complement strand
CTTTTTTATCATTGGCCCCCTAAAATTTCGGAAATAAATAAATAAATAAATAAATGATCAACTCTAATAACCGTGTTTGTTGTGAAGATGTTTATTTTACAAGTGTAGTTTGTGTGTAAGAAAGCTCGTTTTACAGATTTTATTTGAAAACTACTTTAGATGAGGCTATTCAAGCTTTCATCTCTTTTTTATTGTTAGTTAGAAAATTTTAAAATTTTTTTCCTTCAAATCTAGATTTTTTCGCTACAAATAGAAAATTTAAGAAATTAAATGTTTTTAAACAGTTACATTTATGTTTACAAAAAACCGTGATGTTGCACCAAAGAAAGATGGGTGGAAAAAAGGATATTTTCGATAAACTACTTCTAACCCTCCCCCCCCCCCCCCAAAAAAAAAAAAAAAAACAGTGTATTGGCATCCTACGTTCGGGAAAATATTTTCAAAAATACAGAATTATGTCTTCAGATCGCGCATGATTTTTTAAGTTTGGAAAAATGCTGAAAAAGGATTAGTTTTCAATTTTATGTTTCTGAAAAAATAAATGTTTTTAATTTTTCTTCTATTACCGTACCGATGCTTCGTTTAAACACTCTTTTAATATATTTTTAAGATTATTTATGCTCCTTCACAGTTTTTAACTCACTCATAAGTCGTAAAATTTCGTTACATTAACGAAAAATCGATTCTTTTTTGTGTTTATTTTGTACATTGCATTATTTCTTCTTTTATCGTCCAGAAATATTTGTTTTGGAATAAATGTGCACTATAAAACTTTTCGATGAAAATGAAATTATATTTTTTTAACATTATTAACCCTAAACCTATCACAATTAGATGGTTTACTTTGTGTTCCACCCTGTCCTTTAGATCCATCCAAACCAAGAAGGATAGTTATTTACGGGACTTATATACTTGTAAATTGGTTCAATGATTGAAGTTGAACTTACGACTCAGGTTTTGCAGCGATGATTGTAAGTTTTTCTTATAAGTGTGTATCTCTTGCGTCTTCCCCCAAAGTCTTTTCCTGCAAATTTACCGACCAGTTCCACAATCCTTTCAGCAGCAAAACAGATGTGGGAATTTTCAAGAATGAATACAGTAGGTCTTCGTTTTACGCGATTTCGATTATACGCGGTTTTAGATTTGACACCTTTATTTTATTTTACGCGGATGGGCTACGGTTTTACACGGATGCGGCAATGCAAACAGATAACATTTTCCTCTCTTTCAAAATCCAAACTCCTGCAGATTATGAAGATTGCAGATTACACGTAATAAACTGCATTTTGGCGTGCTAATAACCGAACTTGGGCTCCTGGAGACATTTTATGCAATTGGGTCCAGAGCTCTTTCTTAGAAGTACAGTTATTAAACTCACACATTTCAAAACTCACCGGAAGAAGAGCTTTCAGGAGTGACAAAGGAGGCCAAAACTAACGACGATACCGACTTCGATGGCACACAACCAAAAACGTCCACATTGAAAATTTTGAGCCATTCCTAGACAATAGGAATGATCTTTCTGATTTGTTAGTGAAGGAAGATTCTATCATAGAAATGACGCAAGTCATCATGGAAGCGTTAATGCTCTGCAAAGAATTACAGAAAAAAATTATTAATGACCGTCAAAAGACGATCATAGCCAGCAGAAACAGAACACGAAATTAGCTTATGTTTTCTTTATGCATGATGTGCATAAAAGTCGATATAAGTACACATTGAACATGTTATACAATTAGTTATCACTAGAATGAAGTATTTTTTTGTCTATGGAACCTAACCCCTATTTTAACACTACTATCAGGTCTCTATTTACGTGATTTTGATTTACGTGGCATTTCCGTGGAACGTAACCCCCGCGTAAAACGGTGGTTTACTGTTGTACTTCAGTAACTGTATATTTTCCTGGAATAACAAAATATTCTTGCTTTTTACAGCATCATTGAAGAGAAGAAGAGTAAACACGTTAGTTAGCCAATTAATTGTAACAGTTCGAAACTTCAAAAATTAACGATGGTAAACAAAATTCTCTCTTTGCTCTATACAAGTGTTTCCTGGTGGTGGGTCGTTTGCCTTGTAAACCATACTGTAATCCAGTTCCTTTATATTTTGCCCGCCGTTCACTGCCATGACCAATTGCACTCAAAATTCACAAGGTAAGTATTTCTGTAAATCACTGGATACCCAATGTTTAGGAGATCATCAGATAAATGACTTGTAGATTTAATAACTTTCAATCAGTGTACGGAAATTCAATAAGTATTCGATGTGGCGCAGAAGTTTTTTCCTCTTGTAATTTTTTTTATCCAGTCAGAACAATATAGTTTGAATATATAACTTACGAGCATCTTAATCTCGGTAGCATAGTTTAGTTAGAAAAATATACCGCCTCAGAACTCAGTTAGCTCACCTTAACGAACGCAAATGACTGAATGGTCTTGTTTTGAGAGAGCGAAATCAGTTTCACATTTTCCTTTCTGTATTACGTTGACATTATCCATCAAATGCATTTGCTCGCTTTTTAACTCAGTTCCTAAAGTTTCGATTTCTTCCGATCGAGCTCTTACGAAGTTAAAAACAGTTAATTTTACAAACACAGTTGAAACTTTATCAACAGTTCAATAAATATTTCCCTTCGACACTCCGACTGTTGAAAGGGTTATGAAACAGGTTAGTGAGTCGGAAGATTGGTATTTAAGAAAGAGGCAAAATTTAGATTTATGTGAAACAATTTTTATTCACGATCATCAATGCAAAAGCTGATCTAAACGTAGTCTGATTCGATCCAAACGTAGAGTCTTGTTTAAAATCAGTAAACTATAAATGTATAATTAATTTAAACAACTATCTTTCTTACATGAAATACACCGCCAGCTCAGAACTGGCGGTGTATTTCATTTATTTCTGCCTTGGCCCTGGCTATAGGGTGGTAACTTACTGAATAAACTATCTTTTTTGGTTGGGTGAATGAGAAGGGCAAGGTGGAGTCTGAATTGCAGTTACATTAAAGCTCTAGGTTACCGATCGCCAGCGGGCGACCATTTTATTGAAAACTGCTATCAAAGAATCAAGTCTAAATAGTGCCAGAAGTGGGGACTAGGTATTTCTTTACTTGTTAAATATAATATCGCTATTTGGACCGTTCGCATGAGTCTATAGTAAGCGTTATTTTGATAATAATTGTTTTCGTCGTTTATTTCAGACCAATTATTTTCAATTCAAGTAAAAAAAAAAAAAAATCAATGAGCCTGGCGTTTTTACTTGTACTCGTATTTAAAAAGGATCCTTTTTTACTGGGTGCAATTTTTTTTGCATTTCCGACCTTTTACACTCAAAAAATTCCGACAGAAATTTTCTGACGAATAAATAAATTAAATCCTTCTAAAGGTTCTCGTGGTAAAAACACCTATGTTGGTAGTGCCACGTGAACAAATGGATGCCATTTCAGAGGATCACACCAGATTTGCAAAAAAAATAGTTTTTAACTCAACTCCGTTATAAAGAGGGGAGGCTCCTTACATTACTGTTCCCAGATCGCACTGAGTTCCACTATTAGCTGCACTCCGAGAAATTTTGATCGGAAGCATTCCTTTGTTTCTGAATTATTCAAAAATTAGTTTTCTTTCTTTTGCCTATTTTCCCCCTTCCTTTACTAAATAAATTATTAAATTAGAAATAGAAAAGCAAGCCCAACTAGCATACAGCGTTGAGTAGACATTTATGCATCTTAATAATAATCAAACGTAAATATAACATTTTTGCTGAAATTTAATATTTCAGCAACTTTTTCACATGAAGAGTACTTTACATCTAAATTACGAAGATTTGTTTGTGAAAAATAATCCCCATTTATCGCAAAATGAAAAAATGATTATCAAATAATGCCTTATGTAGCGCTTATGAATGCTAAACTTAGTTGTTAGTTCACCTTTTTATTTTTTTATTTTTTGAAACCTAACAACAATATTTGAAAAATACTTTTCCTTTTTACAAGCATTGAAGTTTATTTGAAATAGAAAATGAAATATTTAAGCTCTTTATAAAAACTTCTACCAACGGCCTCTTGGGAATAGAGAATACGATTCGATAACAAAAACAAAACGAAAATTGGATATCCTGAACGTTCTCTTTGTTTCTATATACTTTTCAAAAAATTTTTCTCGAAATTCTTATGGACTATTAAAAAAAAGAAAAAGAAACAGGGTAGCCACAAGTTTGACGAACTTTGTTGTATTTTTATAGCTTATTTTGAGTTCGAGAATACTATATAAAACATAAAGTTTTTACGTTTGCTATTTCTTAATGGATTCTGTTTTTTAAGTTCTTGAAAGCAGGCAGTATAGCACTTGGAAAAAGAGGAAAATAAAAACTGCCTTTCTATCAAAACATTAAACTTTAGAAAAATGAATGATAAGTTTTACCATAGAGATTTTCAGTATTAAAAAATGCTTTTCTTTAACTGCAAAACTATACAATATTTCCCTTTTAAATTTTAAAACTGTTTCTTTAAAAATTTGAATTTCTGATATTAATTGACCACGATTGAAAATTATTATTTCACGATTTCCAATGCAGCTGAGATTTTTCCTACATTTGATCTGAATTATTGAGAAATATGTTTCTTTGATAATCTGTTACTCTTTTTTGGAGTTAGAATACCACAGACAGGTGCACAGATACAATCTTCCTTTTTGCGTCGTAGGTTAAATAGATTCTTGTCAGCAATTTTCTTATAACTTGTTCATTTTTAGCTTTTGCGATGCAATAAGTGAAACGTTGTGGGGTCTGCAAAATCCGCAATATCTAGTAATAATAACTGTCACAAGTCTAAGTTTCTATTTACTGTGCTTTTAATTCAATGTGTTTAGTTCTTTTTTAAGCTTTTAGAAACTCTTTACTCACCCATAAAAACAAGGCACGTAAAATTAGCTATGAGTCATAGTTACTTTAGAACGCTTATACAGTTATTTATTTTTGTTACCCATAATATTTGCCTTTGTTTAAAATTTCTAAACTATCATAACTTAATTCAATGGGGGGATTAGATGCTCTTTTATCATTAAGAGATGATTTTAAATAATGATTATAACAATCATTAATAATTTTTAAATTATTTGAAAAAACCTCTCAAGGCTTCAGTCCTAAATATCAATCAAACCATAGCGATGATTAGCTACCATCAACTAACTCATTTTTCTTTGATACCTCCTCCATTTTTCTTTTACAGCTGGAATAAAGTTTGCTATTCAGGAAAAAAAACAGAGCTCCTAGAACCCTTTTATTTTAACTAACTCTCCTTTTGAAATTTGATTTTGCGTATAAAAACGTTTAGATACATAATAAACACAAAAGTAGCTTTCCAAGTGTTAATAAAGCTTTGTTTCCGGATTGTATTTAATAGAAAAAGGATCAGAAGTCAATTCCGCACTTTTTCAAAAAAATATGTTTCACTTTTTGGGCACTTAGGGGAGTTAGTACCCCCTATTCCGTATTTGTTAATTTGCACAGGTTCATGTACTTTTTTCTGAAAATCTATTTAAGATACAAAGTATGAAATTTTTTCTGTACCTTAAGTAGGCTCTTTTCTCTATACTGAAGTAAAATTTTACAGAAAGAAAGCTTATTTTTTAAAAACAAAATTCTAATTTGTAAGTCACTGTATGATTTTCAAAAAATGACACGAAATCAGCTGCATAAAAAAATATTTCTCTAATGTGAGGTAAAAATTACTTCACTATATGTCATTAGGTGTATGGAATAGGTGATAAAAATTTCAAAACCTAAAACAATTAAGTTTCTGAGAAAAAGGAACATTTAGTTTCAAAAATACCATTTCGAGATATTGCAATTTAAAAGGGAAAATCATACCTCATCAAAATAGGTTTACATTTTTTTAAAGCTTATTTAAACTTACTTCTAATATGAGCTCGGTCAAGAAATTTGTATCATTATAGAGGTATTGAAATGGATTTTCAAAATATATAAAAACCAAAAACTCGAATTTTTGAAAGTATTTAGGGTACTGACTCCCCTTAGGCAAGTTTACAATGAAATTTTTAGAAATATGACGGAAAGTTATTTATTAGTTAGTTAAAATTCATATTTAAATAAAAGAACATTTATTTATTTCATATTTTTTGGGTAATTATATTAGTTTACAGCAAAAATTAATTTAAACAGGACTAAAAATGTTCATTTACATTTTAGTTGAAGTCCATAGTTAAGGTAATGAACACGTATTTATTCCATGTGTTTTGGACATTTAAGTAACTTTTCAGTAACATTTTGATGAAACATTAACAAAAAATTATGTTTAATATTTAAAGTGGTTATCGTAACTAAGTAAAAGAAGTGCCCTTTTGAAATATCTTTTGGACATTCAAGCAAGTTTGCAATAAATTTCTGTGCAATTGTGTCTAAAATATATTAGATTTAAAATGAATTTCATGTTGAAGTAAAAGGTAACTAGTTTCTTGCATATCTTTTGAACATTTGGTAAGTTAGTTATAACATTTTCAGAAAATATGATCAAAAATTATGCATTAGATTTAAAGTGAAGTTCATGTTGAACTAAAGGGTAACTAGTTTCTTACATATCTTTTGAACATTTAGTAAGTTAGTTATAACATTTTCAGAAAATATGACCAAAATTTATGCATTAGATTTAAAGTGAAGTTAACGTTGAAGTAAAGGATAACTAGTTTCTTGCATATCTTTTGAACATTTAGTAAGTTAGTTATAACATTTTCAGAAAATATGACCAAAATTTATGCATTAGATTTAAAGTGAAGTTCATGTTAAAGTAAAAGATAACTAGTTTCTTGCATATCTTTTGAACATTTAGTAAGTTAGTTATAACATTTTCAGAAAATATGATCAAAAATTATGCATTAAATTTAAAGTGAAGTTCATGTTGAAGTAAAGGATAACTAGTTTCTTGCATATCTTTTGAACATTTAGTAAGTTAGTTATAACATTTTCAGAAAATATGACCAAAAATTATGCATTAGATTTAAAGTGAAGTTAATGTCGAAGTAAAAGAACAGCGTCCATCTTTCATTTCTTTTAAACATTGAGTAATTTGACAATAAAATGTCGAGAAAATATGATCAATGATTATACATTAGATTTAAAGTAAAGTTCATGCCGAAGTAAAAGAGCAAGCGTCCATCTTTTATATCTTTTAAACATTGAGTAATTTGACAATAAAATGTCAAGAAAATATGACTAAAATTATCTATTTGATTTCAACTAAAGTCCATATTTAAGTAAAAGAACACGCGTTCCTTTCATACTCGCAACGGAGTTGAAATTCCCCATTGAGCAAAATGCGATAGTTCTGAGCCATGACGAAAAGTTCAGGTCTGAAATTGACATTTCGATAAGAGACAAATGTTCTGAGTTCGTTTCTTTTCCCTAGAACTCCCTTTCAAACACAATTTGTCTGCGTAGAAAAGAAAGAGATTGACGTTGCTTGGTGAGTATCATTTAAAGAATAAGAGCCTAGTGTGTGTGTGGGCGCTTACTGACACTCTGAGGTGGAATCCATCTCGCACGTGACGTCCCCCAGAGAGTTCTATTCGATGGAACAAACCCGACAGAGAATGATGTCCTTTCCAGTCAGTTGACTCTTTTTCGGAATTGCAGCGGAGAAATTTCTTCTTCGTGTAGGCTGGAGCGATAACATAAAATTTCCCGGTTAATAAGTAAAGAAAGAAAAAATATGTGGTTATATAAGCTCTTTGTGGTTTTCTACTTCATAAATTACTATTCTGGCTCGGCACTTTGAGAAGTAAAAGTACATTTCCTCCATTAAATTTTGGAAGTAATTACCTTTTTTACTTCTTTTACAAAAAAGGAAGTATTGTATTCGCGAGAAAACTTTCACTCAAAATTCGACCTTAATTTCCATTTTGCTCACCCTCAAATTAATGTTGAGTTTTTTCAACCCGACCACAAGCGGATAAGTGACTAAGAACGTATAGACACCCGAAATATCCATTATGACATTCACCGAGTTAATTATAACGACTTTTCTCGTGACGTCCGTATGTACGTATATATGTATGTCCGTGTGTATGTCGCATAACTCAAGAACGGTAGGTCCTAAAAAGTTGAAATTTGGTACGTAGACTCCTAGTGGGATCTAGTTGTGCACCTCCTGTTCTGGTTGCATTCGGATGTTCCCTTTTTGAGAGGAAATCAATGTTTATTTCAATGCAAACTCAAGTGATGTTATAATTTATGCTTAATAAAATAACTTAATAAAATAAAATTTAATAAAATAATTTATTATTATTATTTTATTAAGTTTTGTGGCCAACTTGGCGACAAATTTGGAATTTTTTTTTAAAATCTGGTTTAATTTGGCCATTGTTGGTGATATTTAGAGAATTAACAATTGAATCACATTAAAATTACCAGTAATGGAGAAATAACTTTTAATTGGTGTAAAAGAAAGTAATATGATGTACACATCAGTTCGATTATGTTAAGAGACATTAGTAAATTTTCTTAGCTGGAAAATCGCCCGTTATGGTATGACGGATGAAAACTGCCTCTACATTTGAGCGAAGCTATTGCCTGTTTGGTGATATTTTGATAGTTGAAACTTTTAACCGTAGATCCAGTGGACTAACCTTAAACTCCAGTAGAAAGCGTTCATTGTTGACCACTTTTTTCGTTTCTTTATTCTCCTAAAACGGCAGTCTTACCAGTAAAACAGTAAATTACCGGATCCAGCTCAGCCTTGTCAAAATAAAGCATTTCCCTGCATGCCAAACAATGCCAAAACATATTATCAAATTATCATGCCGTGGCGCGAGTTTCATTTTTGATGACGCCAGGAGCGTTACTCGATCATTGGCTATTACATATATGTATATGAGGATAGAAAACTGCAAGATGGATTTAGAAATTATGCATCTTCTAAGAAGACGGATTACTTTCCCCATAAAAACGTGGATTCGAACGCTATAACTTTAGATTCATGTTTATTATTATTTTCTGTGCCAATCTATTTTCTAGATTTTCCAACCCACAATTACTGAAAACTACATTTTAAGTGGGTGATGGTTCCAATTTTAAGGGCACAATTAAGTCAGGAATCCTAATGCCCATGTTCTAAGTAGAGTTGTTGCTTAGTTCCAGGAGGACTCTTGTGGGAGGAGCTCCTCGCCTTTGCAACTTATTGGGAGAAAATTAGGAACGTCCCTGTCAGAAATCTTGACTAATTAGTTTGTTCGTGTCATAGTAGCTGCCTTATATATTTATTTATCTAATCTGATTAAATCAACCAATTTCATTTAAATCTAAATTGATACATCTACAGGTGCTGGACCGGTAGTTGCTAGGACTTTGGGTTTAAAACTATAATGCTTAGCTGTGGGAGGAGAATTCCAATCTTACTTAACATACATAATGAACTTTTTCCTGCGGTTTTGCTCCAACGATCGACGGCTACCTTTCCCACGCCGTATGGTGAAATACGTATAGCATTCACTTCGACGTTTAAAGCGTGGTGTGGAGAAAAAAAAAGAAAAGATTCAACTAATACAGTGATATAAATTTTGTTAAAAGTATTGCCTCCCGATTTAATTTAGATAAAGTGCTTTGGGTTCAAGAGCGGTCGAGGTGCAAACAATCTTAGCGTTAAACATTTAAAAAATGTTAGCTAATCGTAGCAATAAGTGTATTTTACTCTTTTTTTTTGCTTATCGACTTTTATTTAAAAAAGTAATATGCAAATAATTTTTCCGATAAGTTATGTTTTTTATAACGAGATTTTATTCTTAAAAAATAAAAAGAAGTAAGCGCACTCTAGAATTTCGAATTTTACGCTGCATAGCGAAAGCCCTGGTTTCCTAGAAGTGAAATCACCGAACTTTGGCGTCGCTACTCGGCGTGACGCTGAAATCAAAATCAAGTGATTCCGGCGTGGCCACTCCAACGTCGATTTCGCTCGGGCGCACATGCGCAGAAGAATCAACTTTTCCTCTCGGCGATAAGCGACGCCGAAGGTTGGCGATTCGCTCCTGGTAAACCAATGCTTAAGAAGCTAAATCGTGGATATGAAAAGACAAAATACAACTTTAAAATGTTGGTAGCTATACCATCTGATATGAAAACATTTCATATAATGCACTTTTTTGCAGTTCAAAAAATGCATTATACTGTCGAGTTTTTTCTTCCAGTTCTGGTGAAGTGTGTGTCACTTATAAATAAAAGGGGACATAACTAGATCATAATAATTTTCAAAATGACCATAATATCATAATTAATTCAAACTTACTGTATTTCTTTTTCTTTCCATTAAATATTTCAGTGATTTTTTTTTAAATTAGAATTGAAAAGCATATAATGCCATTCGGTATCCAACGCAAATTAAAGCAAATAAAATCCACGTAATCTGTCAAAGTATTGAGTTACACACTGATGATACATCCGAGTACACGCACTAGAATATCGCGATAAATGAAATACATTTTCAGTGTACCAATTCAATGTCTACCGGGAACGGTCCAGCAACGTTTAGGCACGTTAGAGTACCGGTCAGTAACGTTAGACCACGTGGGAATGTCAACTGACCAACCGGGAACGGTCCAGCAACGTTTAGACACGTTAGAGTACCGGTCAGTAACGTTAGATCACGTAGGAATGTCAACTGACCAATGGCTAGTCTACCGGGAACGGTCCAGCAACGTTTAGACACGTTAGAGTACCGGTCAGTAACGTTAGATCACGTGGGAATGTCAACTGACCAATGGCTAGTCTACCGGGAACGGTCCAGCAACGTTTAGACACGTTAGAGTACCGGTCAGTAACGTTAGACCACGTGGGAATGTCAACTGACCAATGGCTAGTCTACCGGGAACGATCCCGGCTAATAGAATATCCTGCCTATTAGAATAATTTTTTCGGTCAAACTGGCTATGCCATTAGAGGCTCGACTGTAACTCTAAGATCCCTTTAGGCATCTAAAGGGAGGGAGGAATGTTTATGGGGGATTCTTCAAAAAGTGTAACTTTTCTGTCACACGTCTTTTACTGTAAAAACTTTAAGGAACAGCTCATTTAGCAAAGCTATTTGATTTCCTCAAAAATATATCTATTTGAACCTACCAACATTTTTTAAAGCAATAATTATATATATATATATATATATATATATATATATATATATATATATATATATATATATATATATATATATATATATATATATATTTATATATATATATATATATATTTATATATATTTATTTGGTTCACAACTTGTGAATTCATACCTCCGTGGCATATCACACACCTGGTGTGACTGTTTATGCTGCTTAATGACTTGTTTAATTAAAACTATATGCTTATTTATTTATTATTCCTTTCACAAGTGTCTCAAATACTAAATTTTTAAGTATATTTAATTGTTTAATATTGTGTTTTAACTCGTTTTAGTAGGATAAGGAATTATGTCACGTAATAAATTCTCACCTCCGTTACCTAAACATGAAACGCGATTTCTCGCTAACATACGGAAGTAATGACATCAAATTTTATTTTCCATAACACAAGAGAGCCTCCTTGTTTATTTTTAGCCATAAAGAAGTAAGATTTTTATCGAAAAAAAAAAGATTTTGTTTGAAAAACTAAGTGTGGTTATTGTGAACTCTCACCTACATGAACTTGAGTTTCAGGGATGTGAATTAGTGGGAGAAAAAGAAATGAACATGTTTTCGTATGTTTAACATGCGCAGATTGTAGCAAGGACGGAAAAAATATTTGCCTGAAAAATGTATCTATTAAGTCTGTATTAATGGAAAACTCCACACCTCCGTGACAGACCTTATCAATGTCATTATTTCTAAGGTGAAAATAAATGATGGACGGGAAATAAATCGATATAAGGCATTCTACCAAAATTTTAATTGCCAGTATATTCTGAAATTTACTAAATACTATTTTTTAACACACATTTGAACTAAAAGGATAATTAAAAATTAAGCCCTACTTTGATTAAGAGAACTTGATATTAGATTCCCAATGATCATTAAAATAGATCATAGTTTGTACAATTAAGAAAAATAATACTTTGATATTAATTTGGCCTTAATTTTTAAACATTAAGAGTTTCTTCTTATTATTTTATTTCCGTGAACAATGCATTTTTTAATTTCTTTTTATTTGTGAGTAAAATAATTGGAACTTAGCTGGGCCATTGTTTATGGTTACTTCTAGTAGGTAACATTTTCATGTAAGAATGGAAAAAAAAAAGAAAACAAAAGGTTTCGAATTTAAAACATATTTTTTTCAAAGGTTACATTTTCTGCAGAATGACCCTTATGAAACATATCTTGAAGAAAACGAACTTTACAAAAGGAACAAAGATTTTTTTCTGTTCTTCTTCAAATGAAAGAACTTGAGATGACTTGACTTCGAGAGAGAGAGCGTGAGAGAGAGAGAGAGAGCGAGATAGATTGAGAGAGAGAAAGAGTGAGCGAGAGAGAGAGAGAGAAAGAGTGAGCGAGAGAGAGAGAGAGAAAGAGTGAGCGAGAGAGAGAGAGAGAAAGAGTGAGCGAGAGAGATTGAGCGTGAGAGAGAGAGAGCGAGATAGATTGAGAGAGAGAGAGAGAGTGAGCGAGAGAGAGAGAGGAAGAAAGAGAAAGAGAACGAGAGAGAAATAGAGAGAGAAAGAGAGATCAGTGTTACTTAACTTCTCAGAAAAACTCTTCATCGTTCTTTGCGACTTAAATTATCTATCCCTGCTGACAATAATTAAATTTTAACAAGATTACTTATCTGATCTGGTAAACTAACTTCGTTAATGGAGCAAAAATGTTTTCTTTATTTTTTGTTTTCAAAAATAAGTATTATAAGATTATACGCAGAAAAATTACCATACATCTCTGTCTTTAAAACGAAGCTCCTTTGACACCTCTGAAAAACAAAAAGTTTGCTATCGTTACTTCAGGAAATGCATTTTTCTTGTAATTTCATTTTAGTAATTAGTTCAAAACTTTTATTGTTACCAAAATTGTGTTTTTAAAACAAAAGTCGATAATTAATTGATTTTTGTTCGATAAAACGGGCGTATCCAAATATTTTATGACAAGAAATAAAATTCAGTTTCTGATTCTTTATGATAGATAGTAACATTGTTATACTTTGTTACCAAATTAGCGTCATAATTACTTAAAAAAATAAAAAAAATAATAGTTTAAACTTGGATATCTTGAACTCAAATTATGTTTTTCGCAATCAAGAGTGTGTATGTATGTAGGCGTGTGTGTTTGTGTGTGAAGGGGATGATATATTTGTTTCTGTGTGGGGGTATGTGTGTAGGCATGTGTGTTTGTGTGTGGGTAATTGTGTGTTTGTGTGGGGAGGGTATGTGTATGTGTGGGTAGTTGTGTGTATGTGTAGGTGTGTGCATGTGCTTGTGTGTTTGTGTTTGTGTATGTGTGGTGTCTGTATGTATGCGTGTGTGTATGTGTGTGTGTGTGTGTAGGTGTAAGTGTAGGCAAGTAAGTGACGCAATCTGGAGACGGTATTCACTACAGGAGCAGCATTGATTGGCGGCCGGTCGTCGTCGGTGCTGCAGAGGGAGGTGGGGGGAAAACAAAATAATTGGAATTCAAAACTGTCAAGTGAGACCAATAAGCAATGTGATTGTTCAAAAAAAAAAAAAAACCCTTCTATTATGAAGTTTGACAAGTTGTCGAAAGACCATTAGTCGCTGAATGTAAGCAACATACAATCTTTACTTCATAAATAATCTATAAATATGTTCTATTTTTCTTGCATCATTATGTTGTTAAAACCTTTGTAGCAGAAAGAATTTTCATAATTTCTATTTTTCTAACTCAAAAAATTAATGGATGGGAATGTGGGGCAAAGTGAAATAGTGAAATATTTACTCTACCCGTAGCACCACCTATCTGTAATAATTGAACCATGTAGTAACACGTGTATATAAGTCAGGAAAAAGTTGCGTCTGAAGTTTTTATCTTACGTCGTTTCGTGATTTTGTAATTTAATGAAAGCTTTAAAAGACAGAAATGTAACTGTAGCAATAAGATGCTCACTCTGCAATTTTAAATGAATAAACATTGCTGCGCATAACAGTGAGGTAATTTTACCATGTTCTAAGAAAATGTCCTAATTTTATATTTGATACTATGAACTGGAAATTGTTATGCATACAAAGGCTGCAGAGATATCTGTGGTGCATGCGTACAAAATTAAAATCTTTTTTTTTTAATTTTTACATTTTGAATGCTTTAGTATTTACAAAATCAAAAATATCCCTGAGTGTATGTCTCTTTTTATTTTAAGTAAGACCAAAGTTTATAAGTTTCTTGAATTTTCGACAAAGATTCGTACAAAATGAATATACTAAAACTCCATTAAATCCATCATATTTCTGTTTTAGACTAAATTAATATTATGCACTAGGTACAAGTTTCAAATATAAAGCTAGCGAATTTGGCATTTTCCGTTATATCTGGATATTTTCCTTTGCATTAATAATTTGGTATTAATGCTGTTCGAATGCATTCACCTTCTGTGTTATTCAAGTTAGGAAACATAATATATAGTTATTTTTGTAAGCAAAATTTCTGTTACTAGAAATATTTCATTTTATTGATTTAAAACAACTTAAATTATTTGAAAATCTTCTACAGGGAAAAAAAAATATTCTAGAGTTTGTTGGATCTGAAATTGCTTCTTGGTATGAGCGAGTTTTATTTCAGTCTCGTTACTGGAATGCTAAAGTTCAGGTAAGAAAACGCAAATTTGATGCTCTTTAAGAATATTCACGAGATTTATCTTCGTTATGTAGACTCTCAAAGGTAAATGCTCAGAGAAAATGTTTTTAAGATCTTAAAGTATTTGATGCAAGAGCTGAACATTCTGAAAGAAATTTTTTCAACACCGTCTCCTGCAACTCAAATTTCAGGTAATGCTTTAAAATTAAGAATATTTAAATCGAAAAGACATGCAGTAGAAAATTTTTTGCATCTGATGTTTTCCGACACCTAAACTTGCTATGAGTAAAATATTTGTTGCATGAAAACTGATTACTTTTCAGAAAAAATATGTTTCTATCTATAAAAAGTTTATTTTTTTAATTCACTTTTAACCTTTCAAATGGACACATTATTTTTTAAATTTGAAAATGGCAGATGTTTCATTTAAACGTATGAACTTGGCTCTGGTAAAAATATGCTTGAACATGGACGCGCTCATAAAAAGTTTAAAAAGGAGATTTTTTAAATTGAACGATTGACACAGCCTCACCAATCATTATCGGCAAACCTCCCCTACTTTAGCAACTGTAATTGTTTAAGTTTCAACCAAACGGTGGTCGACTTATCAGAGCAAGTTAGACTATAAATAGTGCAAAAGATTTGAATTGTTTTATATCCAAGGGGACTGCATGTTGCAGACCTCTCTCATACCTAGTCGATTCTCTTAGGGGTTGGCATCCATTTTTTTTAAGTGGCAGTAGTATCTGAGGATAGTTATTTTCCAACATGTTTTAATATGATACTAATTTTTGACGTTTTCTCAGAGTTGGCTTCTTTCAGGACTCGTGTTTCTAATAAGGTCAAGTCAACTTTGTTTTTTTTTCTATTTTTTATGAGTCATGTGGTGCATATGCAAAATTTGATGTGAATGGAGTCATAAATGAAAAAGATACTAGGCGAAGAACCTTAGATTGGCCTTATATGACCAACTTATTTTAAGAGATACAATGGCATCTTCTGAAATAGTTTAATTTAGCTGAATGCAGTTTAAACATTTCTATAATGTAACTTGATAAGATATTTTATAGCATTTAGTATTTAAAAACTATTTTATAATTTAAAGATTTTTTCGTATGTGAGACGAATTTATTTTGCGAAATGGATACACATAGAAAGGTATTTGCAAATGCATATAGATGCAGTAAAAACCTTTTAGGTTAATGAAGAGTGTTTCATTGCTTAATGTAAAAGTATACAACTGCTATATGTTGTACAGTACACTTTGTTATCGAGGCATTTCAAAGCTTATGTTCTTCTCTAAGACTTTTAATATATCGTAAAATTAGAGATTAATAATATTAAAATATCGAATAAAAACAAAAGAAAGCATTCTTAACACGACATGCAAATAGTAGATTGCTTTAATATTATGAAAAATAGCAATTTTATTCAAGCTTAAATGCTATTACTTTTTTATCTATAATTTTTAGCAAATTAATTCAAAAGTTACCTAGTTTGTCTTTCAAAACTACCGAAGCAGAATTTTTTGTAAAAGAAACCCCCAACTCTTTCGTGTTAATACGAAACTTTTTTTATTCTTGTTAACGAAGGAGTACGATACAAAGAAAAAACTTTAAATGACCAACTTTTTTCAGGGAAATTTTTTTAACTGCTTAATTTTAGTTCTTGATTATCGAGTACTTAGGCGTGAAATTCTAAACAGTTTTATGGTATTTCTTAGAACAATGAGTATTATGTAAATGAATGATTGTTACTAGATTTTTAATTTAAAAACCAGACTTCTTTGTTACGTACCTTCAGAATTAAATAGCTCTTTTTTTTCATTCTTTTAGAAAATACATTTTTAGTAGATAAAGACACGATATAAAATAATATCATTGGTTACTTAAAAAGAGAGAAAAAAAGATGTCAAATGAGGCAGTGAGAAGCAAAGGGATGCAAGGGAACATTTTTAAGTTTTGTGTAAAACGTGTTTAAAGATAACTTCCTAGGTTGACTTGCATTGTTTTCTTTCCCTCAATCATTCTGTAAAGCATCAGGCCCTACTTTACAGCATGGTTTAGGCTACTAGTACTATATATTGCCCCAAGACAGAGGAAAAAGTCGCGTACCATTTGTATTGGTTAGCTCCAATTTTTTTATTTTGCCACTTGCATCCCTTTGCTTCTCACTGCCTCAAATGTGGAATGGAGAAAACGCGTCAAATGCAAGAGAAAACCAACTTTGGTACGAAATAAATAAATTCCTATCTTAAAAAGTCAATATCAATTAACCATTTAAAAAAGCCTCATCTTTTCCAAAAAAAAAAAGACATCCTGTTTCTAGGTTACAAGAGATTATTCAACATACCGAAAGATGATAATTTCATTACACTATAGGGCAATTCCATTGTAACGGGTGTGACGTTGAGACGCTATTTTTGAGAGTTGTATCTGAGTTTTACCCAGTTAATAACTTAGTAAACACCAACAAAGTTTTAAATGATGTTAACCTAAGCATTTGCTTAAATAATTAAGCTAAAATGAAACTGTGGAAGGTTTAAGTTTTTTTTTTAAATATTTTAAATTTTGTGACGGGTGTGACGTTTTCGGGACATGAGTTTTCACTTACCTTTGCATTTGTACAATTTCCTGTGAATTTTTTAATGTTTCATTTCTGTAGCATTTTTTTTCTATTGAATGAGATTCAGATGAAACTTAAAACACAAGATTTATAGCACAATTAAATTTTTTTACCTCGTAGGAATTTTTTTTCCTGGCGTGACGGGTGTGACAGAATTTTTGACGGGTGTGACAGTGTGCCAAGTTGCTAATTTGAGAAGCAAATTTTTGAAGAACAGTGATCAGTACAACTATTAAACTGGACAATACTTAACATATACTTACATTTTATTGGAAATAACACCTATATAAACATACATACAACTGTTTTAGAACTTTCAGTAGCCTGTACTTGTTACAAGGGCTTGTGGAGCAACTTTTTAAAGAAGAGTACAGACAAACAAAGAGTACATACAAATAGTGAGCTTGACAATAGTTAATATATACTTACATTTTATAAGAAATTAAATCCTATACCTATATGTACCATTGTTTTAGAACTTATAATGGCCTCTACTTGTTACAAGGGCTGGTGGAGCAACTTTTTTAATAATTACTAGAGACGTACCGAGTAGTACTTTGGCCGAGTACCGAGTCCTCGGCCTTTCACTACTCGGCCGAGTACCGAGTTACCGAGTACTCGGTCTTTCACGACTCGGCCGAGTTACCAAGTACCAATTATGTTTTAAGAAGAACCACCGATACACATGTGATGAATTTTGAACTTATTGGAATAGTAGTATTGACCTCCTTGTCCATATTATAATTTTGAAAACTAAATTCCTGCTGAAGTTTAATTACGCATTATATAAACAATTTTGTTTGTGTCAAAAATTTTACCAAAAAAATTATTCTTAAAATTAAAAATAAATAAAAGGTATGATTAATCAAGCTGGAATTAAAACAAATTACAGTAAAATCCTCTAATGCGGACACTAACAGGACAATTTTTTTTGTCCGCAATAGAGAGATGTCCGCAGGACAGGTGTTTAATAATGTTATTTGCATTGGAACTGAGGAATTAAAAATTGTCCGCATAAGAGGGGTGTTTGTTAGGAGGGGTTTCACTGTATACCAATCAATTACAGTTCTAGTCCGCCAAACATAAATATTTTTTTAAAAGCAGATAAAACAAATGTGCAGGAACATTACAAACTTCATTATTCTCAAAATTTAAATTTGACTTATAAATTTTAATTGTAAATGATTGTAGAATATAATGCTTGCTCTTTATTTTTAAATAAAGTTTAGTATATGTCTTAGACAATATTCAATTTTTTGCAACTACTCGGTATTGGCCGAGAAGGCTGAGTACCGAGTAGTTACCGAGTACTCGGTACGTCTCTAATAATTACCGATATTTTTTCAGATGAAATATCTTCTTTTTCTGACCAAATCCAATGGGGTTCACTAGCCTGCATATATTTTAAACTTACTTCTTCGTTCGTGATGTCAATGTCCAAAACAGTAGCATAATAAAATTTATTTATACAGTGCTTCGTACTGCTGCCTGTAGTGGTAAGTGAAACCAAAACAAAATCCCAATTGTAAGCTCAGGTGGTTGTAGGATCCTGCAAGAGGAAGATCTACTCTTTGAGTTGAAGTGACAACTACTTTTTTAATGTAGACTTAGCAGTCTTTCCAATTAAAAGATTTGTAGAATCGCACACCTGAAAGTGGTGAAACGATTTTATGCCTTCTATTGCGATAGATTTGTCCCATCTTGATGACAACATTGCCTTTGACTGTAGTATTTGAAGAGCTGTGACGTAAAAAGATGTAATATTGAAGAAAAACAGCTTCTGTTGTAGGAAAGAAACTTTGATCTCTTCACCATCAGAATCACAAAAGAACTCTTACAAAGAGATAGAGTTATATGAGATAAAGTTACAGTTTAAAATTGTAAACCACATTAAATTCTATGGCACAATTATGTCTGTATAAAATTAATCTTATAATTTGTATTTATCAGAAAATTTATGAAGAATGAAGGAAAAATGAAATACTAAATAATTACAATTCTTGCCAAATTCAAATGTTTTGAATTTCAGGATTTATTACTATTTTTTAATCTTTTAATTTTTTGTGAAACAGAAGTATGTAAACTGTTCTATTAAATTTAGGAATTATTTTGAAATTTAGAAAGTGTTTCAAGTGTTGTCACACCCGTCACAATGATTTTGTCGCACCCGTCACAAACTTTTTGTCACACCCGTCACGCCAAAATTTTCATATTAATTTTTTTTAATCAAATTTGTTTTGTGTCATACTTAATCAGATGCAAAATAATTAGACTTTTATGAAATTTTATGCTTTTTCATGGAATACTGCATTTGCTATGCTATATTAAGCATCTTTTCTGTGACGGGTGTGACAGACAGACCTTATAAGTATATTTGTATTACAAATGTTCTTTAATGTATTTTTAGCAAATTTTAAGTACTTTAAAAGATAGTCAAAGGTCAGAAATGACAATAAATGTACACAAAATAAAAATGCTACTGTTTTAAGTATTGTTTCAGAGAGAATGAAAATACCCTATTTTTTCAAACTGAAAGTTTTTTATGTTGCACTAACTTTAAGCCCCAAAAAATGAAAAAAAGTAATTATAATGAAAATATTCTTTATGGTTTCATATTCCTCATATTATTACCTTTAATTTGATATATTATTTATTGCAAAAGGAAAATTTTGAAATTTTTACCCTCATGTCCACTTTTTCGTGGAAATGCCCTATATTAAACTTCATCAATAATTTCGCAGGTCCAAAAATATTGTGTTCTTCATTAAACTTTTGTGACAACTAATTATCTAAGTTTGTGACACAGTTCTGTGTGAAGTGTTTTACATTTACCATACCATAAATATTTTGCTGTTTTTTTTTTTTTCATTTAATTTTTGTTGCATCATTTAATGTTCTGTAATTATAGCATTTATTATGAAAAAAAATAATTAAATAAATAAATAAATCAGTTCAGAACTAAGAACTAGAAAAACAACAGCTGGTATTTTAGAAAAAGAAAAAAGTAGAAATGAGAAACGGACAAAAGAAAAAGTAGAATAAAAACAAAATCTAGCTCTGAGTTATTAATTATAAAAGCTTTGAACATTTTTCTGAAGTCTTCATTTTAAAAGGTTTCACAATAGATTTATTGAAGAACTGCCAAACATTTTCCAATACTACTTGTAGTTGAAAAATGGCCTTCAATTAATATAGATGAATGACTATATTGAAATAACTTTGAAGTTGAAAAATTGAATTCAGATATTTGAGGAAAGCTACTTCAAACTGCTATAATTGAATCATTCATTTTATAATTCACATGAATGAATAATGTTAAAATGCAGTGTGTTTGAAAACTTGGTTTTGTGTTGAAATAAATTCGTAAAGAATTGTAACTGGTTTATTTTATGTAACTTTTATCTAGTTTTACCTAAGCTGCTAATCTCTCAAAAAATGTCAAAAGGCTCTGGAGTGAGTAGTAAAACTTTGACTATTGAAGTTTATAAACATGCAAACAATGTGACTGAAGTGGGGGAAAAAAACATTGTTAATAAACCACAATAATTTCAAAACTGAGGACTGCCAAAACTAAAGCTTGAAAATACAGCATGTAGCTATTTTAAGGCTAGAATGGAGCTACATCAGTGCAAAAGTGTTCAACACACACAAAAAAATAGTGTTGAAGAGTGCTGTTTTTTTGCATATTGAACACATTTGCACTGATGAAGAGGCTACATTGCAGCTTTGAAATAGCTATATGTGCTGCATTTTCTTGACATTTTGTGCTCTGTTTACGTTGCGTTTTTCATTTCAGTCATATGATGACACAGATCATATTATATAATTTTTCATTTATGCAAATAATACTTTAAAGTGACTAAATAAGATCGAAAAAAATGTTTAAATTACTAGGGATGTCCTATCCCCTGCTCACTGACGCTCACCAACCCTCGAATATTGCTTGGCAATCTTATTTAATTGAAAAGATTTAACTAATCAATGAAAAAAGCCTCCCACCTGCTCCCACTCAAATAAAAGAATAATATGATATAAATATAATCGAGATATTAAAACAAAGAGCACTCCTTTCCTGAGCTCTAAACTAGTTTGTATCAACTTGTACAGCTCAAAAAATTAATTACAAAAAAATTAATGCGAAATTTAAATTAAAAAACTCTAGGTGCAAGCCCCCGGGGCTCGAGGTAATTTTATACAAAATTTCAGAGCTGTAAGTGCTATGGGCTCCCCTGAGCGCAGGCCCGTCACACACATCCTTTCACAAATTGTTTAAAGTAACTTTTTTCAAGATATTGAGTTAAAAAGCATGTTACTTTGATCGCCCATCTTTAGCTTTAGCTATGCTCGATTGTTCTGAGCGTTTTCAAATGAAATCTTCTTTAGAATTGAAACAGGTAAATAAATGCAGTTAATTATTGACGCTTTTTCTTTATTTTGACTTTACACTGCTACTTAATATTCATTTTATTAATGCTTTTAGAAAGCATTTGTGTTCAGTTTCAGTAAATGGTCATTTGGAATTGGCCACCTGAGCCAATTCCTTTCAAGGAGTCTTTTCAAACCCCGACCCAAAGGGAGGAGCTTTATAAGTTAACGTGTGCATTTGTGTGTCTTTGTATCTGTAAATCTGTTTACGAGAACAAAATCAATTATATTAAAAGGTGCAGCGGTCACTAGTATACTATGCGTGTAAATCGTAGCTCCTAAAAGTATAAACTGAATATATATATATATATATATATATATATATATATATATATATGGTTTGAAATATGAATTGATCGAGAGTATTTTTTTTTAGTTGTGATTCATTTCAATCGGAGATTTTTTTTTTAAATGCTTGATATGATGTTAGTCCTTCTTTAAATCACTAAAGAACGATCGCTTTAATTTTTAAAACTTTATTTTACAAGAAATCGGAAACAAAAAATCTTTATGCCGAAAAGAAACAAATAGTAAGTTAAATGATGAATTTTGAATAGAGTAAATGCTTAAGGACTGTTTTTAAGAACATTAACCAATATTATCAAAATAACTATTTAGTGTACTAATATTTTTCTTTTGACGTTTTCTGCTAATCAGAAAACCACACGAGTAGTGTAGTAATGCCCAAAATTTAAAAAGGTAGCAATAGAATGAGCATATTAACGAAAAATGTTTTTTCCCTCATTCCCCCTTATGTTATAAAGTCTTGAAATCTGCCGAAGTTTTAAGAAAGTCGCCAAATTCAAAGACTTGGCGAGAATGTAAAGATAACACGCGATTTATCCATGTGCATGTGGCAGGACATTTATCTTCAAAACGTATGACAGAAGTTTTCCATTACTCAACTAACTCGCTAAATTTAGTGAGTTTTCTTGCAATTTTGAGAATGGGGACATGAGGACAAATAATTGTGCAACCAGAAATATATTTTGCTATGCTCTTCCGATTGCAACTTATTTATTTTTTAACAACTACCCCATCCCATGGTTTCCTGGTAATCATTTTTCTTTTAGAGATAACCACTCAGGCTAGATTTATGAACACAAAAGAATAGCAGATTATTTGAAATCCTAAACTAAATCAGCAGGATCTGTAATAGTTTTTTACGAACCTCGGGTTATCAATAAAATACGCTAGATTAATGATTTTTGGGCTTTCTTTTAAAGCGTTACATTTTTCGAATAAGCTGAACGAAAACTGCTGTTAATACATGAATTTTTCATTTGAGATAACAATGTCGTCCCCTCACAAAACGTTAGTTAATGACACTTCAAAATGCATTTTTATCGCTTTCAAAAGTAATTTAGGTTGGTCAGCATTTTAAAAGTACGCTCAGCATTTGTAAATTGAAACTAAAAGATTCTATAAAAAAAAGAATATTTCTGATTAAGCAGAAATGTTTTGATCTTGGAAAGAAGAAACATCTTTAAAGCGTAATTTATTTTCTGCCTAATTAGTTTGACTTTAAGTTAAAAATTAGACTGCTTTTATAAATATGAAAGTGATGATGACAGCAGATTAAAACTAAACCACAAAAATGAAAGATTCCAGATTAATAAATAATAAAAATTAGTGCTTCGTGTGTGAAGTGCTAAGTTTCATTAATGTTTTTTGTTTTAGTTAAAAGCGCTTATTTTGCATTTTCATTTTCGGAAAAATGAATTTTATTGAATAATAAAGCGATATGGAGTAACAACAATGATTTAAGAATAATTTGTGTATGCGAATGAATAACTCTCAAGAGATAGAAAAAAAAATGTAAACGCTGCATGCTAGTTACTTTTTTGTTAATAAATAAGTTTAAGTAAATGGGATCACTTGCGATAAAGGGAAACTGAATTTCAATGTTTCAACTTTACAATCTTCACTTTTTATTGCATTAATCCGGACATAAAGTTTTACGTATTGCGTCTAAGACTACACTCTTTCAGAGTAACTGGGTATTAAATATTTTGACTTAATTACTGTTTGTTAGAGAATTAAGTAATGTTTCCTTTTATCCGAAAGACTACAGGGAGAATGGAAACACCTTATTTATTTCATCCTAATATAATAAAGTAATGTTTTCTTTTACCACAGAGAGTATGAGATAGTTGAAAACACCCTATTTCCTCTTGAGAGTTTAAAGAAATGTTTCCTTTTAACCCAAAGACTATGAAGCAGATGGAAACACCCTGTTTATTTCTTCATGAGCGAATGTAGTAATGCTTCCTTTTGCTCCAGAGATTATGGAATAGATGGAAACACCGTATTTATTTCTTCACGAGAGAAGGAAGTGAGATTTCCTTTTACCCCAAAGACTATGAGGTGGATGGAAAGACCCTATGTGTTTCTACATGAGAGATTGAAGTAATGTTCATTTTATACGATAGACTAAGGGGTAGATGGAAACACCCTACTTATTTCTTCATGTGAGAATGAAGTAATGTTTCCTTTTGTTTTAAAAGAGACTAAGAGGTAGATGGAAGCACCCTATTTATTTCTTCAAAAGAGAATGATGCAATGTTTCCTTTTACCCCAGAGACTAGACGATAGATAGAAATACCCTATTTGTTTCTACATGAGAGATTGAAGCGATGTTCATTTTATACCAGAGACTATGGGGTAGACCGAAACACCCTATTTATTTCTTCAAGAGAGAATGACGTAATGTTTCCTTTTACCCCCGAGACTAAGCGGTAGATAGAAATACCCTATTTGTTTCTACATGAGAGATTGAAGTAATGTTCATTTTATACGATAGGACTATGGGGTAGATGGAAACACCCTACTTATTTCTTCATGTGAGAATGAAGTAATGTTTCCTTTTGTTTTAAAAGAGACTAAGAGGTAGATGGAAGCACCCTTTTAATTTCTTCAAAATAGAATGATGTAATGTTTCCTTTTACCCCAGAGACTAGGCGGTAGATAGAAATACCCTATTTGTCTCTACATGAGAGATTGAAGTGATGTTCATTTTATACCAGAGACTATGGGGTAGACCGAGACACCCTATTTATTTCTTCAAGAGAGAATGACGTAATGTTTCCTTTTACCCCCGAGACTAAGCGGTAGATAGAAATACCCTATTTGTTTCTACATGAGAAATTGAAGTAATGTTCATTTTATACTAGCGACTATGGAGTAGACGGAAACATCCTATTTATTTCTTCAAGAGAGAAAGAAGAAAGATTTCCTATTACTCTAGAGACTATGGGGTGGATGAAAAAACCCTATTTGCTTCTTCAAGGGAGAATAATGAAATATTTCCTTTTAACCCAAAGACCATGGAGTGGATGGAAGCACCCTATTTATCTCTTCATAAGAGAACGAAGTAAGATTTCCTGTTATTCCAAATACTATGGGGGTAGATGAAAACCCCTCTTTGTTTCTACATGAGAGATTGAAATAATGTTTTCTTTTATTCCATAGACTAAAGGGTAGGTGAAAACACCCTATTTATTTCTTCCAGAAGTTCATGTAGGTAGATAATCGCACTACACACAATCGATTTAGAAGCTCAGTAAGTTCTACACCAACAATTCACAATTTGTAGCCCGTTGGTCAAATGCGATCCGTTTAATCTTTCAAATGTAATCTGAAATCATTTCTAAAGAATTATGCACTGAATTTATGTAAAAGACACACAAAAATATCATTTGCATCAAAACGTGCTCCCCTAAATATTGGAAGTTTGATAAATTAGTTGATTTTACATTTATTCAGGAGTATTTATTAATAGGGAATATGAAAGCAGCTTAACTGTTCATCAAAAGTTGCCTAGAAGGTGAAATTCATAAAAAAACATCTTCTTTAGTAACCTTTCACATGACAAGTCAAACTAGTTGCAACCAGTTATTTTGCATTTGAAAGCCTGCTGTAGAGGAAAATGTAAATAGCTGAACTTTATATAACATCGCTTTCACATCGTCATCTTCAAACAATGATGACGTCTAAACATTTGTTCTAAACACGTGCAACTCTTAGACTCTGTTCCATATGTTATCTAGATTTCACTTACTACTGTTGAGTTTCAAAAATTACCCCAAGTGTGGTAATAGATATTGTTTTCATTTATACCACGTTTCTTTTTATACCAAATCACTCTATGTGTCCTTGCTTTTCAGTGATATTTTTAGTTATTAAATAGTACATTACCAGGAAATATCCCGTCATGTTGTGATGGGGGAAATTGACCTTTTTATCATAGAGATTGGCCTTTAAATTTGACATGTTCCAATAAATATCTGTACCTCAGAGCCAGACCGACGTAAGTCATATGTTCACTATTTTTCAGGAGAGTGTAAGAACGTTTGCTGGCTGCATACAAAGGTTAGGAGTCGCGCTCTTATAAAACTAGTCAATAAATGTATTTTTTCTAAGAGAAAATTACGTTTTTATGGCTTAATGCGGAATAGGAATATATTCATACCACCAATGATACGGAATGGCCAACATCCAGTTTTCAGGCGGAAGTGGACGCATTTATTATCTTTCAGGGATATTGCCTTTTGTAAAAGAAATGACCGAATTTGAGGTGATCCAGCAATGAAAAAATTCCCTCACAATAATTATTTATAACCTATGGTTTCGTACTAAGGTAGGGAATGATGGACAAAAGTACATAAATTTTATAGCGAGTTTCGTTTTTGGTGCCGTCACAGTGTTACTCTATCAGTGATTTTGGCTGTTATGTATATATGATTATAACCGCTTGCTTAAATTCTTGAAAAAGTTCATTCTTCGTCAGTTTAGGGAAAATTCATTTTATGATGATGTTTATTAAAATGCACATATTAGTTTTCAGGTATACTACCTTTTTAAAATGAAATTACCGAATTTTAGGTGCCCCAACAATGAAGTAATACCCTCTCGCTAATCATTTATAAACTATGGTTTAGTATTAAGGTAGAGATTGACAAACAGACGTACATCCATTTTATCACTAGTTTCGTTGTTAGTGACGTCAGAGCGTTACTCGATGAATAATTTTGGCTATTATATATATATATATATATATATATATATATATATGAAGATAAAGACGTTGCTGAAATTCTTGAAAAAGTTCATCTATCGTGAATTTAGACAAACTGCATTTTCAGTCCTGAAATCGGGTATACGTTTTGAAGCCGTTCGAATATCACTCAAAATCCTCAACTATTTTTGATGTTTGGCGAGAAAAAAGAACATCAATACCTTACATTGGAATGAAGGAGAATGATCCAATTAGCTTCGCTGAAAGAGAATGTATGCCCTTATAAATTTTTTATCTTATTCTAAATTTCTAATAAAATGATTTATTGTTTCTTATTAACACTGAACAATTTTTACTTTACATAAATGACTTAAAGTCCTTAAAAGTACTTAAGCTCATGAGAAGGACTTTATTTTATTATACGTTTTTATAGATTCTTAAAAAGAGCTTAAGTATTCTTATTCCTTCGATTTTCGGAAAAAGAGTGTAGATTGAGATTTTTTAAAACGTCTTTAAACATTCTTGTTGTTTAAGTTTTTTACTTGCTGGAAAAGGATTATAGCTTCTTAAAAGTCTTTAAGTATTCTTTGTTTTTAAGAAAATATTTTTTAATCTTTAAAATTCCAAGCAGAAAATGAATAAAAAAAAAGTTTTATCTAAAGTGGAATCATCTATTTGTTTAGAAGTGAGATCATAAACGATAATATTTATGATAGCGAAGTATTTAAAATTTGGTTTTAAACATTCTCTTTTTAGAAAATAACTAACAGTATGTTAGAAATATGTAAATTTTATTTCTTGCATGTTTTCAGTTGAAATAACTTTTCATGCAGTATTTTTTTTTTTTTACAATCATATTTTTATTGAAGCACTCTTTTTTCTAGTCAAGATTTATTTTATAATAGTAAAGTTCTTACCCAAAATGTCATGAATTAATGAAATTTATCACTTAATTCATGAAAATATCTACAAATTTATTGAATGCTTATTTTTATAGGCTGCAACATGTTTCTATATCTGTCGTTTACTTCTACTGAAACACAAATATAAACGCAAAAAATATTAAGACTTTCAACTTTCAAAATCGAGTAAAAGTTTGAATAAAAAAATAAAAAAATGTGAGTTTATAAAAGGATAATGCTATGGAAAAAGCCTCAGGTAATTAGAAAGCAATTAGGAGCAACTTGAGCGTAAAACTCCTCCCGGCTATTTATTTTAAATAGATAGCACGTACGCTAATGTAAATTCACAGTATATGGAATGTATGACTTTTATAATGTATCCTCTTTATAACTATATGAATGTTTTAAAAACAATTTTTACTCAACAGAAAATGTATTAAAAACCCGATAAAAGTTAATCCCTGAAAAACAAATTTCAAATGCAATGCTTGTTTTAAATTTTTAATATAATGCTCTTTATAATCCTCATTTAAAATTTTTAAGTTTTGAAATGGGGAAAGGAAGAAAAGGAAGTAGAATTGAATAAATGGAATAGAAGGGACACCTGTTGGCCCGAGCCTGAAAGGGGCCTGATATTTTTAAAATAGGGTGAAATATATGTAGAAACGTAGGGGTAAACAATTATGTATGGGGCCCGTAAAAGTAATTTTTGACGGGTCCCAAAATTTATGTGGACGCTCCTGGTTGGGGTAGTGGAAAACCAAAATTTCATTGTTTTAATGTTGGAGAAATTGAAAGCAGAACTTCAATGTTTTAACATTAGATTTGTAACATTAGATTGGGTACGTAACCTAAATTTCCTTAATATTGTATTGCTATAGCGTAAAAAGCAGATGAAAGGATGAAAACGAGCATTTGCATAAATTGCTCGCCAAATTTGGTTAGTAGACGATATAAAACGAGCTGATGTGTGCATCACATGACTTCCTTTTACACCAATTTAATGCTATTTCCCTATTATTGCAATTTTAATGGGATTCTCTCTCTAACTCTTTAAATATCACTAGCAAATGGCCACATTGAAAGCAGATTTAAAAAAAAAAAAAAATCGCCAAATTTTTCGCCAAGTTGGCGACAAAACTTGGCAACCAAAAGACTGGCGATATATCGCCAAGTGACCGCCAAATTATAACACCACTTGAGTTTGCATCGAAATTAACAATGATTTCCCCCCAAAAAGGTGCAAAAGACCCCTTTAGAAACGCCCGAATGCAACCAAAATAGGAGGTGCACAACTAGACCCCACTACGAGTCTATGTACCAAATTTCAACTTTCTAGGACATACCATTTTTGAGTTATGCGAGATACATACGCACATACGCACATACGCACATACACACATACGCACATACATACAGACGTCACGAGAAAAGTCGTTGTAATTACCTCGGTGATGGTCAAAATGGATATTTCGCGTGTCTATACATTCTTAGGCACTTTTCCGCATGTGGTCGAATCGAAAAAAAAAAACTCAACATTCATTTGGGGGTGAGCAAAATGGAAATTAAGGGCGATTTTTGAGTGAAAATTTTTTCGCGAATACAATACTTCCTTTTTTGTAAAAGGAAGTAAAAAATGCAGTAAAGTTTTCAAAAGGTTTCTACGCGTTTTAAAAACTTATTTTTGTGCACCAAACATAGAAAATAATGTGACATAATAATACTGGTAAGTGAAGGTATAGGGAAAACCCTCATCAGACAGTTTTTTCAAGGAAACGGAATACTGATGCTAATTAAGTAAAATACCAGTAGTGTCCACTTTGCGAATTTTGCTTTTGTACTTTGAAGGATGAAATGAACAATAATAATGTGATTTTTTGTTGATACTTAAGGTAACTAACATATTAAATCAATTTTATTCATCTGTTGTTTGAATTTAAAGTAAGTAGTGTAAATACGGGAGAATGTCAAATGGCCACTACTGAAATTTTCAGATTTTGGAGTAGCCACTACAGGATCAAATTTGAGGTTTCAGAAAAAAATGATAAAAACTGAATAAATAGTAATTCTGGCATTTTTAGAAATTGGGAAGATTTGGAAAGTGTTGGACTATAAAACGCTCATTGAGTTCAAAGAGGGGAAATTAATATTGTAGACCTACAGTTTAAAAATATATTTCATTGTGGCCTATACTAGTGCGTTTTATACCTTCAAGTGACCACTACTGAAGCATTGGCCACTACTGGTGTTTTACCTTAGTGACTATTGAAGTATGCTTTTCAAAGAGTCTGTCTCACAAAATACATATTGCTCGATCATGACGTGAATAGACTGCAGTTTCGTTCTTGTTATGGACTCATTAGTCTAACATACTCAACTACAGCGGATGTTATCTCATTGAAACTTAGAGTGCCAACAAACTTGTAGCTGAAATCAATATTTCACACCAACGAGAGTCCGCAACAATGTTGCGGTTCAACTGGTCAATTGATGAAGGCAAAGCTTCTGTCATAAGCAGTAAGTTATCACCCAAGCCAGGACTAAGGAAGAATCACATGGAACATACCGACATCCCGGTTATGACATTTATAAACTGCAGTTTCGTCCTGGTTATTGAATCTTGCACAAAAAAACTGCAAAGAGATAATATTTGTTTGAAAATAGGCTGTACTGAAACCGTTAAACATGTCTTCAACTGCATCCCCCCCCCCAAAAAAAATTAGGGTTTGCATTGATTGGCAATGTTTTCCATCTGCACCCCTTAAATGTATTTACGCACGAGAATAAACGAGCTGATGTGTGCATCACATGACTTCCTTTTACACCAATTTAATGCTATTTCCCTATTATTGCAATTTTAATGGGATTCTCTCTCTAACTCTTTAAATATCACTAGCAATGACCACATTGAAAGCAGATTAAAAAAAAAAAAAAAATCGCCAAATTTTTCGCCAAGTTGGCGACAAAACTTGGCAACCAAAAGACTGGCGATATATCGCCAAGTGACCGCCAAATTATAACACCACTTGAGTTTGCATCGAAATTAACAATGATTTCCCCCCAAAAAGGTGCAAAAGACCCCTTTAGAAACACCCGAATGCAACCAAAATAGGAGGTGCACAACTAGTCCCCACTACGAGTCTATGTACCAAATTTCAACTTTCTAGGACATACCATTTTTGAGTTATGCGAGATACATACGCACATACGCACATACACACATACGCACATACATACAGACGTCACGAGAAAAGTCGTTGTAATTACCTCGGTGATGGTCAAAATGGATATTTCGCGTGTCTATACATTCTTAGGCACTTTTCTGCATGTGGTCGAATCGAAAAAAAAACTCAACATTCATTTGGGGGGTTAGCAAAATGGAAATTAAGGGCGATTTTTGAGTGAAAATTTTTTCGCGAATACAATACTTCCTTTTTTGTAAAAGGAAGTAAAAAGGGAAGTTGCACCCTACGTTTGTGACTTTCTTGTTGTCTGGTGGGCCGTCGACAACGTTTAGGATTAAGAATTCCAACTGGGTGCAAAATAAAGAAGGTCAACGTGAAACTGGAGTGGATAGTACTTTTACGTGCTACGGCAGAAAAAAAAAATCTGCTTTTATTCGTAAAATATCTTAAGAGCCACTGTGGCTTATTCCGCCGTTCTCGGTATAAAGTTTAATATTGACACTTCTATAAGGCTAATGGCTAATTGACTAAATAAGCATTTGAACCACGATATATTGAAAAAAAAGAATCGGAAAGGTCCATTACGTTCAGTTGGCTATTATTTGTCTTACTGAACAGCAAATTAGAATGGGGATCAAGTAGAAACCCTCCGTCATTATAGGGTTAAACGCGCAAAAGTTTTGATAAAATCAGTAATAACGCATCAAAAATGTATCAGAATATTAATTAAAAAAACCACAAAGGGAAAACCAGAATGGAAACACACGCACACGCGCACAAGCCCCTTTTAATTCTTTATTCAAGAAAAAAATGCTGGGAACTAGCTTTTTTGATCTTTTTTATTACAGATTATTCTAATTAACGTAGACAGTTCAAGCAAAGATCCTCTCATGTAAAAACAACAGATCCTCCAATCGGTCAAAAATTAAACCGTATCAGAATTTTTTTTTCTCCAAATCTAGGAACTTTAGGACAAAATTTGCTTATAGGTAAGGTGGAAAATAGCACAATGAACTTTGATAAAAAACACATAAGGAACTTTTTAAAAGCACACAATTTATTTCTTCCTTTTGTAAATAATGTGAAAATAGATTGAACAACTTACGATGTTCACATATTAATTTAATTATATCCCTAGTGTTATTAAAGTAAATACATAAATAATTACTTTTACTATTAATTTTATTTTTAATTAATTTTATTATAACAGAGTCTATCTGCATTTTACACACTCGAAAGGTACGACATTGAATTGAACTTTCATGTTGTTACAGGTTGTTAACCAAGTTTTCCATTATTTGATTCTAACGCGCGGGGATCTGAAGATAAGATGTGACTTTCTGAGAGAGGAAGCAAAAATGATCGAAAATTCTTTATGAACACAGCTGCCATCTAGCGAGAAACATATTGTACATTCAAGCAGTGTACCTTATTGGGACTTACATTGTTTCATTATTATGTTTTGAAGAGAGATTTTCCTGTAGCTTTGAATTACTTTCTTAAACTGAAAGTAAAAATAGATGGTGATGAACGAACTGCTGTTTTTCATTATTTATTTTTAATTAAACCTTACAGATTTGATCTGTAAAGTTTGTTTCCGTAAAAGTCCGCGGTGCTACAGTAATACAAGAAATAAAAAAATAAAGATAGTGTTATTAAAAAAAAAGACAAAAATATTTTGTCGGATGACTTTTCATCCATAAGCTCACTTATTTTACGTTGAAAAAGGTGTTCTTTGTAACTCCGAAGCATGTTCACAAATATGCATTATTATTCCTTTTCTTTTTTTTTTTACATTTCAAGCACAAAGGTATTGATTCAACTTTATTAGTGGTATTAGTGTCAGGAATACCTTTGTGCTTGAAAATTAAAACAAGAAAGAACAACGCATAATTGCACAATGTGTTTCGTGGTTACAAGGTACACCTTTTCAGTGCAAAACTAGTGAGCTTATGGATGAAAAGACGTCCGACCAAAGCCTGGCTTTTGTAATGTTTTCCGTATTTTTTACTTATTATATTTGTAATGTTTGGGAGATTAAAACTTGTAAGTTAGACCATAAAACCATTAATAAATAAGTTGGAGTGCACGAACCAATTTCGTTTTATCACACAGAGAAAGTTCAGGGGGATATTTTTCATCACGGATTCTGTTGAAACATGTAACTTCCTGCTCTTTTCGAATAATCCTGAGTAACTGGCATAAAGTTCTTCCCTAAGACCTTTGTGTAAATGGATGCATTCACTATTTCAGTTGTAAATTTCCAATACCTGTGTTGCATCATTTTGAATATGAATGGAAATTGTATTTTTCCACATGATTTTTTAATCTTCTTACAACTAAATCAGTACGTTCAATCCAATCTAATTTATTAATGATTTTAATGCGTATTTTTCAAGCTTTTATCTCTGAAACATTATGGACTTTGGAAAAGTACTCATCCTTCAATGGCCTCCATCAGATGTGGTCATACATAACAAAAAAATAAATAGTAACAGTATTGAGATCTTTTGCTTTGGTAATAAATTAATATTATGTTTTCACTTATGTTTTTATTAGGTTTGTCATTACAAGAGTTGTTGTAAAATAAAAATATTCGTGCCATTTGCTAATTCCCAAAACTTTAAGTAATTTCAAAACATCTGATTTGTTTTAATTGTTATAACTTTACTCGTTGTATCTTGCTTTAAGGTTTTATTTCAGAAAGGTTGCACGGGATAAATCTTTTCCGTGCTCTTCACGTGACACAAAGTGTGATCTTAAGACATGCAGTGGACCCTATTCACCTGACGTCATTGCGGGTATACAATGTGACTGCAGTGCATTGTGGGTACTTGAGCAGACGAAAATTCAGTACTACAACGTATAATAACACTTCCTTTTATGCGGCTTATAAACTATTCTGTCTTCTTTAAAAAATAGCTATTGCAAGTTTTTAACTAAGAAACGTTGTTAAAGAATTATCAATGATTTATTTATCTCTAAATACTGTCTTTATAATCGTATTTTCATGTGTGGTTTTAAGTTGGTTTCGGTTCCGCCTCAGAAACATGGTGAAAACTCTAGATGAAGATAAAAATTGGAAAACGCATTAAGTGCCAGTTTTTTTTCGTCAAAATGAAGTAAATGCCAAGCATCTCACTATGGCAAACAATTTATGTACCTATACTGCCGTGCTAAGCACAGATGTGGTAACTGCACATATTATCAAAATTGAGTTATTGTCACCAGGTGGTCGTTAGTAATTTAATTTACCTAAATCTCAAGTTTTTTGGCGATTTGTAAACGCGAAATATTAAAAAAAGCTTTAAGAAAAAAGTCGTAACTGCAAATTTGCTTAGTTTGCTAAGGCAATTTGAACGTAAGTGACAAATACTAAGCCTTTAATGTGGTATCTGCGCAGTTACCACTTTTTTCCTTAGCAACTTGTAGATACGACTTTTATACCTTAGTAAAGTAGCAAATTTAATAGTGTAGCAGTTTATTGTAACACAGAATATTAAAATTAGTTTACCATTGAATAGTTGATACAGGTTGATAATAAAAACTAATACAACTTTGCATAATTGTTAAAGTAAATATCCAGCTTTTTCTATTTAAATGGTTATTTAAAATGCGAATGCTAAAGATGAAATGCATGTAAAATATTCACTAATTCTTTCATGCAAAAAAAAAACGCATTTCATTCTACGGTCAGTAATATTTTTATTTAAGTATCGTCTGCTGCCAAAATTATCTTCATGCTCGGTAAAAATGAATCTAGAAAATAAAACATTATTAAAAAAAAAACACATTCTTTGATTATAAAAAACAGAAAATTGTTATGGATGTTGTTATGTTTTAACTTATCGGAGTTTTGAAAATGGTATCTTTCAGAAGATAGATTCTGTTAGATTTGTATTACCAAATAAAGCGAAACAGCTAAGTCCAAAGAAAGCAGATGTTTTCAGTATTATTTAATGATACATTGAGCACGTTTTTCTAAGCTACTTTTGTCGTATCTGTGCAGATACCCCTAAAAATGCCTAGTAATTGTCACTTACGGTGCAAATAGCTTAGTACATGAAAAGGTTTTGAAAAGAAAATTTGTCGTAACTACATTTATTAATTTTAAATTAAGATTTTTACAAAAATATTCTCTTACGGTTTTTAGATAAGTTATTTACGAAACAACTACCGCAAGTTGAGCATTTAATTAAGTCATAAATCAAAAGAAATGAGTTGTAAAACTTTAATCGTCAATTTCTCATTTTGAGCTCTACTGCAGATACCACATCTGTGCTTAGCACCGCAGTATACCCCTAAATGTAGTTGAAAAAAACGTTGTTACAATCCGCCAGTGGAGCGAGTGTTAGCGCCTATGCGGTAGAGAACGCAGTAAGTGCCATTCAAGATTTTTTATACTATCTTGACTAGTCCAAGTCCAAAGCCAAAAAAATGGAAAACGCAGTAAGTGCAACAATTCGCCTAGAATCTCATTTTTGATGCCCTGTAAAATTTGATCTTTGGCACTTACTACGTTTTCTATTTTAAGTCTTCAATTCTTTTGTCTTTTCTCTTTTCTCAGCTTTTTTCATGCAGTCATAAGTCTGTATAAGCCCTAAGCATTTTCATGATGCGTGTGTAGTCCAGTAATCTTTAAATAAAACGAGATTTTTAGCGCTACCAGCACTACGGGTCAAAATACCCGTAGACCAAAAGCATGGTCGAAAACGTGGGGTGAATTATTTTGTTTTTTAATTTTGATTTATTTTCACTTTTAAAAAATAAATAAATAAAAAATAAAGACGTTCAGTCTTTTTTTTTTCATTTTCGCTTCTGACGTCAAAAAGGAACAAGTCGCTAGGGTTACCAGAATAAAGTTTCAGAACATTGCCAAACTTCGCCAAATAGATATTTTATTTATGTAGCAAATCTCGTTCCGCTAATTATTGCTCGCAGAGAAAAATCACCAAAAGGTGATTTGTTGCCAGAAAAGACAGACACGCACTCCGATTAGAGATGGCTTTTCTCACTTCTGACGATAAAATGAAACATTCTGTTTTTAGAAATCTGACATTAGAAAAATAAATAAATTTGTAAATGTTGAGAAAAAAAAAGTATTTTTTGCCCCATGTTTTTTTTTTTTTTTTTTGCTTGTTCTATCAAATTTAGTGGCTAAAAGTAGTACTATTGACGGAAAAAAAAAGCTCCATTGGTTAAACTTGACTTAATTCCTGTTGGTACAAAACAAATTTTTGACTGAACTCTTGTTGTAAAAAAAGAAAGGAATAGAGATAGAGAGAAAACCACGAACAGAAAACCATTGTTTTCAATTAGACTAAACTTTGGAAAATTTATTTATTGTTAATACACTGTTAGACAGACATGTACAGCTATCTTTTCTTTCGAAAAGTCAATTTTTGAAAATCTTTACTTCTTTTTGAAACAAGCTCTTCATTTATGCGCTTTCGCGAGAAAAACCACTCTTCATCCTTTCTCCTTACTCCTCCGTGCCAGAGTGGATCCTTCTGTCCTCCCTCCCATTGGCTGGAAGTTGCGAGAGCGCCGCGCGGTGCTATTCTCCCTCAGCGCGGCGCCAGTCATGGCGGGCGCTGCCGCCGAGCGCCTGCAGCTCGTCTACGTGCTTCTTGCGCTTCTCTGCGCCGGGCTGCTCTTCAACTTCTACCTGACGGCGCGCTTGCTTTCGTCGTCTCCGCCCGAAGTTCGAGAGGGATTGGAAGAGATCGAACGGCCGGATGCCGGAAAGGGAGAAGAATCGTTCCCCGGTCCTCCGGCGGCCGAAGAGCACCACCGGGAGAAGCGGCAATATCCGGAGGACACAGGTGTGCCGAGTGTCGAGTTTTTCCCGCAACCGCAGCCGACGCATGAGACGGATGGATATGTTTGGCTCACCTCCTACTCCAGGATCCCGGTGAGTTAAGTTTTATGCGAAAAACTAGCGGTACCTGCAAGTGTTTGCCCGTAGTAGAAAATTAAAAGGTCATTTGTTTCGCCTGTATATTTTCAAATAATGGATGATGAATTTCTCGCCAATTTGCTATGTTCATTTGCTCGCCTATATTCATATATTGTAGTTTTTTCGCTCTCGTTACGGTGATTTGCTTTTCCACGTAATGGTAATTTGTTCGTCCATGCTGTGATAATTTGCACAGTAAAATGTTCTTAAAATTGGAACAGAAAAAGAACAAAATCGAATATTTGAAAAATCGCTTCGATGTGCTCCCTCTTATGCTACGAACTAAGTTTGTGCCAAATTTCATGAAAATCAGCAGAACGGTCTAGGCGTTATGCGTGTAACAGACATACAAAGATTCAGATATCAAAACATAAACTTTCAGCTTTATTATCAGTAAAGATATTTCAACGACGCCCCTTTAATTTATTTTTCCCAAAAACGTCAACAAGTAAAAAGCACAACAAAGCTACAGTCGTGTGGTGCACATTAAAAAGACATTTTTTTCAGTTGAATATAGCAACACTGAGTTTCTATGTAAACAGATAATAAACGAGAAGGATCAAGGCGAAAACTTACCCAATCGTTTACTCTGCGTAGAGAAGTAAAAGGCAGTGTCTGTAAATTTATTAATATTTTTTTTTTCATTTTTCTCACTTATTGTATTCTAGCTTTTTTGTACAAGCTTACTTATTTGGTTTCCACAGAAGATAAAACAAGCAAAAAAAAAAAAAAAAAAAACAGAAAAAAAAAAAAAAACTCTGTGACCCCCCACTTCTTCCAATCAACTCTAATTTGAATTCTGAAACTTTGAATTTAAATTATGTTTTTCGCAATCACGAGTTGTGACAAGACCCTACTCATTGGAGTTATTGTTTCTAGAAACGGCTCCCCTCTCCCTCCCCCAAGCTTATCCCTCCTCCTGGTTGGTTACATGTGTAAAATTGAGTGCGTATGTGTGTAGGCTTACGTGTGTGCCCGTAGGTGTGTGTTTGTATGTGTGTAAAGGTCCGCGCGTGTTTGAGTGTGAATATGTATGAGCATGCGTGTGTTGGACATGGACGCCACCGTCCAGCAGAAGTGGATTTCGGCGGACAGTGCTCAGGACCAGAGAGCTGAAAAAAGAACCAGAACATCAAGAACGGTTAAGTGATAACAATAAGCAATCGTGTTCGCTCAAAATAAAAATATAAAATAAAAAAACCTTTTGAATTTTGAATTCAAATTATGTTTTTCGCAATCACGAGTTGCGACAGGACTCTACTCATTGGTTACTATCCAACTCGTTTGTTTCTAGAAACGGTTCCTGTCCCTCCTCTTGGGCGGTTACGTATGTATAGTTGTGTATGTGTAGGCTTGTGTGTGTGCATAGAGCTGTGTGTATGCACATTGGCGTGTGTGTATGTGTGTAAAAGCGCGGTGTGTGTATGTGTATGAGTGTGTATGAGCGTCATGTGTCTAGTACATGGACGCCACCGACCAGGAGCAGCAGCTACCGGGAGGAGCCGCGTCTGCAGAGGACGGTGGGGTTAAAAAAGGATCTGGATATCAAGGACGGTCAAATGAAAACAATTAGCAATCGTGATTGCTCAAAAAAAAAAAAAAAAAACTTTCGAATTTTCAAAATTAATTTGAATTCTGAAATTTTGAATTCAAATTATGTTTTTCGCAATCTCGAGTTCCAACAGGACCCTACTCATTGGTTACTACCCTACTCACTTGTTTCTAGAAACGGCTCCTGTCCCTCCTCTTGGGCGGTTACGTGTGTACAGTTGTGTATGTGTAGACTTGTGTGTGTGCGTAGACCTGTGTGCATGCACTTTGGCGTGTGTTTATTTGTGTAAAGGCGTATGTGTGAGTGTGTATGAGCGTGCGTGTGTCTGAGACATGGACGCCACAGACCAGGAGCAGCGGCTAACGGGAGGAGTCACGCCTGCAGAGGGCGGTGGGTGTAAAAAGGAACCGAACATCAAGGACGGTCAAATAAAAACAACTAGCAATAGTGATTGCTCAAAAAAAAAAAAAATCATATTAAAACATTTCCCTATTGTTATCCAAAACGTGTTTCTTTAAAACTCATTTCTACAGATACTATCCTTTACTTTCATACAGCAGTATTTACATTTGTACGCAGTGAAAAGTGATAAAATATGTTTTGCGAAAAGGATAATTTTTTAATGTCTTTTTCATGGAATACTTCGAAAAATCAATTAACAGAGGCAATCCTGTTACGTGTATAAACTTGATCAAAATTCATCAAAAAAAAAAAAAAAAAAAAAAAAAAAAACGAAAATCTATATGTTTTTTTTACAATACAAAGAAAACTTCTAATTTCCGAATTCATTTAGTACACACTTTTTGATTGCAGAAAATTAAAACGTCATACTGCCTTTCACTTTCCCACTGAAGACAGGTTGGGATTTGGAACTTTCAAACGTGATTTTCTAGTATACCGGGAAAATATGACATTTAGCTTTTCTTCCATGTGCTCTTCAAGTAAAGCGCACAAAGTCTATAATATACCTAATAGCATAGTCACTAAAATGGGACTTTTATGTGAAAGTCACGGTTCATCAACAGGTTGCAGCAATTTACGAATGTCAGTTTGTGGTGACGTCATAAAGGGAAGTTGCAATGATGTTTTTTACTATCGGGGCATTCCAAGGTATTTTTGACATTTATGTAGAGTCCGTAACGTGACCTTTTTCGCCATAACTTTTTAATTTACCGTTTGATTTGCAAATTATTTTAATTTGAGCTGGTGTGTTGGTAGGAAAAGATCAAAATAAAATAATATGCTAATCAAACAGTAAATTAAAAAGTTATGGCAAAAAAGGTCACGTTACGGACTCTACATAAATGTCAAAAATACTGTGGAATGCCCCTATCACAAAGTGAGCGGTCACAAATTAAATGTTACAGCTACGTTACATGGAGCTCGTCATAAATGTATTGCATGACTCTTGCGAGAAGACACAGTTCTGGGTGGTCATTCCAAACTCGTCAGCTTGCGAGATCGACATTCTCGCTCACGTGACTGGTTGTGACGTAGAAATCTCGCAAAATAGTATTCTAAACTACTCGAACTTAGCTTGCGATTAGATTCGAGTAGATTAGAATTTAAAAGCACCACAAACTCTGCTCCTATTGTGCTATACCAGGAAAAAAATTCCATTTATTGCAAACCGTTCTTGCATTTTTAATATTCTGATATTCTTGAACATTATCCAGGGGGAAAAAAAAAGCTTCTTTCAAGATTTACATTTAATATCCATCGCGAGGACTTCGTTGTCAATTGAAATGGAACCATTTAAACTCACATTTTTGGAAACGTATATGGCGGTATATTGCTATTCTGGATATTTTTCGGAATTCCAAGTTTATGTAACGAGAAGTCTCGAACACGTAATACTTTTATTTCCTTTTTAAAATACTTGTAAAAATGTGTTTTAATATATTTTTTGCAGGCGTATTTTCTTGTACCATACCAATATTTTTGATTATTTCCTTTGCTGTGTCTTTTTTTTTCTTTGTTCCTTTAATTGCTAGTAGAACCAATGCGGCTGAATTTTATGTATTTTTACGCAATTCGCTTTTTATATCATTCATTTTTTTAATTCCTTTTACAAAAATGGAAGTATTGTGTTCGCGAAAAAATTTTAGCTCAAAAATCGACCTTAATTTCCATTTTACTGACCGCTGAATGAACGTTGAGTTTTTTTTTTTTCGACTCCACCATACGTGGATAAGTGCCTAAAAACGTATAGACACGCGAAATATCCATTTTGACGATTCCCGAGTTAGTTACAACGAGTTTTCTCGTGACGTCTGTATGTACGTATGTATGTATGTGCGGAAGTGCGTATGTATGTCGCATAACTCAGAACGGTATGTCCTGGAAAGCTAAAATTTGGTACGTAGGCTCCTAGTGGGGTCTAGTTGTGCACCTCTTCTTTTGGAAATCATTGTTAATTTCGATGTAAACTCAAGTGGTGTTACAATTTGGCGGACACTTGGCGATATATCGCCAGTTTTTTAGCCGCCAAGTTTTGTCGCCAACTTTGCGACAAATTTGGCGATTTTTTTTTTTTTTTAAATCTGGTTTCAATTTGGTCACTGTTGGCGATATTTAGAGAGAAAACTATTGAATCGCATTAAAATTACCAATAATGGGAAAATGACATTAAATTGGAGTAAAAGGAAGTCATGTGAGGCACACTTCAGCTCGTTTCATCAAAAGTGACGCTTCTGGTGACTGCTGAAATAAATATGGTGGAGGTACAAGTATTATTTTAATCTAATACTATGCCTCTGTACATCTGCAAATCTCTAAATTTGATTTAGCTATCTTAGTATTTAACTGTCTATCGATCAATCTCTGTTTCTATTTCTATGTTTATTTACAATGTAAAAACAGTTCAGAATCGTTCCTCGAAAGTAAGGTGCAGCTAATGTGCTTAAATTCTGCCAGTAACGCACCTGGCAAGAAAACAGAAAAGTATCCAGCAAAAACTCAGGAGTTTTCCAAAATTGATCTGGAATTTTGCTGTGAAATTCAAAAACCTTCCCAACAAAAGTCAGTTACGAAATAAATCAAGAAACCTTACACATGTTGATAGTTTTCGCTCGGCCCTATTCTGATTCACTATGAAAGCTTTTAAATAATTTTAGAAAACATGACCAAATCTAATGCAGAACTGCAAGCAAACATCTAACCCCTTCTTTGCCTACAGTTCTTGAAAACCTGGAGTACTTAGAGGTACCTCGTTTTGTGGCTTAATCAATCCACACAGACCGCACCGGAGTTGAAACTGAAACACTTCAAAAAAAAAAAAAAAAAAAAAAAAAAAAAAAAAAAACGCTGATTGAATTTTGAAACTGTCCGAAATATTTTTCACAAAAGTGAGAAGTCCATCAATCATGCAGCTTGTAGTGATTCAGGAAACTTTTTTGCAAAAATATTTGAATTTCACCGGAAACTGATTGAAACCTGTAAAATCCCGGAAATAATCAGTCCTGTTTCGGAATTTTCTTAGTGTATGTACCTATATATTTATTAATGATGTTTATCTATTAATTTCAAGGAACTATTTTTTTTACATTTATCTATCTCTACAATGACCTATCTGCATACAGAGTCCGCGATATTAATCTTCTGTATTTTTGGAGAGGGTGCTGTGTGAATTGTGGTGGGGATAGATGATGGAAGCTGTATCGTCATATGGCAGTATATAACATTTGTAGTAGCAACAATGTCATGGCGTGGTAAGCATAGAGTATTCGAGATTTCTTTTTCTGATTACTGCTCAACTAGAATTTGACGTTCGGTTCTAATTTGACCGGAATGATTATGTTCGGAGAGGAAAGAAATTCTCGTTGTGAAACTAACCGGTCAAGAGTTTTCTTACATTCCTGTCAGAAAACTGCTCGGCTGTTGTTTAACTGCTTAACACTTTGTAGATCCCTGGATGGACGTTTTTACATGTGGCACATTTTTCAGCGTTATAACGGTCTGAGGCGGGATAACCGTTTTTTTTTTTCGTTCAACGCACAGATACCTTTGGCTCTAAAGTTTGATACCCAAAAATTGTTTTTTGGTATGTGAAACAGAACTATGCTGTCCTAACTGGAATCGAACACGAAATTCTCCTGCGCAAAACATGGAGGTTTACCTCGTCAACCGATGCTACTACACTCAAACTTCTTTTTGCTCCGTGGATAGGGACTGCATAAAAAACGCATAAAAAAAGTTTGTTCGTTTCATAAATAACTTCGTCCGTTTTATAAATACTATCGTCAATTGAGTCCCAATATGATTGAAGATTTCATACACCGCACGAAAAAAAAAAAAAAAAAAAACCACAGAAACAGTCGCACAAAAAAATCGAACAAGAAAAGACCACACAAAAAGAGATAGGGTGTATTACAAATGGCACATATAGTGCTATATATTGATACCACATCCACCATCGTATCCCCAACTTAACTCACATAGCGCCCTCTTTAAACACGGGAAAGAGGGGGGGGGGTAATATACCGGATAATGCATAGCTTTTCTCTGTCCTACCTCGATTCAGGGGCGTGCACAGGAGGGTAGAAGGGAGACCTGTTGGCCCGGGCCCAAACCTGAAGGAGGGGCAATATTTTTAAAATTAGGGGTGAAATATAGGGGTAAACAATATGAAGGGGGCCCGTAAAAGGCATTTGACGGGCCCCCAAATTTCTGTGCACGGCCCTCTGTGTTTACCATTATCCATTCATCTTTTAATAAAAAATTTGTGAATGCATTTACTAAAGAAATAGAGATTAATTAATAAGTACATTTTACATAGTCTCCAACTTCAAGAAAAAATTACGTGTCATTCGTTTATGGCATTCGAAGAACTTTTTTCGTTCAAACTGTCCATCATTTCACTACTTTTTTTTCTTTCTGAACATAACAAACTTAATTGCAGTACATCAAAACCAGGCATGTTCGTGCTGTTATCTTTCTCTTTATGACGGATTTTGAACTCGATCATTTTTACAAGCCCTTAATGACAAAATGTCACTAGCAAAAAGCGGCATCCTTTTTTCATCAAAAACAAAAACCATCTGGCGGATTTCTCGTTTCCACGCATTAAAACTACGATGACAGATATAACTGCCACCTCTGTGACATTGATCAACGCTCCCAGTGTTTGCGGAAAGGAATAAATTAAACTTTAAAAGATGCCATGTCCCCGACTTGACTCTGTTCTTAATTTAAACTGAAAATCTTGTTGATGTTTTTCTGTTTCTCTCTGCTTAGCGTTGCATGCGATGCATAATAAAAAACGTTTTAGTGAACTTTTGATAAGATAGATTAAAAAGAAAAAAAAATGTACGGATGTTTATGAACGTCATTACCTTAACAAGATATTTACATTTTTAAATATTTTAAAACAATTTTAATGCATATTAAGATATGTTTTCGTTTTCAGTTAGTTTTTTGTTTTTGTTTTATTAACATGCATAATTCACATCTTTTTAATTAATTGCGATGCAATCCTTTTGTGGTTATATTTTCCAAAGAGAACGGTAAAGCTTAAAAAAATGTGCCTATGGTAATGCGTAAATGTAACTAAACGAAGACTTGCTACTTTTTAATTCGTGCAAAAATATCCCCTTAGACCATTTGTGATTTATTTATTATTTTTTTGTTAATATATATATATATGTTACGGACAGAGTCCGAAATCGGCCAGTTCTCGCTTATACCAACATTGGTATATACACTGCTAGACATTGAAAATGCAACAATAAGAAGGAGTGTTCAGAAATTTATGCAAATTTTAGAGTAGATGTACATTATTGAGTTATGTAAATGATGTAAAATGCACAGCTCTCCGACGCACGTGAAGACGTGAAGTAAGATATGAGGGAAGGAACTTGCAGGATGGGCAATATTCGTGTCGTTATTTCTGACTGCAGAATTATCGAAGAAATTTTGTTTTTGTCTTTGAGGATACGTGTAACACGAGAGAAAGCCAGGGCGCCGTCAACGAAGGCACTTCCAGCAGATAGACGATTTTACGAGGGGTATGGTGATCGGACTGAGAAGGAGAGGTTAGTCCGTAAGTCAAATCGCAGCTAATACCCACATGGATGCGAGCACGGTGTATTGGCTGTGCCGGAGATGGTTGAAGCAACGAAATGTGGCAAGATTGAGGGTTGCAGGGGCAGCCAGAGTGACGTCAGAACGCGTGGATCGACGCATCCACCGACAAGCTGTAGCAGACCCACAAGTCACTTGTTCCTCGATTCTGCAGCAGGTGCTCGATACTCTGAATGTTCCCGTGTCAACCAGAACCATTTCCCGCCGTTTGGTCGCACGTGGTCTGCAATCACGGCGTCCGCTAAGAAGACTGCCATCGACCCCACAACATAGACAGCAAAGTTTAGTATGGTGCCAGACTAGAGCGACGTGGATCAGAGAATGGTGAAATATCGTGTTCTCAGATGAATCCCGCTTTTGTTTATCCAATGACAGTTGCCGCTTACGTGTGTGGCATCGACGTGGAGACAGATCTAATCTGGCAGTAATTGTGGAGCATCCCACCGCAAGACAACGCGGCATAATGGTTTGGGGCGCAATTGCGTACAGTTCCATATCACCTTTAGTTCGTATTCAGAGCACTATGACGGTCCAACGATACTTGGATAATGTGCTGCGGCCGGTGGCAGTCCCTTACCTTCAAGGGCTATCTAATGCAATTTTTCAGCAGGATAACGTCCGACCACACAGTGCTTGCACTGCCAACATGCTCTCCAAGGCACACAGATGCTTCCTTGGCCAGCATACTCTCCTGATCTGTCACCAATCGAACATGTGTGGGATGTGATTGGAAGCCCTTTGCAGACTCTGTTCCTGCCACGTTCAGAAGTCGAACCGTGGCAAATGGTTGAAAGGGGATGTAGAGCCATCCCTCTGGACACCATCCGCACCCTTATTGACTCTATGCCTACGTGTTTCTTCGTGCATCGCTGTCCGCGGTGGTCCTACATCCTACTGAGCCGACGCCGTTCTCGCTCTGTATTCTGCCTATCATTTTGAAATTAAGATCATTTGTTATTACTTGGGGTCTGTGTCTTTTTTCCAACTTTCATCACTTGCTGAACATTTCTTCTTGGTGCTGCATTTTCAATGTCGAGCAGTGTACTTACAGGCCATTGTTCGGTTTTTTCATTAATTTCAGTCTTTGGCTAGAAAGTTCGCGAAGTGGCTTGCGTTGATCGACCAAAGTAGGAAGAAAGGAATTAAGAGCAAATTATTTTACACACTGTAAAAAATGAAATATTTAAAAATGAGTACTATCTGTACTGTTTTTTTTTAAGTATATTGTTACAGAGCAGAAACTAGTTGAAATATAAGTATCACATCTGATTGAACAAAAGCTTTTAATATATAAAAACATGATCTCGCGTTATTTGCTCTTATATTAAAGTCGTATTAGAAATTATTCAGTGAACGTATATGCTGTAACAACATGATAGAGCGAAGAAGATTAACCTTTCTCCCTTTAAAATGAGGAATTATATCTTGAGCAAATGCGTTGCTTATCGTATATGAATGCAAAGGCAAAGTTAGAACTCAATTTGTCAACGACCTATAAGGGGAATCCTAAGTCTTTTTCATCCCCATACACCTAATGTTAAAGATCCCACATCCCATGTGCCCAGATGTGCCACCTACCTGTAAATCTACGACTTCGGGCTTTGACCAAGGATTTCTAGCCACTTCGAGAAATGGCCAGCAAAATAGAATATACGATACTAATTGCAAGTACAGACTTTCAACAAAACCTCTTGGCCAAAGCGCAAGTTTGCTGGCTAATTCGCGAACTGGTCAAACTTCGAACTTAGACCATATCATATGAATTAATACCAAAAAAAAAAAAAAAAAAACTTTTTAAAATCTATTGTACAAATTATTATTTCCTCTAGGAAGAAAAATCTTCACCGAATGTTAGCGAGTAATGTCTCAATCAAAACATATAAGCTGGCTACATTTTTTTTAATAGTTTGTTCTTACAAAATAGGTTTGTGAGTTGTGACTAAGTGACTGGGAATAATGCTCCCAGAGAAAAGCAGTATAAGAATGCAATTTCATGGGATCTCAAAGATACAGTGGGAAGCAGAGAGTTAAAAGAGGATGTTAACCACTGCAAAGCCATATTGCCAGTATGCGTTGACATTGTTTGCTGCCAAGATGAATTTGATAAAGAGATTGTCGAGGGAACATTTTCTCTAAAAAGATGAAAAGAAATCTCAGAAGAAGCTTCGAAACATAAATTGATGAGAAATAACATAGAGGTTTCCGTTTGCTCTGTATGGAAAATACTTAACAAGTTTGGATAAACAAAACTCCTTAAGTGCCGTAAAATACAGTAGAAACAACTAAATATATCTTATTACATCTGATATTTAAATTATAGCCACGTGAACAATCATAAAAATGCGTTAAGTCGACCCGTTCTCTTTTTTTTTTTTTAACGGAGACGTCACATTGACTAAGTAATTTCTTTTCTAGGAAGAATGTGACACAAACATTATTTTTTTTTAAATATGAAATTTAAATGTAAAGATTGGAAATTACCATAATTATTTTATGTAAGTAATTATGAATTCGAAAAACGATTTTAAATTATAATTGTTTTTCAACCACGGCAAGTGTTGTATAGCACTGCGCCTCCCAGATTTGAGACGGCGAATCTCGCACGACACGATCCCGAAGCGACAATATGGCAATTGGTTGTTGTTATGGTGCATTTTGATTGCTATCGTTTTTTTTTGTGACACCGGGGCAAAGTTAAGACAGATCGATTGACGTAAGAATAATCAAATTTGGTCAAGGCATTTAGTCTCTGCAACGCCACACAGAAACAAACATTGCCATCCTTTGCGTTGCGCACGTGCAGTCGGATGATTAAAAAAAAAAATACTAGCGTAAAAATTAACGAATAAAATATTATCATGACTAGTCTATAATTAGAGCAATTTTTTTAAAGCGGAACGGCAAAATTCATTGAGGACAAGTCAAACTTTTCCTGAAGGTCGATTTCGGCCCACTGGACTAACGGTTGAGAACCTCTACTCTATTTCATGTTTTAATATACTGCAAACCGTTCTTTAAAAATGCTTTAATTTTTCCATTTCAGTGGACTGCTAAAAGTCTGACTTTAACTTAAACTACATGTAAAAAAAAAACATTGTGTAAAGCAGTTTATAGCAAATGACGCTTGTAAGTACAAAAGTAGGCAGCATGTAATCAACTGTTACTAATAAATATAATTAGTGGAAACCTAATCATACAACGTCACAATGCTATGATTAATATCTGCATATCCTTCACTATGCTGCCACGTTAGCTTTGTCCCAACTGCGGTCAACTGTGTAGTTATTGTATTCAGGACTTTCACTAAAAGACTATTGTAGATAAACTTAACAAGCGTTGTAAACAAATAGTATTTACTATGGCCAAACATAAAACCCGTTTCGGTAAATTCAACTAACTGCGTTTTAGTCTTCTGTATTAGGATTGTTATATATGTTAAACAAATGTCTTTGTTGCTAAAATAAGCATTTACTTTCCTTTTGAAAATGTTATTCCATTTATGAGATTTAATTGTACTTGTTTCGGAAGTTATAAATGACAATAAAAGTCATCATCGTCCTTCTAATCGATGGCTTGTTCGTCTCGGCATACATCATTAACGACCTGGCTTCTTTAGAAATGGGATGGAGCATGCTATCGTCTGAATATTCGATATTTCGTTCTACTCGCTTTCATTTATAGGTTGGACGAAGTAGTTGCTAACAAATACACGGCATAATATCGATCAAAGAATCGATGAAGGGAATTTTGTGGGGTGCTTTATATTGCCACAATAATGCTGAGGACAATTTCAGCTGCCTCAGATAAAGTTTAGTTAGGTTTCCTGTGTTTTGTAGTTTTTACTTGATATGGTCATGGAAAAAAAAAAAAAAAACGGAAAACTAATTAGTGGGTATTATACGTGCTAGGAAAGAAAGGAAACTATGTATCAGGTTGTGCGGAAAATAATGCAGATTCTTGACTTTTCTCTTTAAAGTATGATAACTCAACTCAAAAAAAAAAAAAAAAAAAAAAAAAAAAAAAAAAAAATCGGAGAAGTTTCGAAGTCAGACCATGATTGATAACGAAAAGCCTAGGAGCTAAGAGTAAAATGCACAGCTTTCATTTGTTCAGCTGTTTCAGATACATATCGATGGCTTAGACCGTAAACAAGCTAACTCCAAAATAACATAGACAAAAATTAATTTTTGCCCCTTAACTTTATTTTTGTTTCAAGCTGTAAATCTGAAGAAAAACGAGTAATGCCAAATGTTCCTTCCAAGTAGAGAAATTTGCTGTGTTAAGAGACAGCTAATTACGTAACGTGCCATAAACCTACATGTTTTTATCGCCCCAGAAAAGCTACCTATCATGGACCCAGGTGGTTTATAGACTAATATATCAATATTTTTATTTAGTACCTCATTTACATTACGATTTGAACTTTTTATTAACAAAAGAGAGTTTTTTTAAAAGAAAATTGAATTTTTAAAACTTTAAAACTCAATTTTTTCTTACTTTTTGTATTCAAAATATTTAAAAACACATTTTTTTTTCTTTTATCTAGACTTATGATAACTGACATATGTACCTGATGATACAATGTAAAAAAAGAAAAGAAAATGAGAAAAAATATGCATTTAAGTTTTAAAAGTTTGTTTAATTTTCATGTACAATACTGATGTACTAAAACCAACAAAATCTGAACATAAAAAAAACGAACATATTACAGTGTTTGAGAAACGCAATATCAACGCAAGAGTTCTAAAGTCACTTTAAAGAAATTGATTCCTTATAATCTTAAGTTTTTACTGTAACTCGAAAAAGAAACAACTTAAGATAGTTAGAACAACAAGAGTAAATAAGTAATTATAAGAAAATAAGTAATTATAAGAAAATAAGTAATTATATGAAGTGGGTCTGCTTGATTCTGCTTCCGGAAAATGGTAAATAAACTTTCCTTTAGTTGCTCTGAGGAACCTCGTAATGTGGATGCGACCATAACTCACTGCATGATTTACAAGCTACATGTCTTCATTTTAGGATGCTGGGTTAGCCGTACATTTCTCCAAGTGTTTAATTACTTAGTTTTCGGACATAGTGAACTTCTTAACAGAATAAAGCAGTACAACAAACTTGGAGCTCATTTAGTTCTAAAAATAAACGTAAATTGTTTTCTAAAGTTTTATAGCAGGCAAACTTGAATATTGCTCCCTGAATATCACGAAGCATTATTGGTAATTAAGCTACTTCCTAAATAAAAATATCAACGAAAAACCTTTATTGTAGTATCTGCTTTTGTAAAAAGTATTCAGCCATGTTTTCAAATATGTTTTGCGGGAAAAAACTGTAATTTTAGAAAAATGAGGGAACGCTTGTGGGGGGGGGGGGGGGGAGAAGTAATCATAAAAAATTATACTAAAACTCCCGGTGTACCAGCGGGGGCGAATGAGCTTTCGAATCTACATTACTTTCATGTGCTCTAAGGTACAAAGTTATTTTCTCCGCGGTAAACAAATCTCCCTACAATGAAAAAAAAAACTGTTGTTTTTACTGTATAATACTGGCAGCTCACATTCCAAAGAAAAACTCCAATTCTAAACTGTAAAATTTGCAGTAATATACTGTCTTTTAATGGAAATGCCCTGTGAAATTAACAATGACTTACTGTAAAATTAGCAGTAATATACTGTTTTAGGAATGAAATGGCGTGTACATTGAACAGAGATAATATGTAAAATTAACAGTAATATACTGCTTTTTAATGAAATTGCCGTGCAAAGTTAACAGTAACAAACTGTAAAGTTAGCAGTAATATGCTGTGAAATCAGCTCCACTGCTCCGTAAAAGCAGTAGTATACGGTTTTATAAATGATTTGTACAGTAAAATTAACAGCCGTAAACCATAAATTAAATAGTTATAATTTTTTATGCAAAAGAGTTTTCTCCTCTATCGTTGTCTCTTTTCATAGCCGAAATCACTGCTTTTACAGATGAAGAACAATATAGAAAAGTAAAGCAATTGATTCTGTATGTACGTGGTAGAAATCAGCCTACATACGAAATCTGTTCCTTTTCTAAAGTTTTTCAACAACAAAAATAACGTTTTACGCTATGAAAAGCAAGAAGTAAAGGAATATAAAAGCATTTTACATAAAAATAATTAACTGCTGCTAAATATATGTTTTATTCATATTAATTTCATTGTACACAAAATAAATCAATGCCCGTCTTTATATTTTATAAACACCTGTTAAAGGAGGAAAAATGGTGCTTTTTCATTTCTACAAAAAACTTTTAGCTTTTATTGCCAACTTAAAAATTTACAAATAGAAGGTAATTGCAAGATATGGTTTGAAGCTTTATTTTAAGAACAATTATAGCCTTTTCATAAAACAAAACTTTTTGATCCATGAAGGTAGTAAAAATGTGAAGTTTTTTATTATATACATAACTGAAAACACTACATCGTATCTTCACTGAAAGTACCTTTTTCACTTTCAGCATTATTGTAATACTAAAATGAGCAGCATAACGTGGGAAATGTTTTACAGTATGCAATCCATTATACCTTTAAGTTTATTTTTAACTTTATGCATAAAATTCCTTGCATTTATTTTCCTTTTCTGAAAAACAGATTATTTTCATGGTTTTCTTCTTTTTAATGTTATAAGTTGCACTTGTACCTACGTTATTTGAGAAATACTACTAACAAACTAACGTTATTTCACACCATATGTGCAGTATTCAGCATTTAGACTGCACAGAATGGTTTTTATTGTAAACAGAATATTATTATAGATTAGATAATACTTGATATTATTAACCTTTTAAAGTTTACATAGATGAAAACAATAAATATGTGACAGTTCAGAATTCCAGAGCTACTAAACAGAAACAATTTTTCACTCGGTATAGTAAAATCTGTCAGGGTTTATATAAAGTTTAACTTTATATTCTGTTATACTGTTTTCGTGAGAAAAAAAGAAACATTCACACCATTAAAAATTGCCAAATTATTTTATTTCGTATACATTACCTTAAATATAGTGTTGCGCGTCAAAGTAAGTTTCTAAATTTAAAAACTCTTACCATCTATTTAACTTCTTCAACGCTTCCAAAAGTCGCGGGGCAATGAAATCATTTGTACTGAAGTCTTCAGATATTCCTTCGTGTAGAAATTGTGACACAAACACTTGAACTTTTTAACTTAGAAAAATTTAATTACAGCACAATAAACTACAATGTTAGTTGCAAATAAAAGCTTGTTAATTAATAAACACAACATAATGAAGATATCGGCAACGAACTCTCTCGAAAATAAAATCTCCAGAATTTTGAATATTACATACTTCCATAAGAACTGCTACGAGGTGCGCGAGTCCGGCTAATTTATTTAAACTTAACTCAGTTCAGTTCAGTTCTTGGGCGTTTTCCACACTCCCCACCTTGAGTTCAGGGCTCGGGATTCCGGAACTCAACTTCAATGCTGTCAGGCTAGGTGATGAACTGGTGGTGGTGGTGCAACACAAATCCTCAAGAACAGTCACAGGAGGGGGTTTTAACTTTTGAAGCTCACAAGATGACACCGCTCCCAACTCCAGAGAACACAACTTTTTAACAGGACGAATGAACACACCCGTTTTTGTCTTGACTTTAGCAACTCGCACACATCCATCCTTACTTGTGAACACTTCTAGAACTCTTCCGAGTGGCCAGTCAATTCTTTTACAGTTATCTGTCCACACGATAACTAAGTCACCAACTTTTAGAACTGGAGAATTATTTCTATTAGTCACAGGTTGTCGCAACTGTCCGAGATATTCCACTCGAAATCTCGAACGGAGATCTTTTCGTATTTTCTGTGTATACGCGTGACGTTTATTTAATTTCTGATGATCCAGCACATCTAAGTCTGGAACACCGATTTCTCTAATCTCTTGCAAAAACATAGAAGGTGTAATCGGGGTAAGATCTTGAACGTCATCACTAACGTAAGTCAACGGTCGCGAATTTATGATACTCTCACAGTCGCAGAGGACTGTTAACATCTCTTCATAATCCAACGATGTTTGACCCAAAACTTTTCTTAAAATTCTCTTCAAAACTCCTACTAACCTTTCCCAAAATCCTCCCCACCAGGGAGCAGAAGGGGGGATAAAAATCCAAGCAATAGAAGAAGCAGTAGTTTCATCTTGAATCTTTTTCCAATCAATCTTGCTTAATTGGTTTTTTGCGCCAACGAAGTTCTTTCCGTTATCGGAATAGATAATTGACGGTCTGCCTCTTCTCGCGATGAATCTCCTCAACCCCAAAAGAAAGTTATCTGTAGACACTGAAGTCAACATCTCAACATGAACAGCTCTAAAAACAGCACAGGTGAAAATCAAAATCCAAACTTTTGAGTTATCTTTGAGGATCAAGGGTCCTGCTAGATCTATTCCTAGAATTTCGAAAACTGATGCATCTTTTACACGATTTTCCGGTAAAACACTTTCCTGAACTTCGGGCGGTTTAGAGTTGAATCTTCGACACACAATACAGGACTTGATTGCCTTCTTAATGGTTTTCCGGCTCTTCAAAATCCAGTACTTTTCTCGAAGCGCTGACATAAGCAGTTGTACGCCACAATGTCCTAACTCTTTATGTTTCCACCGAATGAGACTAAGGACAACCGGGTGTTCGGAGGGAAGTACAACTGGAAGCCGAAAATGCATGTCATCATCTCTAAAAAATATCTTCGTTTTCACTCGAATCAAGGCATCGTCGCCTACGATTGTATTGATCGATCTTAATCTTGCGTCAGGATTTCTTCCAAAAGCTTCTGATTGAATTTGCTTTAAAATTACTTGTTCAGCCTTTTGAAGCTCTTTACTGTCAAGAACACCAAATCGTCTATCTTTTTTGGATTTTTTACAATTTTCTACAAATCTGTAAATCCACGCGGTGATTCGTAGTAGTTTAACGTAAGAAGAATATCTGTAGTAGTATTTTCCCTTATCTTCGGAGTTAGTAGCTGTGATTATAACTTTCTTCTTTTCTGCGTTCACTACTTCCATGTCAGGCAGAAATTCGTCTTTCGGCCAATATTCGGCAGATCTCTTCAACCAGTCCGGTCCGCACAACCATTCCGTACGCAATAGCTTTCCTAAGGTACATCCTCGGGACGGAATGTCAGCTACGTTCATTACTCCTGGTACGAATCTCCACTGTTCAATTTTTGTCAGTCTTCTGATTTCTTGAACACGATTTTCTACGAATGTTGCCCACGGGCCTTCCTTTTTTATCCAAAATAGCACATCCATAGAATCTGACCAAAAGACAGTTTTTACGGCTTCGAGACGTAGGTCGCATATGATGGTGTTTGCTAATCTAGCTCCAATCGAACAAGCTAAAAGTTCAAGACGAGGAATCGTAATCTTTTTTAAAGGAGCAACTCTAGCTCTAGCGGCAATCAAATGACAAGTTACTGGGGATCCAACCTGTTCCACTCTAAAATATATGCACGTAGCATAAGATGTCTTGCAAGCATCACAAAAAATATGTAAAGTTATGTCTTTAAGAGTAAATGGCAATTTGGATAAACGTCGGGATATTTTTAGACTGTACAATTTTGCAATCTCATTTTTCCACTTTTCGAAACGCTTCACTAATTCATCGGGAAGCCGAGAATCCCACGAAGCTTTGATTTTCCAACATTCTTGTAAAATTATTTTGGGTATCAAAGTTATTGGGCAAGTAAAACCAATCGGATCGAAAATTTGATGTGTAACGGACAAAATAGTTCTTTTTGTGATTGGTCCATCTATTGTTATTTTTCTGACATCGCACGACAGCGTGTCTTCAGCGGTGTTCCACAAAAGTCCTAAAATCGACACCGGTTCACTTTTTTCCAAGTTAGCGATTTCAGGAATTAATGCATTACTCTGCCAACCTCTAAGATCAAATTTTGCGGATGATAAAAGCCTACAAGAATGTTCACGGAAATTTTCTAATTCTGCTACGCTGTCTACGCTAGCCACACAATTATCCACATAAAGAGAATCTCTAAGTTTTTGCGCAGTTTCTTTAAGTTCATCTGGGGCTTGATCGAGATGGTAAGCAAGTGTACCGGCCAGAAGAAAAGGGCTGCAACTTACGCCAAAAACGACACGAGCGTGGCGATAAATTAGTGTCTTTTCTGGATTGCCCTCTGCCCACCACAAAAAACGCAAAAAATCCCTATCGGCTGATTGCAAAGCTATCTGTAAAAAAGCTCGACGAATATCAGCAACCACCCCAAACTTTCCAATCCTGAAACGGTTCAAGATGGTAGGGATCAATTCTATCAAATTAGGCCCTTTCTCGATGCAATCATTAAGAGATAAACCTCCTGGTAAATGAGCGGATCCGTCAAAAACTGGACGAATTCTAGTAGTCGAACTTTCCTTAACTACTGCTCTGTGTGGGAGATAATGAGAAGCAGTTTCAGTTCTATTTTCTGAAATTGGAATTTTTTCTATTATTCCCTCTGTTTCCCATTCACAAAAGACATTTTCGTAGTCCCCTAAGTTTCTTGTATATTTAAGATTTTTTACCGTATTTTTCAAACGTTTTTCTGCCAAATTTTTATGATCATTTAGCAAATGAGGATCTTTTACCCACGGTAAAGAAACAATATATCTCCCATCCTCTTGCCTTCCTATTGTATCTCTAAAATGCTTTAACGCCAATTCTTGGGCTTCTTTTTTATTTATTTTCTCACTTGGATCAAGAATTCCCAAAGAATCTAAATTCCACAAATCATTTATTTTAGCGTCATTAACATGAAGAGATAACAGTAACAGTGAATTATCTACGTTAGCTTTATTTGAGTCTTTTCCCATGAGTGTCCATCCCAACTTAGTTTTAACAGCAACTAAACCGTTCGAAAAATGTCTGATTCCATTCGTGTATAATTTATCCGCTATATCTGCTCCTAACAACATGTGTATTTCATTATTATTTTCTTCATACAAACATGTTTTACTCATTGACGATATATCACTCAAAAATATACCAGCCCGCTTCATAATTTTAATACACTGACCTGTCTTAGCCTTCGGAATAAAAGCGCAAATTTTCTTCTGATCCATTACTTCAATTTGAAAACTATGCTTCCGATCAAGACTACTCAAGAGCACAGAATAACGATTATGCTGTTCTGTAGTTTCTATCCCTCCAAAAAGCCCATGCTTAACAATTTCAGTTCCCGAACTCTTTAACCCCATTTTATTTGCAGCAAATTCCGAAATGTAACTTTTTTGTGACCCTGAATCGACAATTACACGCAGTAAATGTTCTAAACCTTGATTTCGAATACGCACAATTAAAGTTTGCAAATAAACTTCATTCGACGAAGATTGGTTTGAGAGGACGGAATTTTCAGGAGGGACATTCTTATCTACGTTAAGTTTCTGCTTATATTTAGTAAAACACATTAAAGAAGAATGTTTTCCCTTACAATGCTTACAATTTACGTTTGCTTTACAAAACCGAGAAATATGCTTCCTAATTTCTAAACACTTGAAACACGCTCCCTTTTTCATCAGGATATTTTTCCTTTCTTCTAGCGACAAATTACTAGCGGATTCACATTCAGAACTGAAATGGGTAAATGAATCGCAGAATACACATTTAATTTTTCTGGGATTTTCTATCTCATCTGTAGAAATCAGTTCAGACGCGGTAGCGATTTGTTTCCTATTCTTCCTTGAATCATTTCTAACACGGTTTTCGACAGTATTTTGCCTATGTGGCGCGAAAGTCTCGTTGGCGGAAATTTGATTTATGTTAACTGACATAATATGCATTGCTCTTTCTCGCGACATCAAAGATTTTGACAGAAAATCAAGTAAGTTTGTCAGATTTGAATGGGTATTACTTTCTAATTTGCTATATTCTAAAACTAAATCCGCAGGAAGGATTTTTAATAGCAGGGGGCATAATACACTAGTGTAATTTTCCGATGACAAACCTAATGCTTCTAAACACCGTATTTGCGTTGTACAGTTGTCATAAAATCTTCGAAATGCACGAACATCATTAGAGTCTCTAAGAGGTTGCATATTGATGATATTATTCATATGAGCACTAATTAATAAGTCAGTTTCAGCATATCGGTCCTTCAATGCTTTTATCGCGTTATCATAATTTTCAGCTGTAATTGGAAATCCTTCAACTGTGTTCATGGCAGTTCCACCTAAATACGCCTTTAGGTAGTTGAATTTGTCAACATTATTCAAAAGTTCATTTTTATGTATCGCAGATTCAAAACTGTTCCAGAATGTTAACCATTGGCTCACATCTCCGTAAAACTTCGCGATAGTCAATTTCGGAAGTTTAACTCGTATAGTACTGTTGCTGCTTGTTTCAAAGCTTCTAGTTTGATTTTCGCTGATGCGACTGACTTCCAACGAATTCTGACGCATTTCATTAATTCGTTTAGTAGCTCGAAACTTCCAAACAGTCACTTTCTCGCGATATTCTTCCGAAGTTTCAATTTCTTTTTCGAGTTCGTTCGGTTCAAAATTAGCTTCTAGTTCGCTATCTACAGCGCTTAGCATTTCAAATTTTAAAGTTAATATTTCTACAAGTTCTTCCACGATGTTTGCATCCACCTCACTCTTTGCCAATTCTGTTTCTAGCTTATTTACTGCTTTTGTTACAGCAGCTCGCATTACAGCTCGCTTTTTACATAAATTTTCTACACTTTTTGACATTTTAGGTTGAATATCTTCATTTGTTTTAGACATTTCAACAAAGTTCTTAACTTTTAAATACAAATCAAATAACTTCACTGCAATCCCGGCAGGGATGCCATGTTGCGCGTCAAAGTAAGTTTCTAAATTTAAAAACTCTTACCATCTATTTAACTTCTTCAACGCTTCCAAAAGTCGCGGGGCAATGAAATCATTTGTACTGAAGTCTTCAGATATTCCTTCGTGTAGAAATTGTGACACAAACACTTGAACTTTTTAACTTAGAAAAATTTAATTACAGCACAATAAACTACAATGTTAGTTGCAAATAAAAGCTTGTTAATTAATAAACACAACATAATGAAGATATCGGCAACGAACTCTCTCGAAAATAAAATCTCCAGAATTTTGAATATTACATACTTCCATAAGAACTGCTACGAGGTGCGCGAGTCCGGCTAATTTATTTAAACTTAACTCAGTTCAGTTCAGTTCTTGGGCGTTTTCCACATATAGATTAGCAGTTTTTACAGTGAAATTGCAAAAATTCATTTAAAACCGAATGCAAATGTTTTCAAGGTCAACATTTTTACATCACGAACTTGATTCTTCTTTGTGACATCTTTGCCGACTTTGGTGCCATCATTAGAAAGCATCTGTCAAAATAAAAATTGTTAGAATAAAACTTGTGGACACAAAAAAACAAATACACGGAAAAATCAAATTACGAAGGTATAAAAATACGCCCTGAAATGATTAAAATTATGACTCTGAATGATCTGAAATTAAGGTTGCCTTGAGAGTTGCTTTTATTTTGAAACCGCTTAACCTATACCTAAATTGTAATTGAACGTTTATTTCAGGAACCAGTTAAGCGATAAATATGTTGTTTTAAGGAGGAAAAAACTGTTTGGCAGCAATTTTTAAACTACGCATTTGTAACGGTGGTTTTTTATGTCTAATTAAAGTAGACCTAATCTGGATACTTTACATAAGAACTCAAAAAAGAAAAAAATAAAGAAAATAATATTTTACATTTTATCTTCCATGTTAAGAAATGCACTTATACTGGTTTCTGAAGTACAATTTTAAAAAAATATCCTTATAATTTTCGGTATTTTTGAAGGATTTCGTAATACATATGAGACTGTTGATTAAGAATAATGTTAATTTTTTTCGATCGGATAACTGAAGTGATCCGGAGAATAACTCCTTCTATAAGTCAAGAATTCCAAGTTGTCCAAAATGGGAAAGCTAACATCTTGGATTAAAGAAAAAAAATTAAAATGTTTTAAAAATGATAAAACTTGAATCTAGTTTCTTCTTATAATAGGCTTCAGATTATCGGATTACAATATGTTTACTTCAAAACAATAAGGATGAGGTAGAGAAATATTTTTTAGAAAATGGAGCAAGGTCGATGTTTAGGACAACCAATTGGGAAATATTGGGGTATTCATTTAAAACAATGAATGCTCTATCTAGTCCCTTTTAATACCCCCCCCCTCCTCCGAGTTGCTATAGTAGCACTGAAAGTCGTATATAGATGATTTTTCTTTCTTTCCTTTTTTTTTTTGGTAATCCATATTCCTTTCCAACACATGTTAAGCAGCTCGAAATATGTTCAACTGATACCAGCTTCATCTTTTTCTTTGACAGCTCCCCATCGTTATAAATCTGAATATAAAACAAAGTGTGACGTAAAGTAATTACTTAGAACTCTGTCTGTTCTTAATATGAAATATTTTACTTATAATTTTTCAAAATATTTTTTTTCATATATTTTTTTCCACAAATGTGTTGTTATATTGTTAAAATTTAATTATTTGGAGCTTTTTTCTTAAATACTAAGGAATCACATAAAAGAGTCATTTGAGTTGAAATAAAATAATACCGTAAGAGCATTCTATCTTATGTCTTAATATTTAAGCAAATATAAAATATTTCATTTATATTCTGTGTCTTTCAAAATGGGGTCGCCCCCCTCCCCCCAATTTGAACAGCTATCGATGTCCTATTTAAGCCATCAGCGACTTTTTTTTTTTTTTTAAGTGGCACTTCTTTTGAGGGGATTTACCCAATTTATCTTAAAGTTTTTCAGAATTTACCTGAAATCTGGAAGAAACAATTCTATATTCCCAAAATCAAGATGGCTTAATTCATATCAATTCATTAAAAAATGAAAATCGGTCAGAAAAGTTGAAAGTTTTTAACAAAAGAATAGATCGTCAAACATATAAAAAAAATAGAGTAAATCTGGTAGTGTCAGTTCCAATCATTAAGAAATTGTAAGTCCACATTTGGCCCGCCGTCCTTGTTGTAAACAATGTTACCCTTCTTGAAAATGCTTTGCCAGAAGACCGCACAACTTTTTAACTGTAGATTTAAACATACTCATATTTGCAAAATAACTGCTTTTTATTCACATTACAGTAAAAATAATCAATAATTTTGTTTGATAAGTGTCACACAAGTCTGAACATGCGAAGAAAGTTTTATACGCTGTAGTATATCGCACTTTAAACTTTAATCTTTATTGTTGCTATCATTATGAAGTTGGATTTAAATTTTGTTCCTGTAATTTTTACAAAAATACGTACAATGAATAATAAAGTACTTAACATTCTGTTTTGGTTCCTCCGATTTTAATAACATGTCAAAACCAAGAATCAGTGTTCCAAAATTTACTGAAAAATTAAAAAATAAATAATTAAATAAATGTACGTCTAATTTCCCTCTAGCAACACAAATTTCTATATTCCGGTGATTCTTGAAGTGATAATATTCAACTACCCGTAAAAACCAATATTGAACTACAAATTTAAAAAACTCAGATTAAAATGAATAGTATAACCGATATCACATTTCAATCAAAACAAAATAAAATTTAGTTTATCTTGTTCCAATCCATAGTTCTTGATTGTAACATAGAACCTGACAAAGGGCTACAAAATCAGTTTTAGGGGCCCAATATTGCACGCAGACCGTAATATAGGCTTTAGTGGCTAAGAACGCTCTAAAACTTAAAAGCATTTGTGAATACAAATTACATCCGTAAACACAAAAATATAAATAAAAAGAGATACTTATAAACTTCCGTTGCCGGCATTCATGTCACTAAATGAATCATTGCAACATCGTTCAGACTAGGGTCTTCTTTGAAATTACAAGCGGAACACAACCGCGGAACTGCCATCTTGATAAAATGAGACAAACCATTATTCCATTCAGTTCTGGTCGCAAGTTAAGGAAGTTCTTTACATTTGCATACCTCTAAACTCAAAAAAAAAAAAAAAATGCATTAGTGAATAAATTTAAATGAAAAATTCAGGCGGCTAGAATGAAATTTGTAGTTTAAATTTTTTCTAAATATCTAACCGCAACTATATCACCGGGCAAAATTCAAAATGAAATCAACTAAAATTTTATTTCCTCCGTGCGCTGGAGGGAAAGGAACAAAATATTCACTAGCAAATTCCTCCTTTCTTGGCACGCCAGCACACGGAAAAAAAGAAGTACTTTAAAACATGAATAAAAAATTTATTACAGGCTATCCGTTTGTGTGCGCAAATTATAACTTAAACATAATGGAATAATTGAAACATTGTCATTGCAACTCTAAAGTCATAGCAATTCAAGCTTTACGTAAATTTTCCCTAAAGAAAGGTTTTGTGAAACAATCAGCTAAATTATTTTTAGTTTCAACAGATTTTATTCCAAATTCATTTTCATTAATCGAATTCCTGAGGAAATGGTACCCCACATCAATCTGCTTAGTTCTGCAATTTTCTGTTACAAATCTAGAAAAATCGATCGCAACTAGAATGTCACAGTACAGAGTACTATTAATCAATCTAAAATTCTGAACTCTTTTCATGGTCAATTCATTTAAAATTCTTTTGTCCATATAACTTCCTTAGATTGTTCACTAATTGAAATATACTCCGCTTCCATCGTTGACAGTGCTAGGCATTTTTTGTTTGAATGTACACCATATTATTTGAACCTATGCAAAAACACAAGATCCCCCTCACTCATTGAACCCCTCACGCCAATGGAATCCGGTCGTCGTGATTCTAGGAGTAATCTGTATCAGAATGACAATAATTTATTCAATTTACAGACAAAATTTAGATTTCAGGGATCGACAAACCCTTCAACTCACAAATCTCCTCTTTTAAATCCGCATATAGATACTCATTGCAAACATTAGTTTGGAAATGAACCCAATGTAGCTTATACACAAAAATTGAAAAGAAAGCATCAATAAAAAAAAAAGGTAAATTGCTCGAGAGAACACTTGCGAAAAGTATCCCCCCCCCCCCATACCTGGTGGTTACCCAAAATAACCAGTCTGGCCTTGAAGCGCATTATTTCGTTCTGCTTATCTGTTCCGCTGTGTTTTGCCAATCTTCACTTTCTGGCGTGCTCAAACTTTGTTTGAAATTCGAAGGAATTACATCTTCGGAAATATTAGCTTCTAGCTTACTTGAACTATCCCATCTTCATCAGAATCTGATACTTTTCGTGAATTATCATCACAAGTGAAACCGAACTATTTTGGGTCACATTTAATGTCATTTTCAGAACAATAAACCTCGGCTTCGCGATTCGGATTTTCAGAACCGTCAGCATCGTGTCAATAAAACAATTCCTTACCCCGCATTCTTTACTTTGCCTTGGTATTTCTTTAACCAATTTAATTCTCAACATGCTATTTTATGATTTTCAGGATATTCTTCTTCTACTTCAGATTTACTCAGTAATGAAATAAAACTGTATTCCTTTGCTTCCCGTTCCTGTCCCCCCCCCCCCCCCCGCCTAGAATTTATTTTCATCGAATTTAACATTCAGCGATTCTGTCACTTCGCGATTTTCGGAATCCCAAATTCTGTAACTTTTCGTATAAAACGCATATCCTACCATGACTCCCTGTTTAGCTCTCATATCCAATTTGTTTATTTTCTGTTTTAAAAGTCCAAAATAAGAAATACAGCCAAAAAAAACAAGGGAGTTTTTAATAGATGGCTTTCTTCCACGAAATAGCTCAAAAAAGGTTTTGATTTTTCCTTTGAAAACCGCTCTAGTCCGTAAGTAGTGGGAGCACATAGCTGCTTCGGCTCAAAACTGCTGAGGCAAACCAGTTTAATTTAAAAGTGTCCTAATTACATTCATTAATGTTGAGTTATGGTGTTCTATGACGCTACTTTGTTAACTGGAGGATTTGTTAGTTTTTTATATTCTTATGCTTTGGTCGCTAAGGTAAATTTCAAACCCGGGGGTTCAAAAATTCATTTCCGTTATCGTATCTTTGCCGCAAATATCTCTGTTCTCTAACTCAACTGCTAAGGAACCTATCGCATTTAAATACAATATAGGCTTTGGCTTGAATCTCCGTTACAGGTTTAAACAAAATTCTCCGATTTTTTTCATTTTACACGAATAACAGTCTGACATATTTTTACCTTTTATATGCAGCGAAAGACAGTGAAGTACATAATCACACTTTTCAGTATTTCCTATTCCTATTCAGAGTCACAACTGACTACAACTGTATTTATATCGAGGACTGCATACTAAGTGCCTTGCCTCCATTATTTTATATACCGATAGATGGCAGCACCATCACCGGATCGAACAGTTATCGAGAATTTAGAACTAGTCCAGGAGCTAATAGCTACCTGGTGCTAGCACCCCCAGATGTATCGTTTCACTTGGAGGACATTGAGACTACGAGCATATTTAACGTCGCCCAGTCCCCTTTAATGACGACGGAGGGTCTTCGACCATCGAGGTTCGAACTCAGGACCCTCCGGCCCCGAATTCGACACTCTACCGATCGGGCTACCACGGCCCTTTTCAGTATTTATGATATAGTTTTTGCCTTCATCATAAACACGTTGATGCCAAACTTTAAGACTCAAAAGGTTCTAAGAGTTAAAATGTAAGGAAACTGACGAGTTCAAGGTTACAAGAGTTTCAAATTCTACTGTAGTTCTCGATTCATCTACTTTTCAAAATGAGCATGTCCTTCAAGGCGAATAAAATATGACAAACAATGCATAATAATGTAAATATTCTACTTTAAATTAAAAAGCAGTAATTTTGACGAGAACGCAACACTGCCAGATCAGAAATGAAAAGCTGAAAATTTTAAGAATATAGCCAGGCACGGCCTGAACTTAATTAAATATGTTGGGAAGGTGTATAATCTCAATTTGTCGACTGGAACTTACATATTTGCCGATTAATAAAATACTGGTGCATACACACATTAAGTACGCACAATTAAGTACAACATCTAATGAAATTTGGACATTCGAGAATTCAAAAATTGCAACATTACAATTATGTTCCCAAATTTGCCGAATCGCGAGATAAAATTTTTCCAATATGGCAATTTTGGGGAGGTCATAGAGACTTCCCTTGACCTCCCATCGAGTGTTTTTGGATACAGTTTCTAAAATTAATTTTATGTTCACAAGTTTCAATGGTACTAGTGCGTTTTTCCTGAAGTAAAATTTTAATTTCCTGCCGACGCAAATATAAAACTTTTAAAACATAAGAGCTTCGTGTTTGTATCTAAATATGCTTGATTTTTATTATTTTTGGAGTGTTTCACTGATGATTTTTTTAATTATTATTGTTTTAGTTTTGATCGATAAGTATGAAAGCTTGCTCCAGATTTCAGAGAATTTTGAGTCGTTCAGACATCAGAGTATTGTATTTCCAGAGTGGCAAATTCTTCAACAAAAAATATCAGTAAACTTGATACTGTTTGCATGTCTCTCGGTCACGTTATTTATTTACATTTTATTCATCGAATTATGTACAGGTTGTAAAAGTTACTGACGCTCTAACGTAAAGTTTATCAATAAAATGGTTAAATGCAAACTGTTAAAGGATTTAAAACAATATAAGAAAGAAAAAAACAGAAGAAAGAAGTCAATCGCGATACGATAAAAATTTACTAGAAAACATAAGAATTTAAATTTTAAGTACTCACATCCTATATAACACAAAATATAATCGTAAACAAAGTCTAATGTTCTAATAACTTTAAATACGATCAAGGAAGGAATTGATTTCTTTTTAAATAAAATTTGAGTTTCAGAAAATGTTTAAAAACTATCATACGTGCAGTAAAATATTCAGAATCACAACAACTACTCTGATTTTAGCTATAATGCAATCGCTACAACTTAACAACCAAAAGAAATTGCAAAGTCAACATAAACGAATATTGGGATACGAAATACGATTTCAAAATAAACACTGTTATTTCATATACATTCTCGATGATAAAGAAAACTACATTTTGAGGAAAAAGGAATGAATAATATAACTAGCACTTACCTTTAACTTGGATTACAAATGAGCAGTCCTGTCTCAGCACAGCCGAAATATCAACTAAAATGGTTGTCGCTACCTTGAATTCAATAGTTTATCTTCCCGTATGAAAAGGAACACCTTTTGCGCATCGTTTTGCGCAATCTAAAACATTTTTACAGTTTTTATCTGTTATTTAGCAGAGCAGTATTAAACTGTAAGAAAAAACAGTATATTACTATAAAAACATTTTTTTTTTTTTTTTTGCAGTGTAGGGTTTATTCAGGAAGATTTGTTTAGATAAATGATGAAGTTGCTCTAGTGAAGGTATGTTACCACGTGACGTGCTCACCGCAGATATAGTATCAGCACATACGCCAACCAATTTGTTGTGGGACATGCCGTTTAGACTTCCAACTGCTTTTGTTACAAAACGAGGTCATATAGAATAGCTTTCATAATCTGTAAAGTGTTTTTTTCAATTCACAATCGTTGCTTTTTCTGTAACACGTAATGTAGTCTATTCACTTGTTAATATTTTGTTAAGCCATATAATCTAATGATTCCATTCAATTAACAACATTTCCATGTCAAGGAATCCCTTTAGTAGGCTTTACCCCTTTTTTTGCCGACAGTGCGATCTATCAGCACATTTTGGAACTATTTATTTTCCTTCGCCTAACAACATTCCATGGTCTCACAACTGTTCTTGTGAAATATCAAGTAATTTTGACCAATAACTTTAAAATTGGAGCGTTTTGAAATCATAATTCTATAACAATCATCCAAAATATGTATAGTAAATACTGCTTTCTGAAAGTGAATGTAATCTTTAAAATACTTTTTTTTTCAGCTCAATTTATAAAATGTATTTCTCTGAAATATTAAGATCAATTTTTGTTGGAAACAAATGATATTTAGCTAAACAGTTTATGGTCAGGAGCAAAGCTTAGCAAGTTTTCGTTTTTACATCATATAGCATAAAATATACATCAAAGTGTCCATTGAAGCATCGTGAGTTCATTGGTAGAATTTGTGCCATAAAGTTACGCCACCACTTTATAGATAAAGCTTAAAATATTGCCATTATCAATCATCCTTTATTTGGTAAAATGTCAATATTTTGATAATGATTTTCCTAAAACTTAATGCGCGTAGCGTACAAAATAACTTCAGTAAAATAAGAGATAAATGCTAAAATTCATTTTTTTAAGAAGACTTTCTTTTAAGAAACATCTTAATCCACTAAAAGCATTTTGACGTGATTGAAACATTAAAATTGAATTGCTGTGGAATTTCGGCGTTTAATAAAATATTAATAAAAATGTTATTGAGAGCTTTTTGTAACCTTGTTGCAGCTATGCTCCTCTAGAGAAACTATTATATATTTTTTATTCCATCACATTTGATATTTTTTTCAAAAACAAAACATCCCGAAAAAGAAAAAAAAAAAAAAACTACTCACGATAGTGATAGAGATCGTTTTACGTACAGGGGCCCCTCGTGTAACACGGTACTTTTACAAAACGGTTTCGATATTACACGATACCAAATTTGTGGTTATTATAACTTGGTTTCGATATTACAGTGTTCGAGGCTTGAATTAAATACTGCATGATTTTGGGAAAAAAAGAAAAAGCTATATTAAAAAAAATGAAATTTCATTTTTGTTTAATACTACATCCTGTTAATGTTTGATAACTGTTTTAAGTTTTTACTTTGTTTTTATGAAACTTGGTTTCGATATAACACGGTACACATACTTTGATTTACATTATTTCTAAGTCTCGTATAACACCGTTTCGATATAACGCGAAACAAATTGACACTATTTATGGTTCGTACATGAATAATTAGCTTAAAAATGATTTGAAAAAAACTATTTATAAAAAGTCTCGTACAACACGGTTTCAATACTACACGGAAGGAATTAACCGTGCTGTACGAGGGATACCTGTAGTTCACACAATATTTACTTGTAGAGAACATCAAAAGCTTTTCAAAATTTCAAAAGCATAAATAAAACATGAATAGTTTTTTAAAAAATAACTTAGACAGATGTCTTTCATATATATAAAAGCCGTTGTATTGCTACACTTCGTTGATACGTAGTTTTTTCCCTAAGCGTTTCGGACCGTGAGTTTAGGGTTATTCCATAGAAATGTCAACCTCAACCTCGGAATTTTTTTTTCCACAAAGCCCTAATTGTGACATATCACTTCATTCAGCATACTTTATAGTATATAATTCCAGTAACAGTTTGCAAAAATTTCATTCGGTGTTTTTCTTCTGGCTCTAAACGTGCGAGGTGGTAGAAAAGGCTTAGCATACGCAAAAAACATGCGTCTAAATTTTCTTGTGTAATGTAAAAATTTTTGCAAATTTTTAAAAGAACTATGTTTATTCTAAAAGATTAGATGTTGGCCCAATAAAATTAACTGCTCTTTTTGCATACATTATAAGATAAGTATTTTAATTAGTTTGATTATTTCACTGAAAATATTCACGTTACGTTAGTCACAAAATGCACTATTTTCTGCTTAAAAACTAAACCAGATGAATGAACCAAACAGCACTTTTTATTTTCTTTCATCTGTGTCATATCTACTTAAAAAGTGCAAAATATTTATTTCAGTATCAGTAGATATAAAATAATTAGTGTGACTAACGTAACATTTGAGCTGTGACTAACGTAACAGTTTGCATGTGACTAACGTAACATTTTAAAGAGACTGCTAATATTTAAAACTTAATTTAATTCAATGTACATTTTCATGAACAATTTTGAATAAGTAGGCATTCTATATTGATTAAAAATATTTAGGGTGAAAAATAACAGTAATATTACATTGTAGACCTTCTGTCTACTTAGAAAAATACTTTTTTAAAGGTCTTTAAAAAGATACTTCCAGTTTAAAGAATTATTATTTAAAATTAAAAAAAAGTTGAGTAAAGCAAAATGAGTACTCTGCTGAATGTGCATTCAACACAAGAATCCGAATTAAGAAAATAGTAAGGAGAACGTCTGTATTTTTTTTTTAGAAAATACATTTCCACCTATTATTAAAATGAAGTAATGGCAGCTCGTTGGGAACAACTTTGAAGATGTTACATGATACAGTGACAACAAGCGCTGCTGCAGCATGTTTCAGAAAATGCATGAATGATCATTTAGAAATTTATAACATTTGCGATGATATCTGGAATTAAAATTCATTCTGCAAAAATGTTCGAATATTTTTTTTCAATGTTACATTTTAATTCAGGATGCACAACACTATTCGTTCGATGAATCAGTAAACCTAAAAAAATAATATGCCGTTGAAAAGTACCACGGAGTTTCTTATGACGGTAACTGGTATATCGGCAGAATACTGTAATTTGGTGAAACTATCAACTTGTATAAAGTTAACTTTTTAAAAGAGAGATATTTAGGATTTAACTAGACCAAAAATGAGGTTATTCAGTTAGTATATATATAAAAGCATTTTTTTTTATTTAATTTTTATTTTATTTTTTATTTATTTATTTATTTATTTATTTTTTCGCACATTCAAGTTGAGTTAATTGAACTGAATCCTTCCATTCAATTTCTTACACCATTATAGAAAAAAAGTAAAGAAAACCATAATGCAACATAAAAAGGGTTCATAAAAAGTGTAAAAGTAATATAAGAGCAAGAGATTATTTACAAAAAGCTTTTTATATGCATTCATTGCTTGTTATTCGATGGTTACGTTAGTCACGTTTCGTTAGTCACACACAGTTTTTCGTAAAAGTACCATTAAGGGCCAAAAAAGATTCATCGGTAATAAATCTGTTCTATATTTTTGAAAATAGACTGTTTACCTCTTACAAATATATCGGCCAATTTAAAATGCTTGCGTAACTTTCAGAAAAATTTGCCTCGTAACATAAGCATTGTTTCTCAGGATTGCAAAAATGTTACGTTAGTCACAATGCCTTTTTTGGTGAAAAAATACCTGCCAGCGCTTATTTTTCTTCAAATTCTTTGTGGAAATGAAAAATAGTCACCTTGTACATTTTAAATCTGCATATTAAACTAAAAAAAACTTATTTTTTCTCCCGGTGAAAGTAGAAAGAGTAAGAAAATCAGCTGCGAATGTTACGTTAGTCACTATGGAATGACCCTTTACTATAGTTAAATTTTGCAAATCTTTTAAAAACTATACACGTTTATCTGTTACATCATTCAAAGAGTTTTTAAGTTATATACATTGGCTTCCAAAAGTGTTCGTACACCTACGACTTTCAATGAAATAGGCCCCTATCCAATGGTTAAAATTTACATTTCGGAATAGGTGTTTAATTATAAGATCTATGATCTATTTCTAACAAAATACATTAAAAATTTTAATAACGTATTAAAACTTAATTTTTAAAAAATCTAAAACCAAAAAGTGCCGGAAATTTTAACTCACAAAAGTGTTCGTACACTTTAAAAAACGTACATTTATTATTGAATAATCCTACTTTTTATTAAGTTATTATTTATTAGAATATCATTTAACATCCACAACAACATTTGAACATCTGTAAATAGATTTCTATGTTTTTTTCTTTCTTTCTTTTTTTTTCTTTTTTTTTGCGCAATTTTTGAGTAAATGTTCAACCACATTTCCAGTCTTACTGTTTCCAGCTCTCTTTTCGGTTTAGTGCCGTATTTTGGTAACCTAGCCTCCAGACATCTCTAAATATGGTAATATGGTACATTTAGAGTAAATCTGACGATTGAGGAGATATTTCTGAGCTTAAGGAGAGTTTTTGGGGCACCAGACACAAACGTTGAAAACCGTGTTCTTCTTATCATTATCTTGATAAAAATACGAAGTTGCTTCTGATAACTAAATTTTTGGCTAAGAGTTTAATATTTGTTTTTAAAATATTTAAATGAACAGGATGATTCACTATTTCATCAAAAAAGTCCAAACTACCAAGTCCTGATGCCGATATGCACCTTTAGACAAGAACACCTTCACCGCCCTGATTAACTGATCCAAATAAGTTCTCAAGATTAAATTCCTTATTTTTTCTCCTACTTACAACGATACAACAATTTAACCAAAAATAATGAATTTATTTTCGTGTGTAAGTAAGACGTTATTCCAAAACGTTTTGAGCTTATTTATCATTTATTTTGCGACAAAAAGCGTAAACTTTCTGTTTTTCGCACGAAGAAGAAAATTTCTGCGGGAGGAGGTCCCATTTAATCCAGCTAATCAGAGAACTTGGAGAACAGTTTTAGGTGAAAATTAAACGTAAAATGGTTCATTAAATTCTACAGAAACTTTAACAGCACTCAAATGTGTATTTTTTTATAATTTTTTTAACTGTAAATCCCGGATCACGCTTTGTTAACTTTGCCGGTTGACCTTTTCTTACCTTGCATTCGGTCCTATTCTTCTGTTTAAAGCATTTTATCAAGCACTTCACTATAGAATTGTATTAATTAACTAATTTAGAGACATTTCAAACCAATTTACAGCTACTGTGAGGAAAAAAATCAAATTTCGACTGATGTTTGTTGTTTTGGGCTGCGAATGACAACAATTTAAAAATAATAAGCAGAATATTGGAGAATAGATAAACAAAAAATTAAAGCCAAATGACTTTACATTGTCAACACAATGTAAAAATAATAAAAAAAAACGACATGTGATAATTTTAACCATAAATTTATACGAAAATATGTTATCGTAGAATGACTTTTGTGGCGTAATTTTTCTCTGTCTCTTTGTTTTTTGACAAATTTCAAAAATAAAATCAGTCAATGTTTTGAAAAAAAAAAACTACTGAGTTTCGTTTAGGATGGCATAGGAATGATGTGAAAAAATTTTAGACTTCATATTCGAATTCAGCTTCGCGTTATTTTGGTTTTACTACAAAATTTTAAGGTGTACGAACACTTTTGGGAGCCACTGTATTTTGAATTGTAATCTATGAAATAGGCTTTTAATTATTAGAAATCTTTTGCAACGAGTTTGAACTAAAAGCATTGGAAACTAATAAGCTAACAACCATCCAATATCTCGAAACATTTATTAAGCTAAAGTTATTCAAAACAAAAACACCCAAATATTACATTTAATTAGTTTTATAATATGTGAAAAATCTAATATTTTAGAAAACTTGAACTTCTTTCAGATGATTTCCTCCAACATTTTTTCTCTTTAAAATGCCACAGCGTCTTTTCATAATGTATGCATTTCATTTAAAAGTTTCTTCGTTCAATTTTTTTTCACGCTTTTGTTCACATTATGCTTTTCCGAAACTTAATTTTTGAAAAAGCAATTTCTACTTAACTTTCTAAGCGTTGTATTTTAATTTCTGAAGTAAAAAAGAGCTTTATAATAGCTTATTGTGTAAAAACTATGTATCCCAGCTTTATCTGGTAAATGCTGCGTTAGAGGAGGAATGTTCTAAGAAAAAAAAACTGTTTCTGGAAAGTACTTGAATTGTTTATGCTGACGGTTGCAGCTGACGCCAGGCGAAACAGAATTTTAAACTTCTTAAGAAAAAACTAGTTTAAAGATTATTAAATTTGAAACAAATACTCTGCTTCACAAATGCTTTGAAAGAAGGAAATTTCGGTGCTACTCTTGTTTTGTTTTCGAGAATACTTTTATTACCGCCTTGGGAAAGTGTTTATATTAATTTTTGACATGCCGTTAAAAGTATTTAAGTTTGGATTTTCCACTGCTGTAAAGCAGGAGTTTTGATTCTTTTTCAACTTACGTACCCCTTATTATGTATCACTAACCATGTTTCTTGATCATTCACAACAAAAACATTTTCGTTTTAACGAATTATGGGTTATTATTTAAGGTTTAATTGTAAAACTGTTAAACTTCAAGTACTGACGAGTAATTGAAGTAAAAAAATAAAACAATTTGTTGTAATATGTGATTTATTTTAAGGTTTTAGTAATGAAATATGAAGTTGGGGGGGGGGGGGATCGTTAAGTGGTTAATGGGAACACTATGGGTTTTTTTTTCTTGACGAAACCATGAATGTCTGGCTCCAACTTATTCAAATACAACCAAAACACATCCTTAATATAAAGATTATGTCTTTACTTGTTCTTCATGCTTTGCTAACCACCATATCGTCGCTCGAAGTGTTGGAACACATCCAGTGACGAGAAAAACAATGTGATATGTTTCGCACTGTAAGTCACGTGGTATATCAATTGGCTTCTGCAATCGTTTTTCATTTATATATTTTTGGTTCAATTTACTATAATTTTTTTTCTGTACTGTAAACACTCAATTTGCAGTAATATTTACCATAAAAGTTTCCTGAATTTTTAAGTGTTCCCAAATTTGATTTTCACGTACATCGATTGAGAACCTTTACTATAACAAAGTCTAGATTTTTATTTTGCCTAAAGGCATTTTTCAGTAGCTGAACAATATTTAACTGTTTTAAAACAGCAGATTGATACATTTTGAACAGCAAAACTTTCTTTTCCTTTGCCTTTCTTCCAAACGTATTCGTGTTGTTAAAGAGCATGCTTTATTCTAATGCAAAGTATTTTTCAAATAGACCAATCGAAGAAAATAATTTCCACAAGAAGTCTAGCTAAAACATCAAGCTTAAGTTTGGAGTAAGTGCCATGTAAATTGAAGTTTGGGTGCGTAACTAAAAGGACGTTCTAGGAAGTGAGAAAAATTAATGTAATAGCATGAAAAACTAATGAATAACCAATAAGAAAAAGCGAAATCTTTGTAAAAAAATATTTTTAACCCACAGTCAGATTTGTAAACGTCAATGCAAAGTTAATCTCGTTATATTCTTAATATAAGTAATCAAACATCTAAAATAATTCTAATTAAAAATCTAAAAATAAACAGGGCATGAAAGATGCCAATTGTTTTTGTAAAAGAACCCAAACATTTTCTCAAATTTTCAACAGGATATGATTTATCTGAAACATTTGTTTTGCAATTTGCTTTGAAAAGATTTAGATTCCCATTTCTTGCAATTATATCTCCACTTATATGAATCTCCACTAATAATCCCAACAATATATCCCACTAATCTTCACAAATAAAATCTATTTTGAATCAACAACTACAAATAATAATAAAAAAAAACATTTACTTTATCAGCAATAAATTAGTAATTAAACATCCTTTACGCACAGGCGAATTTATTATTTTATGGACGTTAAATTGATCGATCAAACGTGTTGGTAATTTAATTCCATTCATGGTATTTGCATGTTTTTGATTCGGAAGCTATAAATGATAATAAAATCGTAATTGTCTTTCTAATCAATATCCTTTACTTCTTTTGAAATATATTATTAACGACCCGGCTTTCTTTAGAAATTGTCTCAAGCCTGCTATCGTCTGTATACCTGACGTGTCGTTCTATTCGCCTTCATTTACGGGTCGAAAGAATTAGTTGATCACAGAGGCACGTAGCCTTATCGATTGCACAATCGATGTATTTTCAGCAGTATCAGTTTAGATTTTATTACGGTATTCTAATTTGAAGTACTTTATTTTTGCTTGTGAAACCAAATTTAATATCATACCAGGCCATAAATATTTCTTTAGCACCAAAATGTTTTCTGAAATCAACACGTTTAGCTTAACATTTTTACACCTATGAAATTTTAGTGGATATTGTATCTTACACTCAATATGTATACATTTTTCATAACGTTTTGCGTGTGATTCTTTGTTTGTTGATCGCAGCCCAGTTCAGGTAAAATTTCCAGAAGTGTGAAATTCGGGTTACAGCTGTCTTGAGTCCAGATCCTGATGCAGCCGGTAGCGTATTTCCAAAGACTTGAACTCTATTTTTTAGTACAATTTTTAAACCAAGAATGACAAAAATTTGCTCTTTCTAAAACGAATTGTCGTCTAGTTTCGAATATGACGCCATTAAAAAGGCCCTTAAAAACTACTCCGGATGAAGTTACCAAAAGTACTGACATTTTAATAAGAGTAATCAAGTAATACTGGAATTTTACTGTTTCCTCTTTTTACCCGACTGCGCGTGCGCGACGTAAAGGAGGGTAATGTGTTTATCAGTCTATGTATGTACCTCCGTTTCTATGTGGCGTTCTACAGGTTAAACGCCTTGGCCAATTTTGGTAATTCTTACGTCAATCGATTTGTCTTAACCTTCTGAGTGTCACTAAACACATGACAGTAATCACAAGTACCATTTGAAAAACCAGTTGCCATTTTGTCAGTTTGGGATCAGCGCACGCTGGGTGTTGCACAATGTGTCGCACGCTACCTGCGTGAGACAAATGCATGTAGTTTTCACTGCCTGAATTTTTTGTTTACTAAGTCTATAAATTGGGAAGCGATTGCTTCTCCCACTTGAGGCGGAGTGTCAAGACACCTTCGCTCCGAATGTACTTTCCCCTCTATGTGATGTAAATTCTTTCATGTGTTCTTTATATGTATTATGTACTGTAATAGAAAATATATCATGCGTAACGAAGACAAGACACTCAGCTTGTAATCCTCAACAAAATAAACCTATGCAACAAGTACCAAAAACAGAAAGTCTACTAATTCGATTTTCATCGCTAACATATGTTGCATTTGTTTTTGCCTTGATTCAAAGATTGAGTTTCACGACGTGTACTTTTTTGAGAGGCTTTTTTTGGTTTGCGAGAAATATTTGACTGAGGGGGGGGGGGGGCGCTTCTGATTTCGCGTCATCATAAGTTTATACAGATTGTTTATATAGCTGTGCTGTGGTTGACTTAAGTTCGCGCATTTTTACTGGAGGTCAAGCACATGTAGCTTTAAGCCTAGTTAGGTCCCAAGAGGGACTAATTATCAGTAGTTTAGACCATCGCAAGTTACTTAATAAACCTCATGATACAAACTCTCTCAATGAAATGACAAGGTTGCAAAATGTACCGTCTTATAATCATAATAGCTAAGTAAATGAATATTAACTAAAAAGTGTAAATTTTACGAGGCTTCTTGAATCAGAAAGGAATGGGCCCCGACTGTTGATCCTTCTATTCTGCTTTTGAATTTATGATTTGTCTTATCTGTGTACGGTTATATAAAACTATTTCAACGGTGCACTTATTCAGTAGTACTTATTACATTCTAAACTACTGGGCTTATACATTTTTCTTTTTAGTTTTTTTAGTTTTTACGCAGTCGGGTTTTTTGTTTTTATTTAATAATTTTTTTTTTTTGGACATTGACTTGGGCAAGTTCTGAATCGTTATTTTTCAAAGGAATGTTAGAGACAAATTGAGTATTTGAGTTCGTTATTTGCTTTGGTGGATGTATTCAATTTATAACGTGCCACGTTAATCAAAAAATGAAGATCTTTGAGCAAACAAATATTATTCTAACTTTTGTTTGCATAAACACCTTCTTTTTTCAAGAGAATAGTGGTAATTTTTTAATCAATTTACTTTCCCTTTCTCCAAGTCAACAAGTTATACAAAATACACTCTAGCATCGTTGAAAGAAATTCTAACATCACATATTAACAAACTTTTTACATTTTTAACTTGTAAATTTTTTTTTCACTTTTCTTTCGGTTTATTACATTTAAACTATCCTTTTTCATTGGGTATTAAATTCTATTACATCTTTCAATAGGGCATGTTTTAAAAGTAAAATTGTTTAGCCCTCTGGAAGTTGTCATTCTGAAAAAAAAAAAAAAAAAAAAATTGAATTTTTGGCATCTTGAATTCAAATTATGTTTTTCGCAATCACGAGCGTGTGTGTTTGTGTAGGCGCATGTGTGTGGGTGCGTGGGTGCGTAAGTGTATGTATGCATGTGTGTGAGTGAGTGTTGTGTACGTGTGTGTGAGTGAGTGTTGTGTACGTGCGTGTGCGTGTAGGTGTTCGTGTGTGTGTGTGTGTAGGCGTTCGTGTGTGTGTCTGTGTAGGCGTTCGTGTGTGTGTGTGTAGGCGTTCGTGTGTGTGTGTGTGTAGGCGTTCGTGTGTGTGTGTGTGTAGGCGTTCGTGTGTGTGGGACATGGACGCCACCGCCCAGCAAAAGTGGATTTCGGGGGACAGTGCTCAGGACCAGCCGCGCCGCCGCCGGTGGACGGTGGTGCTGCAGGCCTGGTCCAAGCTCAAAAAGGTACGGACGCCAAAAACGGTCAAGTGAGAACAATAAGCAATCGTGATTGCTCAAAAAAAAAAAAAAAAAACCTAATCGTGAAAGTATGCAGATCAGTTTATGTACTTACCGCTTCGTCGATTACTTTTTTTTTTCTAAAATGGAGCGAACCTTTGTTGCTCAAAATTCTCCCTATTGTTTACGTCAACGACCACAGCTGACGCCATTCAAAACAAGATTTTAAGAGCTCCCACTAAAAAGAAACTAGTTTAAAGTTTATTAAAACTGAAACAAGCTCTTTCTGTTACCCAGATGTTGTGCAACAAGAGGAAATTGAAGCTTTTTGTTACATTCACTTTTGAAAAAATAATATCGTTATGCGAAGATAAGCTATTAATATTTTTCTTTAGCATTGAAGATTTACAAATTATAAGTTTTTCGTAAAGCGATGATGTTGTCATATTTTAGTTATGCATTTCTTTGTGTAGAAAATTATGTCTGAAGTTGTACATAAAGTCTCGGCCATTGTGTTTTAGTTTCATACTTTACTATTTTTTACCTACGGCTTTGCTCGTGTTTATGTTAGTTTTGTCAGTGAATTTAGGTTGATACAAGAAGCTTTAATGCCAAAACTGTTATTTTACTTATTTCAGGTTGTTGGTACTTTAAAGTATGCTCTATTTAAAATTACAAAAGTTGTGCTTGCCTTTTGTGTTTTTAATGAGATATTTAAACCTAAAACTTTTGACGTAAATTATTACATGCATCATGATAAGTTCGAAATGAATTCTTGTTGTCTAGTAATTAAGATGTAATCATTAGAGACATATTTATAACTAAAAAAATTTAGGCTGTAAAGCAAAGAATTAATCATTGTTGTATAGAGAAAACAGTGACAATTTGGTTTCTTGACCTATTTTCATCATTACATGAGAACACGATAAAATACATACTGGTACTGCTCGGTTACCTCAGATGGATTGAAAAAATATTGTACGAAAACCACCGCTGGATTACGGAAATTATAACGGGTTTTGTAACATAAATCTTCCATGAAAATAAATCTATTTTTAAGTTTCCTCGATCTGAATGTGTAACGATGAGTTTGCTACAGGGCAGTTCCATGGTAACAAAAGTTTTGGTAATATACAAAATACTTAAAATACACCACCAGCTCAGTTATTCCATCCGAGGACTGCAGTTTCGTGCTTTTTAGCACTCGTCAGCCCGGAATAGGAATCACATGAGCTGGTGGCGAAAAATCTCTTAAGGGAGATAAGAGAGCCAAACAAACTGGTAGCTAATAATCCCTTAAGAGGTTTTTCGCCTCCAGTTCATTTGTTTCCTATTCCGGGCTGACGAGTGCTAAAAAGCACGAAACTGCAGTCCTCGGATGGAATAACTGAGCTGGTGTATTTTAAGTATTTCTGCCTCACCTCTGGCTTAGGGCGGTAACTTACTACAAAATGCATAGAATATTTTTCAAAGACTCAAAATATGCTAGATTTTCGTTCTTCTGTATGAATTTAATGAACAACATTAAGATATTTAAAGTTCAAAATCATATTTAAATAATTTTTCTCTGTAACTCAAGTACTTCACAAGAAACGTCTGTTACTGCATCCATAAGCATTAATTAAATGTCTTTTCTGGAAATCTTCAAATTGTAGTTGTACTATACATAAGTAAAGTCCGTGTTGTTCATAAAATTCATACAACTGATGAAAAATCTAAGTCTTTCCGGGGTATTTTGTACACCAAATCATAAATCTATAAAAATGGAATTTCCGTACAACCAACATATACTTCGGTTTTATTCATAAAAAAACATTCAGATTTACTTGTAGAAAATTGAAGTTTCCAAATCTGTTGTTAAATTTGAAGAAGGTTCTTCATTCACTGTGGAGGGTAAGAAAGAAAAAGATTTGGCGAAAACTTGAGAACTGGAGTTGACATCTAGATATGGGATAAATGTACTACGTCCTTTCATGGAGTTCCTCGAAAACAATTTGTCTGTCTTAGGTACAAGATTGACGTTTTCTTTATAGAAAAAGTAGACGAAAGGAAAAAGTAGTTTGTGTAGTGGATAATACGGGTTTGTTTGAACGAATCTATCGTTTTCATGAAAGTTTTAAACTCTTTTGTAGCATATAAGAGAAACAGACGATAAAATTTCTATTGTGAACTGATTCGCAGTAGGATGTTTTTAAAAAGAAATCTGCCACAGATTTGTTTTAATGTACTGGAGGTTATAATAAAAAGTTACCTTGTTTGAATAAATGTAGGAATTGTTCTAACAGGCCTAACAGGTAAATTATCGGAATTTGGTCTACTGGTTACATAAGTTTTGGGAAAAAGGAATTAGCAATTAGAAAACGTTAGTTCAAACTTGTACCTCCAGGTTTAAGAGGTGCGCATAAGCAACAATCTTAGAGACAATTACATTAAGTTACCTCATAAATCATTCGGTTTGCTTCTATGTTAGGATCAAAGCTTGGTATAGCTTCTTCATGAGTTAAAGTCCCTATATTAATTTACATATGGTTTTTTCTTTACCCTGGTACAAATAACAAAATAACATATATATCAACTTTTAATGACGTACGAACATAATTATTACTACCTGTACGTTCGTTTTAAAAGGAAAAATTTTATTGCAACCAGGGTTTGTTGATTTTGTTTGTTTCGTACGCTTTCACGCCTTGATTGCTCAATTGATCATCATAATTAGGCATAATTTTGCATACACGATGTCAAAAGTTCAGGGAAGGACACAGGGTATCTTTCCTCCAGAGAAGAAATATTACAAGATTTATATAAACCAATTTTAATGAAAATCAAATCATTGATTCATTGTACTGTGTGTAACAGATTCAGTACAACTCGGAGTTTAAACTCAATAATTAGAGAAAATATAAGTCGCCAAAATAAAATTGCAAAGGCAAATTTGCAATTGGTGATAAACTATCGGGAAGTAAACTATCAAAACATAAAATGTTACAATTTAGTCCTGAAGCATTCAGAAGCACTTATTTTGAAAAAGTAACTGTTTGAAAGATTCTCGACATTAAAAAAAGCAAAAATATATAAAAAAAAATAGCACAAAAGCTTAAATTTATTAAGGTACAAATGTTTTTGAACATAAACTGTCTTTGTTTTTTCGAAGAAAACTTTTGCTAAATTGTTTCTCTATATGTACAAATACAAGAATATAAATACCTCATTAATATAAACAGCGCATGAAAAAAGTTTTTTCAAAACAATCACGGACTTCTTTTTCATTAAAAACATTCTTTCACTAAGAAATATTTAGTGTCCAGCCAAATTCCTCTCTCGAAAAAGTATATCTCTTTCACGTGCATTTTGAAAAAGCTTTCTTCAAATTATTACAATGGAGAAAGTAAAAATAAAATGTTAATGGTACGAAATGATTCATGCAAAGTAAAAAGAGCGTTTGCTTCCAATTATTTGCGATTTTTAGAACATTTTTCTATAGAATAAATAATATTCATCGTTGACTTTTTTTTCAAACCTGAATTCCGTGGGTTGAGCTTTATTCCTAGGAGTAATGTAGCATTGATATGTTTGAACTCATAATGCATTGCAAATGTACAACCCTCAATTATTCAGAAAATATTTCCTGACGTAAACCGATTATCATGAAATGAAAACTCTGAAACTCAAACCACGTAAACAAAAACTAAGGGATTAAAACTAGGCTTTTGCTTTGCTATTAAAGAATGCGACGAACACTCATTATACTACATGGTGTACTCTTGCACGAATATGCTTTTTTTACATGTTTGTTGTAGTTATTAGCTTGTGTAATCAAAAAATATCATTAAATGATATATTTTTTAAACTCTGAATCTGATATGCTGCGGTGGGCTAGTAAGCGGCAGTAGCTGCAAATTTTTCACTTTTTTTTTGCATTTTTGTTATCTGTTGTACGTTAGCTAGCCTATATGGTTTCCGCTGAAAACAAAGCGCGAAAAAAACGTCGAATCCCAACACTTCCTAGTTTTTTATCCAGCATACATTACTTCAAATATCTCGAAAACGCATGTCTGCAGATAGCTGTCGTTTAATTGCCCACGGCAGTATATTTCAAAATGTGTAGTATAAAAGAAGAAATAAGTGTCCGGTGTGTATTTAAAACGGTAGAGACATTAACAAATATATTTGCTGCAAAGAAGTTCGTCATGAATTTTTTTACTTCTTTTTTCAAAAAATACGTATTGTATTCGCGAAAAAAAAGTCACTCAAAAATCGGCCTTAATTCCCATTTTTCTCACTCCTGAATGAATGTTGAGTTTTTCTTTTTTCGACCCGACCACACGCGGATATATGCCTAAGAACCTACAAACACCTGAAATATCCATCTTAACGATCCCCGAGTTAATTACAACAAATTTTCTCGTGACGTCCCTATGTACGTATGTATGTGCGTATGTGCGTATATGTGTATGTATCTCGCATAGCTCAAAAACAGTATGTCCTAGAAAGTTGAAAATTGGTACGTAGACTCCTAGTGAGACCTAGTTGTGCACCTTCAATTTTGGTTGCATTCAGATGTTCCTAAGGGGGTGTTTTGCTCTTTTTTTTTTGGGGCTGGGAATCATTGTTAATTTCAATGTAAACTCAAGTGGTGTTATAATTCGTCGGACGCTTGGCGATATATCGCCAGTCTTTTGGTCGCCAAGTTTTGTCGCCAACTTGGAGACATATTTGGTGATTTGATTTATAATTTTAAATTTGATTTCAATTTGGCTACTGTTGGTGATAGTTAGTAAAGAATTGAATCACATTAAAATAGCCAATAATGGGGAAATGACATTCAATTGGAGTAACAGGAAGTCATGTGATGCACACATCAGCTCTTTTTTAGACAATTTTCAAGGATTAAGAATGTTGGTAAGCAACAAATTCTCCAACGTTTAACGCTTTATATTTTTGTCATTTCTTTGTTCCAATTGTTCTTTCACGCGAAATCGGATACCTTTCGCGTGCGCGGGTGTTGTAATACCCATTTGGTATTACAACATTTCTCGTGTACTTCATCCTATGCACGACATAAGATTGTAATTTGCATTTTTCTTTTTTGTCGGTTGGTAATATGGTCACTTAGATTCTCGTTTGATACATCATGGTTTTGCTACATTGAAATCGTAAATACACAACCTGTGGAACATGATCCGTATATTTTTGTCACGTGGTAATGTAAATGCAGTCAAGATATTTTTAAAGCCGTTATAATTTTCGTCTGGCATTCCCTTAAAAGAAGCTATTTTAATTCGAAGCATTTGCACGTTTGTTTTACCTAAAAAAGGAATATTTGTAAAAATAATTTAAGACGGTGTGATTGAAATGCGTATTATTTGTCTTTAAATTAATAATTTTTTCCGTGTTAATGTCATTTTTAAGTACGCTGAGGAAAAAAAAACAAGCTGGGTACCACTGGTTTAGAAACAGTTTATTGCAGTGTTCAAGACAAAGTTAGGAGATACTCTTGCACTCAAAGAGGTTTTTACGTAGCCCACAGTAATGAATTTACGTGTTTAGAGTTGAGATATATAGCCCTTTTTTTCAAAGCCGAAAATTTCTTTTAAGGAAAATCTACAACTAAATAATCTATTACAGTAAAATATTAATTTTCAATGCAAGTTGAAAGTGTTTAAAAATAAGTGTTCTAAAATAAATATGATGAACTCTGTCATCCGATAACGAAGCTATAAATTTCAACGCTTAGATTAATTTCTTTGAACAAAAGAAGTTGTTTCCTGCCTAACTTATCTTTCAGTTACAGAAAACTAAACATAATGAAATTTTTAATTTTTTTAAACTCTTTTTGAGATGGGTGCTTAACTTTAACTAATACGTAGCTAACTTAAAATGTTGCTTAATATTTTAAAATGCTATTTTTAGTTGAATTAATTATTCCCTAAGTATTTTTAATGTTTAATTTATATATTTTGTTAATTTTTAACCATTGTGCCTTCTCGGTTGCTATTGTATTTACATTTTTCTACTTGCTGCTTTTAGTTATTTCTTTTACAATTAATGTATTTATTTTTATCACTTCTTTTACATCATTTTTCGCCCGATATTTCTGTTTAACTTAGTATTTTTTATGCGATTATATTTGTTAAATTCTGCCATCTAACGTAAATATTAATAAATCTAGCATAACTTCAAATTGTAATTGCTCATGTTTTTCACTACTCAGAAAATTACTCTTGCTCTTATACAAAAATCGTATCTTATTCCGAGTGATGTGCTTTGTTTTAAAAAGAGAACTAGTTCTTTTTTGGGCATCATCTGCATTAACTTTCTCATTTTAACTGTGAGGTTTGATGACTTGTTTTAAAAAAAGTTTTAGTTACTTTTAGGGTTTTTGCTTTACTTATAGCTTTCTCATTTTATCTAGGAGGTTAAATGTATAATTTTTGAACTCGCTAAAGAAAGTATTTTTCATTTTATTAGTTTTCTTGTTATAGATCAGCAATTTCTCAATTATTGCGTCTTTAGTTACTCATATTGCGACCAATGATTTTAACTTCAAATATTTTTCTTCGTTCCTTTCGTTAGAATATTTTTTAAGATTTGGATCATTCCATGTGACAGAACAAGACATTTGAAGTAGGTTTGTACTTAGATTTTGATTCATAAGTACAAAGAAAACGAGCTAGAACTGTAATTTTTGATAGTAACAGATTTGTCATAAAATATGTGTGGAGCATTAAAAATTAATCATTTTCAAGAAAATATTTGAACAACATCCAATGAAATGCCTGTGACGGAACGGGACTCAGACGAACCCCGTTCTGTCACGAGCATTTTATTACATATTCTACAACTATTTTGCTTCGAAAAAAAAATCGTAATTAGTATGCCAAATATTTTCTGTTGCTATCAAAAATAAAACTTCTAGCTTGTTTACTTGCATTTATGAAACAAAATCTACTACTTTAACTACCCAAAAAACTATATCATTATGCATATTTTTTATCAACTCATTTTCAATCAAATCTCGAAAAGTTGGCGTGAAAATAGATTTTCGTCTGTACCATATCCTTTAAAAATGATATCGTATCCGTATAGGGTGAAGTAGAGATTCGTGGTATGACGAAAACTCCAGATCTATGGAATTGACGTTTATATATGAGAGAAATATACTCCTATTTTCCTTTTCCGAAAACAATTGTCTGCCTAGGCGGTAAGATTGACATTCTTCGACGAGGTTTCTTGAGAAGAAAAAGAAATAATAATACGCGTGTGTGCGCAGTGAGTACCACCTTGATCTCGAATCCATCTTTAACATGACATTCCAGGGAGTCTGGTTGATGGAACAAATCCAAGAGAGAATTCTATTTCTTCGATTCGGTTGGAATTCTCGTTTTTTATTCTCAATGTAATGAGAAACTTGAACTAAGGTGACTTCAATTTTGGAAAACATGGAGTCACTTCGAATTTCGATTTCAGACTGAGAGATATATTATATTGTAAATTTTCTATACATTACGTTGAATGTTAAATATATCATTTTGTTGGTTGAAGTGGGTGTATAGTTGACTAGCAAACATACGTAGCGTTGCCTGGGTCAGTAATACTAATGAGAAACAATTTAAACTTTTCTTTATTATTATTTTTTTTAATTTATCTTTGCACTGCAGTTTTACCCGCGTTAATTATACAACAATGTATTAAAAACTATTTTAAGTACATCATGCTATATATATATATATATATATATATATATATATATATATATATATATATATATATATATATATATATATACTGTAAAAAATTACAAATCCTTATCCACATCTAAATTTTCCGTTACATAAGAAAATCGAAGCCAAAATTTTAATAAAAAAATTGATAACCCATGATTTATAGGTTAATTAATTTTAAAATGAGCCGGGTGATACTACATGCTGAAAATATTCTTGTCCGCAGTCGGGTTCAAACCCGAGACCCTAATGTTGCTAGTAGAGCGCTCTACAGACTGAGCTATTCGGGCAACAAAATTCGAGTTATTGATGCAACAAATAATGCATCATGATAATTACTGATTTGATTTCCATTTATTGATGCTCAACTACGTGATGTTGTATAACCTATAGCCTTCCTCAATAAATGAACTATTCAACACATTTTATTTTAATTCGAACCAATAGTTCCTGAGATTAGCGCTTTAAAACAAACAAGCTCATCAGATTTATATTATTTGTATTGATAACATTTTTTTATGGCAAGCGTCAAGTTATGAAATCTTACTTATAAATAAATTAAGAGGAACGATTTGTGAGAGTAAAATTTGCAGCATTGAGCAAGAAAAAGGTTTTTAAATGAAAGAACTGTGTAATATGACAAGTATTAAAATTCAAAATCCACATTTTAAACCGACTCGAATGGATTCAAGATTGCAACTAGGAAACGTGATTTAAGGAAACTTAAGTGAAAGCAAAATCTATTCAACTTAAACATCATTGTTACAATTGAATCATTGAACGACTGGTTGTTCAGAAATTGCAGCAATATCATATAAAAACCACATTTTTATTTTTACAGAAAAAGAAAAGACACACTTTGATCAATTGCTTTTCAAACTTCGCTTTTATGCGTGCTTTCGAGTTAGTTCTTAACATTATTTTTCTGAAGTTGACAGTTGTTTCCTTTTATGAATTTCTGCAAATTTAAATACCGCCTATAAATTTTCAGACTATTCAAATAAATAAATAAATACCTGTGAGAAACTTTCTTAATGCTGTGGTTCAGATAAATTTAAAGGTCCAATAATAGCTGAGATTTGATTTATTCAAAAATCCCAGATTAAATGGCACTTTCACGCATTACCAATTACTTATTTCTTTAGTAATAGATGAGGACCCTGTTTCGCACGCAATTGTAGAAGATCCTATAACTTATTCTCATAGCGTCGAGTAATGATACAGTATCGTCAAACGGTGTCAATGACCGACATTGGGTCACTATCGCCAAATCAGGAGTTGTTTCACACCCTATAACTAACGAAGCGTTTTTGGCTAGTGAGATTATTCATAAAATGAAAAATGGCGGTGCTGAGATTGGCTATCTACATTTTGGATTAGGAGAAAACGTAAAGCTATCTTTGCTTATTTGTTCACAAGGTTTTCGTCGACTAACAGAGCTCAACACTTTTCAAGCAATGGACATAAAAATGCTCATGGCGTGCAAAATATTTTACTTATATGTTAAAGATATTTCTCCAACAATTAAATTGTCAATTATTCAGTTATTCAGTCACGAATAATGTAAAAAATGTAAAAAATACTGGTTCCGAGAAAAGGAAAAAAAAACATCAATGCTTCAGGGTGACTATTTCGCAACCGCGAAGCTTCTACCGTTCACATATCGATTATCCCAGAATAGTATATGCATTGAAGGGGGGGGGGGGCAGTTGCCAAAAGAAGATGCACACTACGTAGAATTGAAATTGCTCAAATTTACATATCTGCAAAAAAATGGAGCTAACTTCACTTGACTTGATTGTCTTAACGCCTAGTGGCGCATGAGGCCTCTAGCGTGGATTCCATCCCGACCGGTTCAATGCCGCCTCCCTGACACTTCCCCAGCTTGGCCAACCAAAGGCATTTTTTTGTTGTATGATCATCTGACGCCAGGTTAGTTTTGGACGCCCGCGCTTCCTCTTTTCTTTGCTAGCAGTTTCTGTAAACATGGGATTTTTACGTGGATGGGTGTGGAGCTAAAAGCAATTGAGTGAAAAAAAATAAATAAATAAAAACAAAGAAAAACTTCGTTAAGTATCTTTCTTGTAGTTGAAATATAACCTTTGTTATAACTAAAAAATGCCATCTTCACACACACAGATTAATGTACGTAAGATAATACTATAAATTTTGCTTCCAATACATTTTTGAAAAGAATTCCTCATCATTGATTGTAACAATATATATTTTATTTTAACTGATGATACCTTCGTTCCTGCCATTTCTAGCTTAACCGGATGAAGAGTACCATGGCAGAGGGGAGGAAAAGAAGAAACGGAAGAGAAAATTACGATGCATTTATATACACATACCCATGCCTAAACATATACCTATGCACACATATATACATCTATACACCTATATGCACCTATATACAAAGGGAATTAGGCTTGAAAAAGTTAGTAGACACGAAGTGTTATATTGGGGCTTCGAGTTTCTAGGAATCAATGAGTGAAAATGCTGTTATAAATACATCCCTTATTTAAAATAAAAATATTAATTGAATAATAAAGTAAATATATACAATACTTACAGTAAAAAGACTCTTGGTTAGTAAGGTTTTACATACAAGTTGAAATGCCTGGTAACAGCTCACTATAAACATCCACAATAACAACATTTTTCCAAAAAAGAAAAAAAGAACGGCTAAGTGAATTTTAATTGGAAAACAAACGCGTTTCCATATCTCTCACCGATGTTTACAAAAACGGATGAGATGAAGGTGCTAAAAATTCGGCTTTCTTCTTGGAACTTGATTATGTAAAAGAGGATCAATATAAAAAAAAACATTGACGAAAAGAAATATATTAAAAATTATAGTAAATAAAATTTAGCGGACCGGTTGTAGCAAGTATACTCAAATGCTACGACGGGCTTCCTCCTTTTTTTCCTTCTTTCTTTTTTACATAATAGCAAAAATGATAATGTAAAAATATGTACAAAAAACAATATTAAGTAGCTTTTATGATTCTAGATAGCTCAACATATATTTCTCCATTCACTAAACAAGTAAGACTCTGAACTTGCATTATATTTCGGACGTTATGTTTTTTAAAATCCCAATTCATATATTTTTTATTTTGTTTACATCCTACTCGGAGTACTAAATGTTTTGCATTGCCAAGAAAAAAATGCATTTGCATTTGTGAAAATGCTCTTAAAATCAAAGACAAATATAGAAGAAGACCGTATGAATTAAAGATATGTTGCATCGATAATGCATTAAAACATTAAAATTTAGAAAAAGTCATTATATCAGTTTTTGAATATCATTACTTTAATGGCCTCAGAGATGCATTGTTTCTTTGATATAAATCTATGCATTCAGAAAAAAAAAGATTGTTTTGAGAAAAATTCAAATAAAAATTGCGTTCCTCTCTGAATTAAAAATATATTACCAGAACAGACTTTTTAATGTCTCATTAAAGTAAAACAACTGTTTTTTAAGAAGATAGAAAAACCCATGTAGCATTTTTGTAAAATGGGCACGAACTCTTTCCTCATTAAAAACGACTCGAAAGGAAAACATTAAGAACATTTCAACTTGAATCCCTGTTTATATCCTGTTGTTATTTAAATACTTTTTTTTTACTTTGAATACAATTTTTTTGGATGTTCGGAATTAAAGAATAGCTTTGTTTTAGATATTACTTCCAGTTTTAATGGCTTTGTTCGGAGCAGGAAACATCTTTTTTTTAATCAATGAAAAACAAAGCATTGTATTTTCTAATAGGTGCTATAAATGAGGCAGTTTTACAATAAACAGCCCATTTAATTGTTATTTTCCTGAATTTAAGCACTACACAAACAGCATATTATTTAAAATATTTTTCTCCTTAAAAAAATGTTGTATGTAATGCACTGATTTTATGCTTATACACTCGTGTATATTTTAATACAATTTTTTTAATTTGACGTTATGCATGTCATTGTATAAAAATGGCAGATTTTCAAAGTAACTGCATATTACTGCGTTTCTCACTCCCTTAAAATTTATTTTTCAGAGAAGAATGATGGAAAAAAAAAAAAACATTTTGTTCTTCATAAAGACAAAAAATCGGGCAACCCAATTGTTCTCGGGTTGCACCATTTTTTGTGCATACTAATCCACATACTATTTTTTGAGCACAATCAGTCTGTGGCGTCGCTACGGGGGCGTGGAGGAAGCGGTCCTTCTCGGATGTCACCCTTCTGAGGGTGACACCCAAAGTGGAATTTCAAGTTCTTGAAAAGTATATATACTTCTATTCAGAAAATGTCCACTAATATTCCTCTCCGTAACTTTACCAAAGTTTGTCTAAAACTGAGTTTTAAGAGCTACCATTTCGAAAAGTTTTCTTGGGGCGTTTCCACGAAACTCAATCTTTCTAACAAACTTGGATCTAACACTTGCATTTTTAAGGTTTCAATTTCGAAAAATGGAAGTGGATGCTCTCTCGAACCTCTTGTCCCCTAACATTATCAAAGGTCACCGAAAATGCATTTTTAAGTTCACAAATTTCAAAATTTGTGCCCCCCCAACCCTCTTTCCCTCCCCTACCATCATGGATTTAATATTATGCTTAAAATTAGGTTCATATTGGCAATACTAAGACCTAGTAGTGACAGCGTTTTAAACAAAAAAAAAAAAAAAAAAACTGATCCCTTTATCTTTCCCTGTGTTTGAGATACGTTTGAATGAATTAAAGGGCTATCAATTTCATACAACCCCACTTACTTTTTTAAGCTCTCAAAGACCCTGCACATATGTGTCTAGGGTATGCTACATAAAACGCGTTCATAGCTTTCATTTGTCTTTGTACATTAACTTAAAACTTCGTTGTAACACAAACGTAGTTGCTTGTGAAACATGTGGGAATTTCATGTTTTCATGTTTACATAGAACATTAACCCCCTCTTTTTTTCTCAATTGTAGAGAGGAGTTTTGACACTACAAATTTCTGCCCCTGTTGTCATCCATGCTAGGTATGCCATTGACATTTAATTGCCAAAAATTAAAAATAATATCTTTAATGTAAAAAAAAAAACTGAGAGAATAAGAACATGTGTGTTTTTATTCAGATATTACAGCCCATGTATTTATTTTAAATGTTTAGTGCACACTATATATATATACGATTATATTGTGCATGTAATCCGGGCTCTAGATATATGTTTTGCCGATTTTATCAAATTTATGGAAAAAGGGCCTTGAAACAGAATAAGATTAGCAGCCAATCAGGATATCTTTGAATCAAATTTTCTCTAGTTTTAACATAACCGCTTGTTTTTTAATACTATTATTGTTGGGAAATTTGAGATAAAGCGAAATAGCTGACTTCCCGTCTCCAAAATAAACAAATTGGAAATTTGTATTGAAAATTGCAGTTCCTCACGAAAGAACAATGTTTTTTGGAATGAATCTTGAATTTAAAAATTACTTTTCATTTTTAGCAGTAAATTAGTTACTTCAAAAGAAAAGCAGCTTTAAAATATTTTTCTAAGGAAATATTTTCTTTTCGATTAATTAAGAATATTGTTGGTGAAATAAATGAGTAAGTAATGGGGTTAAAGAATAAATGAGTAGAAAATTAAACAATAACGGCTAAATTAGTAAATTAAAAATTAATGTGTGAGAAAAATAAATAAGTAAATAAGTGTGAGAATAAGAAAATAAATGAATGAATGAATAAATAAGCTGATTTTTAAGTGAAGGAATGGAAATGAATTATTTAATAAATTAATACACAAGTGATTTCATTTATGCATTCAATATACACGAATTTTAGGAATTTTAGACCAGAAAAATGGTGCTAAAAACAAAGTACATACGTTGTCATTTCATTTTCCATGAATTCCACTATATATTATAACAAAAAGAAACATTTCTAAACAATCAAATGGTTATTCAAAACTAAGGATAAATAATTATTAACAACATTTAAAATAAATCATTAGACTTGTACAAAGCTTTCCTTCTTTTTAGGGTAACTATGAGCCACGGCGGAAATAAAATGTAAATAAAAGTAAAACAAATGCAAAGCAGAAAAATAAATTTCTTAATTGTTAGAATCTTCCCTCTTTGTACTTGACAACATCAAAAGATTCTAATAATTTAAAATATTGCATTGAGTATTACAATGCAGGAAGACATCTTTCAAAAATTTCAAAAATAGTTTATAAATAGTAATTTGAGGCCACCTTACACACGAGAAAACTAGTGGAATCAACTTTTCGAAAAAGTTGCCTCTCAACCAGGTGACTGGGGTCTTCTGAAGTCTTCAGACTACACTAACTGTAATTTTAGTTGAATCAACATTTTTCCAATAAGCCTCATTTGAGCAGCTGCCCCACAACGCTGTTAAAACTGAACTGAGTTGACTCAACTAGTTTTCGTGTGTGCAAAGGGAACGCTTGGAAATCTACTTATGAGTTCAATTAGCAAATGTGCACTAATCACAAAGAATTTGACTGTTGTGCGGGAGTGATTGCTTGCTATGATTTGTCAGCAACTTGCTCCGCAACTGACTAAGCCTCTCAAAGCGCGTCTTATAGACTTTTTCTCCACTTTCTTTGTTGCCTATTTCGAGGAGATGACGGAAAAACTCTGTACTTACTTTCTTTGACATAAATAACTGTCAAAAAGCATTGAATCAACAAAAACGTTGATTCAAATCAGGATGGGAACGGTGGCGGCACATATATGTTCCTTGTGAGTTAGTTGATTGTCGTGTGAAGAATACCGGTGATTCATTCACTGTTCTACCTGGTCACCCGTCCTGATAACCGCCCATTCGAAAGTTAATTCAACTAAGATGCCTCGTGTAAGGATACTTGAATGATGTAAATAACTATGCACAACGTTCACAACTTTTGTTTAGAAAATTAAAAGGGTAGAAAACTTATTTCTTAGCCTTGCTGGGAGGAGAGTATAGCATTCCGCCTTTTAGTTTTTCTTTTTTCCTAGAAAATCGCCAGTCAAGGTACGACGGGTGAAAATTGCTTCTACATCTGAACGAAGCAATTGCCTGTTTGAGGATGTTTTGGCAGTTGAATTTTTAACCCTAACTCCAGTGGCTAACCCTAAAATCTAGTAGATAGCGTTCATTGTTGACCCTTTTTTTTCAATTCGTCATTCTTCTAAAATGAGAGTTTTATCAGTAAAGCTGTGACGTTACTGGATCCAGTTCAGCCTTGTCAAAATAAAGCATTTCCCCACATGTCAAATAGTACCAAAAAATATCATCAAATTATCATGCTATGGCGCGAGAATCATTGTTCGTGACGTCAGGAGCGTTTCTTGATCGGTGAATTCGCAGTAGACGTTAAATCCCGGTTATCACAAATTTGCCATTTCAACTGCGCTTGCGCGCGGACTTAGCTTTTTGGGCTTTCTGTTTTAAGATTTTGTGTTGCTTGTTTATATTTCGGTTGAGCTAGTGTTCCAACAAATTAATGAATGTGATTAGAATATTTTCACAGCGTTTTCGTGATATATTATATGAAACTACGGATATGAATACCTGATAATCTTTATAATGTAAAGGGAAAAATGACACTTCAATATTTATTGGTTTGAAAATATTTACTTCACGTAAACGTAAAACACGTTGTGTACTTCAAAAATGACTGGAATATAAGTACAGATCTCCGTCTTTTGCGGGTATTTTACGTTAGGTGTAAACAGCAGTATTATACATTTTTATTTAGGTTGATGGTTCGGCTTTGTATTAGAAGTGATGCTGCAATTCTAGTACGCTCTTCTGAGGTTGAAAATTTGGCCCTGAAAAGGGGCTTTGACAGAAAAATCAGACTCCGAATCCATTAATAATTAAAACTTAAAACTCAATCTTTACCGAGACCTAAGAACTAAATCAGAGAAAGCTTTGTGATTTCTAATTTTTATCTGTTGCAATCTCATATTTATTAACAAATTTTAAAATGTTTAATTATTTTTAGCAAGATTTTTGAAATCAGCTAAGTCAGCGCGCAAGCGCAGTTGAAATGGCAAATTTGTGATAACCGGGATTTAACGTGGAGTTGAATTCGCTATTATATAAATAAGAATTTTAAGATAAAAAGTTCAAAACGTTTTGAGTGTCACAAAGTTAACCTGCATTGCTCAAAATAATCCTAAATGACTTTACTTGAAAAGTGTAATTGTATATAATAAGTACTCATTTGTTTTAGAAACAGTTAGTAAGTTTTTACCAGAAGATAACGGAAAAAGTATTTTTAAATAATATTTCTGCAAAAAGTTAGAATTGTTATTGTCGAAAATAAATCAAAACAGATAAACTTGCCTTGCCTATCCATCACAACTCAGTGTCATTTCGTCTCATCGATAAATCACAGCCGTCTTGTTACGAATGTTGGTTGAGATTTACTGAATTTTCGAAAGTAAGCACTTTTCCTCACTTGAGAAGGAGGCTATTCGATTGAATGCTTTTTTGTGGTTACACTAGTTTGAGAAAAGTTATCTGATTTTGTTTTGTCTCATTTTTGGCAAGTACACTGAATTCTCCGGGCAAAACAGTCAGTTAAACTTTAATATTTATAAGATTGAGAGAAGAAGAATTTTGTTTTTATTCTAGTGTTTAAAAAACCAACTACACTCATGTTTGTGAAAATTGCAACAACATGAAGGACTCATTGGAAATGAATAAAATTCATTGCACATATCACTCATAGTATTACAAATAAACTATCAAAATTACAGATCACTGAAATGAAAATAAACAGTAAATTAATTTATAATGTAGCTACCCCGCTCAGGTATGAGCTCCTGTACACGTTTTGGCATTGAATCATAGAGGTGTTGAATGTCAAGATTGGGAATAGTACCCCATATGGCTTTCATCTGAAGCCAAAGTTCATCCATGCCCACTGCCGGACGAGACACATGGGAGAGTCTCCGAACAACGCAATCTGAGACATACTCGATGGGCGTCATATCCGGAGAACGAGCAGACCAAGGAAGTAGCGTAACCTGTCGAACATCGGAGAACACTTGCACGTTACGTGCGACATGTGGACGTGCATTGTCCTGCTGAAACACTGCACCAGGAATGCTCTGAAGAAAGGGTAGTACCTCCGGCGTCACAGCGTCCCTGAATTAGTGCTCGCTACTGAGGTTACATGCAATTCAGAGTAGATCTGATTGCCCTTGATGTTCAATAGCGCTCCAAACCATGACGCCTGGTGTTATGCCGGTAATAAGATCGGATTACACACTCTGGGAAGTGACGTTTTCATGTGCAACGTCTGACGTGTACACGTCCATCGTTATAGTGCAGGCTAAATCTGGACTCATCCGAGAAGAGGACCTGCTGCTAGTCCGTACGCCATTAAGGTTTCTGGTGGGCCCATTGAAGCCGTGAACAACGATAGTTGAGGGTGAAGGGAATTAACCCTCTATGGGGGGGATCTTTGATTGCAGGACCTGGCGCAGCAGACGTTGACGAACTGTGGACGCAGGAAATGTAACACCTGTAGTCCAACGCTGAGCTAGTATACTAGAGGATGCTATACGATCCTTCGCAGCTAAGCGGGTGAGGTGTCAAAAATCCCGTAGCGTCGTTCAGTTGCGTAAGCTGGTTTGATTCCTTCGGATAATTTCATTGTCTTTTGTCCATCTTTTACAAATACGCATCGCAGCTGAGTTATTACGCAACTTGCGGACACTCAGCTTATTTTTATCAGCTTGCTTTATTCTTATACTTTTTACCCTCACGAATGCAGATCATGCGGCCCCATTCGAACTTCGTTACTTGTTCGTATGACGCTCTGCGTTTGGACGAGGCATATTGAGTACTAGAGAAACATCTACCATCGGCAGATAATTATACAATGATTCCAAAAAACCTTTACAGCCGTTTATTTACAGTGTCTACGCCGCAGTTCAGAGGGCGTAACTCGGTGCACACATGCGCGATGTCCTTGTAATTCAAATCATTTGCATATTTTATCCTGTGAATCCGTTTCCTGTGAATTTCAATTAATTTGCATAATTCCTTCTTAGTGTAGCAATTTCCACAAACATGAGTGTTTATTTTTTAGATTTCAGCAAGTTTTAAATTCAGAAAAAATCTATAGAGGCGTCCCTCGTATAACACGGTTAATTCACTCCCTGTAGTATCGAAATCGTATTATACGAAACTAAAAAAAAAAAAAAAAACTTTTTAACTAATTTTTTACACTAATTAATCATGTACATAGTAAATATCATGTGAATATGTATCGTGTTGCATCGAAACCGTGTTTCGTGTTATATTGAAACCGTGTTTTACGAGACTTAGAAATAAAGTAAATCAAGGGATTTGCACCGTGTTATCTTGAAACTAAGTTTCATAAAAACAAAGTAAAAACTTATTAGAGTTATCAAACATTAACATAATGAAATAAACAAAATTGAAATTCCATATTTTTTAAAGATAACATTCATGTTATAATCAAAACCGTGAAGCTTTAAAGTTTCGTACAGTGTAGTATCGAAACCGTTTTGTACAAGTATCGTGTTAGACGAAGGACGCCTGTACTTTGAAAATTAATTTGAATAATAGTAAATAGTAATCTATAATGGGCTTTTTCTTAAGACTAAATGTATGCCCCTCCCCCTGAGAGTTTGACCCTATGAAGTCGTTGAACACCGGTTTACTAAAAATCAAAACTTTTAGCAAAGCTCACTTAAAAGAATGTGCTAATGTGTTCAACTAGTAACGAAAAAAAGTTCTATGAATTTCTTAAAACGAGGTTAAAGTCGTCTTGTGAAATAAAGTTTTAAATTTAATGCAAAAACTAATATAATGCAATAATAAAATCTAAAATATTATAAAAAAAACTTTGAAATGGAACTTTATTTGGAAAATTAATCACTGTAATCGATAAACGTAACTCAACAAACTTCAAAGGAAATAATCCACTTTCACGAAATTGCACACAAAGATAATACAAGGAATAAATATAATTAATTTATGAGACAAAAAAGTTTAACAACAGACTTTTGTTTTTCCAACCAGCAGTTAATATTTTACTTTAAAAGAAAAGTGATACAAATTGTGTGCTGTAAATGCATTGAAAGGAAAAAGAGAACAGGAAAGAAATACATTTTTTTTTCTCTTGTTTCAAAATTTCAACATAAGAAAACTTCAAACTTTTTCCAGAGATTATTATTTATTCAGATTTCTTTTCGAAGTAAAGGTTTTCTTGCATATATGTGTACGAAAAAACTCATATGTTTTCTTCTTCTATATGGTTTCAAAAAGAATTTGGTTGCTTGGTTTCCAAAAGATGTATGATTTTAAAGTTTACTTGTTACATGGCTTTTGAAGATATGTTTTTACATAAAGTTTTGAGAGATGGGGGAGGTGTGGGGAATCTATATTTTTGAATCAAAACAGAAATATATTTTTTTTTACTAATGAAACTAAAAAGATTTGTTTTTTAAATGATGCATACTTAATAGACACCGGTTAAAAAAATATTATTCTTCCAAAAAGAATTGAATCGCTGATTTTGAAAAGGGCGTAAGTCACCATTTTTGACAAATCGAGATAATAATGGGAAACGGTACTGTGAACGTAAACCTACTAAATGAGATTAAAAACGGCATAAGTTTGTATGAAAAGTGATTGAGAAAAATGGAGGGGAAATTTGCGATGATTTTGAAAAGGGCGTTAGTCATTGAACTTACGCCCTTTTCAAACTCATTGGCAAATTCTAATAGATGTCGCTGGTTGTGCAAGGTGATATTTTTTGTTTCTCTTGTATTACAGTGTTTTATGAACTGTAGTGGGTAATCTTCCGTCACTATTACGCGATATTGCATCATTATTTTACCAATATTACGTCGTCATTATCTACGATGTTTTGGTTTAGGTATTTTTTTTAAAAACATTGATGATGGACAAAGTAAATGAAAAAAAAAAAAAAAAAAACATAAAAAAGGAGTCAGAAACATGCTTTGATTCATTTTTTCCAGAGAAACGTGACGGTGTCCTTGCTAATCTGTACTCTATGAAATCAAAGACAATACAAGACATCTATTTTCAATCCCTCGTTGAACACCATGAAGTCGAAAAACATCGTCCCAGAAAAGAGAACCACGAGTGAGGCACTCCACTTTCAGCTATCATGTCTTGCAGGGCTCCCAAAAAGTATCTGTTTGTCAAAAGGTTTTTCTCAGTCTTCACAGCGTCTCCGAAAAGAAGCTAAGGCGTTTACAGGGATTGTTAAGAAGAGGAGACACTCCAAAAGAACTGCGCGCTCAAGCTCCTCGCCTAAATTTTTAAGATTTCCGCCATTGAAATCCACCGAATGGTGGAGTATATTAAATCATTTCCCACAAAAACGTACCACTATTCCAGCAGAGAAAACATCTAAGTCCCTGACGAATATCATGCATTGATTCTGGCTACCAGAAAAGATCCCTTCACTGTCAAAGTGCTACGCCCCAAAGAAGTCAAAGATTTCAGTCAATGGTGGCCAGAGTTTTATAAGAAATCCTGCTTCTCTTTGAAAAAGACCCGCCCGGGCCAGAAGAGAGATTATCACGATTTATTCTTCGGGGGGGGGGGGGGGTCAGTTCCAACAAGATGTAAGTGTTTGATTCTTCAACAGCTAGGATCCTTATTGTTTTTGACCGGATTGACGGTCTTAGCTACAACAGTTACAAACTCCTGAAAGTCAAGAACATCCCCTACCAACCACGCCAGCATACACTCACTGATCAGGTGCCCATCAATGAAAAGAAGTTGACTAACATTAGAAAGCTCCTCTTTCACATTCCCGAATAACACCAGGGATTCTACAAAATGATCCTCTCTTGGAAAAATACGGCTTCTAACAACGCTAACCAATTTGTAACATTTATACAATTAAAAAATATCTTTTAAATAAGTGCAAATAAAATATTTTTTTACTGCCAAAAACCGATTGATTTTCAAAAGGGTGTAAATCATCTAATTTGTAAATTCGGTATTTGAACCAATTTAAATCGGAAATTAACCAAAACTTGACTGAACATATGTAAAAGCAATGACTTTGGAACGACTGCTATAGATTTATAATAACTAATTTGTAACTTGAGATAAACGGTTTTATCAAGTTTTCTCAAAATCAGCTACTGGTGACTCACGCCCTTTTCAAAATCAGCGATTCAATTGCAATTAAAACGGCAGCCTTGTCTAGTTATGAAAGAAGTCTGACTTTTAAGGGGAGATCTAGTAGACCAAGAGCTGACCCCCCAAAACGCGATTTATCTCTTTTATGGCTTGTGGCCGGTTAAAGTGATAAAAAATGCAATGAAAAAACTTTGGCTCTAATCCCCCCCACTAATTCTGGGTCACACGGCTGTGTGGGTGGATGAAAGGTCAAAAAAAAAGAAAAATATTAAAGTGATGAGTTAAATGGCTAAAAATTATATAATAACATTAAATTAATAAGAAAAAACACGTAGCAAATTTCTCCCCCAGCTATGTTGGGGCGAACGTGGTGCCCCCCACTGGTAAAGTATCGATTATCAAACTAAAAAAAAATGATCACTTTCGTAAGGGGGGAATTTTACAGGGTATTAGTTTCATTATTTTGATTGCCAAAAAAAATTCCCCCCCAGTAACTATGGGTCAATTTGTCAAAAAAATTTTTTTTTGTTCCTCTTTATTTGGTCCAAGTCGAGTATTATTCGAACTTACGCATGACTGTTTATGTTGCAAAAAAACCCCCAAAGTTTGAACGTTTATTCCTTAAAAAAAACTCGTAGCAATCCCTCCCCCCCCCCACATTTACGGAGGGGTTGCTACGCGGTGCGCGGTTTGACAACGTGGTGCCCCCCTCGGGGGTGAATTATCGATTGCTTAAATAAAAAATGATCACTTTCGTGGAGGGAATTTTATAGAGTATACATTTAATTGTTTTAATTGAAAAACAAATCTCTCCTCCCCAGCAATTATGAGTCTACAAGCTGCAGTGCTCGACGTTGCATGGTCTACCTCAAAAATGTACGTGTATTCGACGTTCCAAACATTTTATACAATTATATAAATTTTCCCGTTTTCATTACATTTCTTATTGCTGCTCCACTCCTATTAGTCAAAGCGCAATGTTATTATAGCCTATACCCTTCCTCAATTCAACACAAAATGAATTTTTCAGTTCTAACCCGTCGTCCCTGTAGACCAAGAGCTGAGCCCCCCAAAACACGGTTTATCGGTTTTATGGCGGGTGGCCGGTTAAAATAACTAAAAAAATGTAATTAAAAATTTTGGCTCTAATCCCCCCCCCCCTACCCACTATTTTTGGGTCACACGCTGCGTGGGTGGATGAAAGGTCAAAATAAAAGAAAAATATTAACATAATAAGTAAAATGGCTAAAAATTATATAATAACATTAAATTAATAAAAAAAAACACGTAGCAACCCCCCTCCAGCTATGCTGGGGCGAATGTGGGAGCCCCCCCCCAGAAGGGAATATCGATTGTTAAAATTAAAAAATTTGATCACTTTCGTGGAGTTGGGGATGTTGAACTTTACAGGGTATTTGTTTCATTATTTTGATTGCCAAAAAATCTCCCCCCCCCCCAGTAACTATGGGTCAATTTGTCAAAAAAAATTTTTTTTTTCTCTTTATTTGGTCCGAGTCGAGAACTATTCGAACTTTCCCATGACCTCTTAAATTGTAAAAAAAAAATGCAATTATTTATTCGGTAAAAAAAAAAAATCCCCCCCCCAGCTATGTTGGGGCGAACTTGTTGCCCCCCTCAGGAGTGAATTATCGATTGATTAAATAAAAAAAAAGATTACTTTCGTAGAGAGGGGGGATTTTCTCAGAGTTTACATTTGATTGTAGCAGGAACCCCCCCCCTTCCCCCCAAAAAAAATTAATTTGAATTAGAAATTTTGAAATATTTTTCAAAATGAAAAGAAGCAATTCAGCGTCCGTACATCTGCTTCTACCATTGTGTGCTCAGCATGAAAAGAAGGAAGGGGAAAGTATACGCCTGTGATGATTTCTTCTTGCTATTTCGAGGGCAGTTTCGTCAGTGATCAACTGTAGCCAACACAGTGAAGTCGTTATAGCTGTTGGTTTTTCTTTTCGGAGCACACTGTACCGCATCCTTAAACTGAAAACGTAAAAAAATCCTTTTTTAAAAAATATATTTTGATGTTTTTATATTATGAGTGTTTTAAAGAGTACTTTTAAGTGTAGCCAGCCATTAGATAAAAGATTGAATGTTTTGACATAAACTTTATTTGAAGTAATAAAAGTTTCAAAGATTCGAAAACACTGAAAACTGAGATTCCGTGATTTAGATTTTTCCGAGTTCTTAACAGAAGCAGATCATCGAGATTGTAGGAACATTTTTATCAAACTAGATAGACACTATCACAACTAATATGCTGAAGGTAAATAAATCTATATGAATTATCAAATTATTATTTTAAAAATTCATTTAACGCATCGGATTAACTCATTAAAATTTACAAGTAAAAAAAAATCGTTATTGCAATTTTAACATAAAATCACTTTTGTTTGTGAAATAAACTCATAATTACTGGGGTAGGGGGAGATTTTTTTTTTGCTATTAAAACAATTAAATGTATACTCTGAAATTCCCTCACGACAGTTATTTGTTTTTTATTTAATCAATCGATAGTTCACCCCTGGAGGGCACCACATTGTAAAACCGCGCACCGCGTAGCAATCCTCCCCCACAAATAGATGGGGGGGGGGATTTGCTACGGGGAGTTTTTTTAACGAATAAACATCCAAGCTTTGTTTTTTGCAATTTAAGCGGTCAGGCTAAAGTTCAAATGGTACTCGACTCGGACCAAATAAAGAGAAACAAAAAAAAAAAAAAAAAAAAAAAAATTTTTTTTTGACAAATTGATCCATATTTCTGGAGGGGGAGGGGGAGAGTTTTTTTTTTTGCAATTAAAACAATTAAATGTATGCTCTGTAAAATTCCCTCCACGAAACTGATCATTTATTTTTAATTTAATCAATCGATAATTCACCCCTGGGGGGGGGCACCACGTTGTAAAACTGCGCACCGCGTAGCAACTCCCTCCATAGGTGTGGGGGGGGGGGGGAAATTGCTACGAGTTTTTTTTAACGAATAGACGTTCAAACTTTGGGTTTTTTTGCAACTTAAACAGTCATGCGTAAGTTTGAATAATACTCGACTTGGACCAAATAAAGAGGAACGAAAAAATTATTTTTGACAAATTGACCCATAGTTACTGGGGGAGGGGGGGGGGATTTTTTTTTTTTTTTTTTTGGCAATCAAAATAATGAAACTAATACCCTGTAAGATTCCCCCCCAAGAAAGTGATCATTTTTTTTTAGTTTAATAATCGATACTTTACCCCTGGGGGGCACCACATTCGCCCCAACATAGCTGGGGGAGAAATTCGCTACGTGTTTTTTCTTATTAATTTAATGTTATTATATAATTTTTAGCCATTTAACTCATCACTTTAATATTTTTCTTTTTTTGACCTTTCATCCACCCACGCAGCCGTGTGACCCAAAATTAGTGGTGGGGATTAGAGCCAAAGTTTTTTAATTAAATTTTTTTATTATTTTAACCGGCCACCCGCAATAAAAGAGATAAATCTTGTTTTGGGGGCTCTGCTCTTGGTCTATAAGAAATGTAATGAAAACGGGAAAATTTATATAATTGTATAAAATGTTTGGAACGCCGAATACACGTACATTTTTGAGGTAGACCGTGCAACGCCGGGCAATGCAGCTAGTAGACTCATAACTGCTGGGGAGGGGAGATTTTTTTTTTTTGCAATTAAAACAATTAAATGTATGCTCTGTAAAATTCCCTCCACGAAACTGATCATTTATTTTTAATTTAATCAATCGATAATTCACCCCTGGGGGGGGGGGCACCACGTTGTAAAACTGCGCACCGCGTAGCAACTCCCTCCATAGGTGTGTGTGGGGGGGAATTGCTACGAGTTTTTTTTTAACGAATAAACGTTCAAACTTTGGGGGTTTTTTTGCAACTTAAACAGTTATGCGTAAGTTCGAATAATACTCGACTTGGACCAAATAAAGAGGAACAAAAAAAAATTTGTTTTGACAAATTGACCCATAGTTACTGGGGGATGAATTTTTTTTTGGCAATCAAAATAATGAAACTAATACCCTGTAAAATTCCCCCTCACGAAAGTGATGATTTTTTTTTTAGTTTGATAATCGATACTTTACCAGTGGGGGGCACCACGTTCGCCCCAACATAGCTGGGGGAGAAATTTGCTGCGTGTTTTTTCTAATTAATTTAATGTTATTATATAATTTTTAGCTATTTAACTCATCACTTTAATATTCTTCTTTTTTTTTGACCTTTCATCCACCCACACAGCCGTGTGACCCAGAATTAGTGGGGGGGATTAGAGCCAAAGTTTTTTCATTGCATTTTTTATTATTTTAACCGGCCACAAGCCATAAAAGAGATAAATCGTGTTTTGGGGGGTCAGCTTTTGGTCTATAGGGCTCGAATCCCAGCTCGCTCGGGCATGGATGGACATTTTCTCCCCTGGTCTTGTCCTTTCTTTGTGTGAATGTGTTGTTGTGTCTTGAATGGTTGCCTACGCTATAAACGGATCGTTATGACATAAGTGTACTGTGGAAGTCGGAATTCACACCATATTACGGTACAGTTGGAAAAGTGAAACAGCGCATCTCCAATTGCTAGCCTCGCTAACACAAAACGGAAAAATAAAGAGAAAACAATATCTAAAGACACAGTGGATCCTCAATTAACCGAAGTGATCAGGTCCGGATATCCTTTAGTACATGAAATATCGGAATTATAAGGGAAAGAGAATATTTAAAAAAGGTTCTCCGGAGATTGCAGAAACTTTTACTCTGGATTTAAAACATGCACACAGATATGCAAATTAACTGCTATTGCGATGCCTTTAAATGCATTTCTAAAATTATAAACAATAAATTTTGCGTAACAAATTTCACACAAATGTATTAAGAATTTAATAATATTTAATGCTACTAAATTAATATTACAGTAATATTTATTATTATTAATGCAGTTAATTTATTCTTTTCAAAGTCTCCGTCTAAACAATCTAAGTTTTGGTCTTCCTCTTGAACATTTGCCAGATGATCTTACATTTACGATCTTAAGTGGGATGAACTCAGGGGACATAAGGATAAAATGTCCTTCCCATCTCATTTTTTACAATTTAAGGTATTTTACTATCTCCGTATATCGATATCCTCTGTACAGTTCAAAGTCACTACAGTAGGAGAGGCCAGGTAAAAGATAAGTCCAACTGGACGAAACTTATGGTCGAAACTCATCATGGGCTGGTGTGTGCTAATAAGCACGAAACTGCAGTCCTAGGCTTTAATTGACTGAGCTGGCGATGTATTTCATGTATTTCTACCATAGCCCTGGCTATAGAGCGGTAACTTACTGAATATACCTGCCTTACCTTCAATCTTCGAGTTGAACGGAACCATTGCTTCGATCACTCGTCTGGTCAGTGCTAATTCCGTATTAGCTACCAGTTTGTTTGGCACTCTTGGCATCCTTAAGATGTTTTCCAACTTGAGCTCAGTCGATTTCCTATAGCGGGCTGATGAGTGCTATTAAGCGCGAAACTGCAGTCCTTGACTGGAATTGACTGATCTGGAGACGTATTTCATGAATAAGGGAGCTAATTATATATTGCGTTTTGCTCTAATGGCAACAGTGAATGGCATTTTATTCCTTGTGATGTCATGCGCAGAAGCGTAAAAAATGAAACCGAACCTGCACGCCAATTACAGTAACTAAAAAAATAATAAACTTGGCAAATTATTTAAAACATTGTCAAATGCTTTTTAGTATGCTCTTTCATAAAAAATACTTTTTTGGAAACAACCCAGTTGTACGACAATTTTATTTTTGATATGCATCAAAAATGAATCGGTTATTTTTATTTTCATACTACTCAGCATATCTATAACAATCTAGATAAATCCTTTTTCGAACCCATATTTCTCGCATCTGTTTTCTAAATCCATTTCATCGTCTTTATGACGACTATCAGGGAATAAAAGGGATACGGGTCACATTTTTACGATGCCGGACGTTATAAGGAGATCTTATTTTATGGTCAGTTCCTTACGAGAGGCGGTGTTGTGAAAGTAAAACCGGATAATATCTTGAAATAATCTTGTATTTATGACTTTTCTTTGACCATCATAATACCTGAGAAATTCGTCTCGGAATTTGGCGCACGAAGACGCGATAAAAACATTCTATGCAGATGGAGCGAAATAAATTCTCATTTCTGATATCTTTGAATCCTAGATTAAGGTAGTGAACACCCAAAATATATTTTTTTAAATCCCTAATATTAATTGCATCTTTCTAAAACTTAAAATTATTATTTAGTAAAACATAAATAACATACTTTGACCATTTATTAGTTGAAAAACACGTTAAAACAGTTTTTTTTCTTAAAGTGAAATGCTTAGAGCAGGAATTAAAATGGATCCAAGTCCAATCATTGGCTTAGCAAAAACTGCCCAAAAGACCCCAAGTAACGTGACTCAAAAACGACGAATGGCTGGCACGTTTTGCGTGAAACGAGCGAAAGAAACCTGAATTCTTCCAATGCTTTGCTTTAAAATCTATCACGTGACTTTGGGTCCTGATTTTACGAAGGAAAGTCTTCACTCCCTCCATTTTATCTCTTCTCAACGGTAACAAGACTTTTTTCTCCAATAAAAATAAACTACATTTTCTATAGCATTTCCAGTGCAATCACTTTCCCATATTTTTTTTTACCTTTTTGTGTCTAACTCTTTGTTAGGTACTAGATAATGATATGAAATTTAAACTAATTATCTAAAATCAAGCTTTATGGGTAAATGTTTGAAAGTTATCGACGAATGTTTTCATATTCGCCTAACAGGGCATGCTTTGTGTATTGCCTGCCATGTTGAAAACAAGCTTTTTATACCTTAAAAAACGTACTTCTGTTGATTTGTTAATTACAGGTAAAACATATGTGGTGAAGAATTCAGAAAGTAATTTAATTTATCCAGGAAATAATTTCTGACGACTATAGAATTAGTTCATGCATAGAGAACAAAGAAGATACTACACTGTTAAAAATTTTCCGGAAAATTTACGGTAATTGTTATTGGCATCCATGTTGCCAGTAACTATTACCGTAAAAATCAAATGCTACTGTAAAATTTTACGGTATCCTCGGTAGGTCGCAGCAACCAATTGGCGCTGGGATCGCTTATTTCTCCGGTATAAATTACCGTAAAAATCAGCGATGCGTCGGCGATGCAATTTTACAGTAACAATTACCAGAAAATCTTCCTGAATTTTAAACAGTGTAAAACACAGGTACCAATGAGCTTATCTTAATAAACTGCTGTGGGTAGGTAAAGGGCAGTAACTGCAAATTTTTCATTTTTTTTTCTTCTGCATTTTTATTATCTAATGTAACTTAGCTTTATTGTACAAGCTTGCTTATTTCGTTGCCGATGAAAAAAAAAAGGTGAAAAAAAAAATAAATAAAAACCGTCAGATTTTAACATTTCCCTATTGTAAGTATTGAATCCAACGAACATTTCTTCAAATATCTCGAAAAGTTATTTCTGCAGATACTGCCGTTTACCTGCCCAAGTTAGTGTGCATAAAGTGTGTTCTTCTGTAGAAAACGTATTCCAATAAATATCGTATAATCTTCAAAATTGATATTTCAGTAATTCAGAAATGTATATTCGTTGTTATTTTTATCAATCTGAAATAAATCTGAGAAAATATTTATTATCATTTTTTGTTCCCTTTAGTGTCCCTAACCATAATAATTAGCTTTTTTTAAGAAAAAAAAAGCCATTTATTGTTTACCGATAAATGAAAAAAGTGCCACACGGACATACGTCTCGTTATGATGATGATCATCATCATCACTTCCAACCATTGTCAATCTACTGCTGGGTGAAGGTCTTTTTCAACTGCTTCCAAATTTTTCGATCTGCTGCTTGGGATTTCCATCTGATGCGTACCAATTTTCGAATTTCATCATTGCATCTAGTTTGCGGGCGTTTTCTTGCAGATTATATTGTTTGTCATTGTTCGATTTTCAAAATATTTCCATCAAGATAGGGAATGGCGCATATGAGAAAAAAAAATGAAAGAAGAAAGTATTTTTGGCAATGGGGTTGTTTCCAAAATTTTAAAAGTATTTTTTCTGTGAGAGCAAGCTTAAAAATTTTGGATCTGATCATTTCAAAAATAATTTGACTAAATTAAATATTTTAAAATATTACTTTAATCGGTGAGCTTTCATTTTTTACGCTTCTGTCGATGACATCACAAATGATTAAATGCCATTCAGAAGAGCACAATATTCAATTCGCATCTTCCCTCACCTGTACTGGCAACGATATGGTTGATAGCACACGAGAGAGCAATTTTTGATTCGCTTCTTGATTATTATAACGTGAAAACGCAGTGAAAGAGGCACCAAATGAGATCATTTGTGATGTCATAAAGACCACACCTTGTTTGAAAAAGTGGACATTTTAAAAGATTAACTAAAAAACTGTTGGGAAAATGTAAGTATTTTCTGGGTCCATGTTTTTTTTTTTTTTTTTTTTGCTTATTCTATCAATTTCTGTGACTAAAAGTAGTACTTTTGACTGAAGGAAACAACCCCATTGTTTTAGATACGGTCACTGATCTGAATCAGTAGATTTGGTGCTTGAAAAAATATTAAAAGTTGCGGTTATGGAAAAGTTGAGTGCATTCACTTATTTAGGCATTTTTTTTTTCTTTATAAATGAAACTCATGTAAGTTAGATACTTTGTGCTCAGGATGAAATTCAAAATTCAACTATTTCAATCCTTAATGCAGTGCGATTACTTAGTTAAGTATGTAACATAATTTTGATTAATCCTTTGTTATAGAAATAAATCTTACTCTTATTTTTACTCCGGTGAATATCACGTATTTGTATTGCTTGTTTGTTAAAAAATACTACGCACACATAGATTCTAGTTTCCATTTTGCTAATTTATTTTATTAGAGCATGACTAAGGTATAAAAAAAGTAATGCCTTAAACAGTGAGGTAGTTAATTTTGGTTTAATTATCTGGTTGGAATAATCGGTGAATTCGATTACATGTCTTCAGACAAATAGCTGCACTTAGAAAAGAAGAGCCCTTTAGAAAACAGCCACTTGACGGGAAAATCGGAATACTTAGGCCTGTTTTTTTCCTCTTAATGATGGTAGAAGCAATATTGGATACTTGTTTATCGGAGACCTATGCGAAGAACAGAGGCTAGGGGGAGCGATGGAGCGTTTTGCCTTTGTTTCGATTTCCTTCAGAAGGAAAAAAGCGACGAAATTTATCCCTTTTCTTTATATCTTCTGACATTTTTTTCTTAGAAGTTACGAGATACAATCAAAATTAAAAATCATAAACACTTTAGTTGTGGATTTTTTGTTAAAACTTTTATCGGAAAAAAGTTGAGGCGAAATTGACTTTTTAAGTTTTCAATAGCTTGTTTTAATTCTTATTTTTTTGAAAGATGGTTTGAATTAGTTAATGTGATGATGGGTTTCAAAAATTATAAAGGAATATAGATAACATTTATTTTTATTAAGTAATGATTACTATTTTGTTGCGCAAAAGTAAAAATTCATACTTTTAATTAAGTGTTAAGAAGTTGTTTTATATATAAAGCATAAATAAATTAATTCTGTTCCTACATTCTATGGTAGTTACAATGTCCTTTTTAAGATAAAATGCATAAGCATGAGTTCCTATCAAAAGCACTGTACACGTTAGGGTTATTCTTTATGTACTCGGTCCAATATACCAAGTGATACATTCATCTAATTAAATTTCGTACTAAAGTGAAATATACATGAGATTAAATAATTTAAAAGACTAAACTTTCCTTGAGTTTTTCTTATTAATATTATATTGTGTACTAGAAAAAGATGTAATGTGATGCATAGATAAGCTCAGTTTCCAATGCTAAATAATCAATGAAATGCGCAATTGTTTTCAAATACCGAATGTTAAAGGACATTATACTCACAATGAAAATTCCCAGTATTCGTTAAAATCACGTTTGAAACGCTTTACTCCCAAAAAAAATTTCAGTTCCCTGAATGTGCACTAAAATGTGTTCCGATTGTGATCTGTTAAGAAAAAAAGTGCACTGAAATGTGCTCTAAACGTGTGTCACTCAGGATATTTCATAAGCGTAAGCTTGGAAACAGATTTCAGAACAGCTTGGGAACTCATTTTGGCTCACTGGAAAATCATTGCTGTTTTTCGCACAAATATAGTTTTAATAGCTTTCTTTAATTACCAGTCAATATAATCTCTCAATATGATGTTAGTAGAAATTTTGATTGCAATGAAATGCTGTCAGTTTGGAATCTCAAATCCTGTAAAGAAGAATGGACTTCCCTGTTCGAAGATCGTCCATTCTGACGAAGGTTGATAGCTACCTAGCGAAATTGCTGTGAATTTCGCAGCAAAAATTACTGGTGTAATCAAAAGAGTTTCGTAAGTGTTAAGTGTGCTGCAAAGGATACAGGTGTTTCAGTGACAAAAAAAAAGTTCTTAAATGCCTTTTCAAAACTGTGTTTCAGCCTGTTCTAAAAAGGGAACACGTGTTCGAGTCAAAAAAGTTTGAAGATTTAGAGTGTAACCATTGTACTTGATCCTTTTCTGTGGGCGTGATGGCAATAAATTAAACAGTACATTAATGTTAGAAATTACTAAAAAATTGAAACTGCACGCGTTTTTACCTTTAGAAGCCTGTTTTTTAGAGGAGTTGAGTTTCACGCATTAAATATATATCCGAAAATCATTAAAAAATACATATTCCTCGATATGTTTATGCTTTAAATTGTCTAATTATAGATCAAAACAATTCAAGAATCTTATTAAGTTGAAACATAGATTTCAGGATAGCTTTACTTTTAGTTTTGCACTTTTATGATATTTTTACAGATACATTGCTGAACACAAGTTCAGATTATGGAAAAATTAAATTTATTTCAAGTTATCAAATAAAATTCTAAAGATTTAAAATCTAATGAATTCTGAAAATGATTATTCTATGGTGTTGTCATGGGTAAAAATATTTTTCTCTTTTATATATAAACTAAATTAATATCAACTTGTAGTTTCGCTCTTGTTTAAACACAAGAAGTTTCTAACTCATATGTAACGTCATTTAAAAATATACCAAAAAAAAAAAAACATAATAAAATGCAATAAATTAAGAAAAACGTGCATTTTTTATGCTCTGAATGTTTAATTGCTTTGAGCAAAATATTTTGTTACTTTAAACTCCGGATTTTTTTTCAAAAGAAAAAAAAAAGAAAATACATGATAAAAAATCAAGTTTTCCAAACAATGCTTTGCAAATATTCGTTGATGAACTTTTTTGTAACACAGTTTCTTCCAAAATACATAGACGTCGAAAAAATATACTTTTAATAGAAATTTATAACCAAAAAGTATATAAGCTTGTTTAAAGAGAAAAAAAAATCGTAATGCAAAAAACATTTAGTTGAATAAAACTTTCCTTTCATGAACACAACCTTTTAAATCTTCTTGCATTAAAACTAGAACTGTAAGGGAAAAAAAAACGATTGCGAAGAACTTTTTTTTTTTTTTTGAAAACGCGTACGAAGCGATCAGATGGAATGTATGGGGGAGAACTGAACGCGCAACTTACCATGCTATTTTTTCAGTTCTCCAGTAACGACGGAGTTAGTATAAACAAACAAGCTTACCTTTTTATTTCTCTTTAACATGCTTTTGAAGGTTAAAAGGATTTCGTCCATGTAATCTACGCATTCAGTTTTCCTAATTTTTCTAGTCCTTTTTGTTAGGGGATTAATCCTTCAAATATTTCATCAATGAAATATATGAAGAAGACACTACCAAGATTGTTTGTTACATAAGATAAGATCTTAAACATACAAAAATCGAAAAGATAAGAGCTTTCGAAACGCACAAACGTATTTTAAATTGGCGATACAGGGGTGAGATTTTCATCACATAATTTTGTAAAACGATGTAAGTACATCGACGCAAATGTGATCATTATGATTTAATCTCACCCTATGCATCTCCGTTCCCTTATCCAAAAAATAAATAAATAAATAAATAAATAAATAAAATAAATAAATAATAAGTACCGAGAAAGACGTAAACATTTGTCGACGATATACATAACATACTGTACATGCTCTTGCGTTAGTGAATGCAGTTATATTAAAGTTCTTCTTACCCCTTCTGTTTCAAATCGATGGACATTTTCACACTACTATTAAACCGCAGTTATCCGAAACTCTTTTAACCGAAGCAGGGTTTCTTCCGTGCATTTATTTAATTTTTTTTTTCAAATTCACCAATACATTTTTGAAGCACTAAATTATTCAGTTTTTTAAATGCCATTACGTTTAAATGTGATTGAGTGTCAAAGTAAAATATTGTTTTGTTAAGTCATTAATTTTACAAACATCTACTCATTAAAATTAAATAAGAAAAAGCATAGTTCTTCGAGTTATTAATAAGCAATAAAAATTGAGTTTTGCGATATTTTTTCTCGTAAAATCTACATTGCAATATCTGAGTTTTGTTGCGTTTTATTGTTTAAAGTTGAAATAACAATGTATTTTACATTTAATAGTCATTTTGTAAAAGTTTACATTTTTAAATCCCATGTTTCTGGGGTGTCTTGAAAGCCATTTTGAAGTTTTTCTTTAATTTTGGAATTTTGGATTGTTTGAAGGTGATTTGATCTCGATCACTTTGTTTAATCAAAATTTTAATGCATTGCACAAAAAATTCAGCAACAAAACAATTCCAATGTTAATCAAGATACAAATTTTAATTTCATTTGGGTTTCCCCAGTCGCCGCAAGAAAGCATTTTATTTCTCCCGTAATTGAAAAATAGGTTCTCCCACCCCAAGGTACCCCATCGTCAAACATCAAGACCACAACCAACTTCCTTTCATAAAGATTTCTTGGGTGCAAACAAAGCAATTAAAGTAATAAAAAATATATATCATATTTATTAGGACATTTTAAAGGTTAAAAAAATCAAGTTGAGACAGTGAAAGCAAAGAGTTGAAAGTTCTAACATTTAAAAAAAAGGAGATAAAAAGTAGAAATGATAAGAGAACCTCTCTTCTGATTTGGAGCAGGAGTATCTGGGGCGAGAGCTGTTTTGGGTATGTGTAATTTTGTTAGGCGCTGGCTGTACAGAATGATTTAGGAAAAGATTCAATGAAAGCCTACTTAGGACCGCATCTCTAAACGCATTTTACTCAAAACTTGAAAATGTCCGCTTACATCCCTTTGCTTCTCAGTGCTTCAGTTGTACACATTTTTTCGAAGAGGAAGAAAGCGTTATGTCGAAGGGTAAGCAAAGGAAAAGATTGCGTAGTTTGGTCCCCTTGTAACTGTTTCCAAGGATATTATTCTTTTTTTTTTTTATAAAATTGAACTTTATAGAAGATTTTAGTTTTCTCGGATTTCATTTCTCTATAAAACGCCAATAATTATTTTCACGCAATAAAATTAAAACTATCTATTTGTCTTTCTAGATAGATAGATAATAATTTATTTACATATTATTATTTATTTATTTAAATCTTTCTCTCTCTTTCCCTCTTCCCAACACACACATATATTTAATATACACAATCTTGTGTGTGTGTGTGTGTGTGTGTGCATATTTCAGTTTCAGGTGGAAGGGTCACTTCAAGACAGCATTTCACTTCGCCCGTAATTGAAAAAATTCCTCCCGTCGTCAAACGTCAAGGAGTAAGAAGCACCTCCTCGCCATAGAGAGAGAGAGCTGCGAAGACGTTGTCCCATCGCCAGGCACTGACTAATATGGCCCGCATTTTATGGGCTCATCATGGCGGGGCCGACTTCGTCCCACGCTTCTCTAACGACTTCCTGAGCGCGATTTATGGGCCATCACTCGCGCGACGGAAGAAGTTTTATGCTCCCTGATTTACTTTCTCGGACGAAGGAGCCTCTTATCTTCGAAATGGAGTCCGACGCTCACTTCCGAGAAATGCCTTTCCTTCCTTATTCCGTTCCTTCTTGGTGTCATTTCACTGCTCGCGCCGCAAGCTTTTACATTCTCTTCTTTGTAATATATGTAAATTTTTGCATGGATATATTTCTACCTATGTATTTACTTAAAACCAGGCACGTGCGGTGGCCCAAGCGAGTGCCCAAGCAGATGTAATGTCAAAATTGTTTTCATATTATTACTTATGCTTTATAATACTTGTTTGTAGTATATCTGTGTTTTCTAAGTAAATTGTGTTAATTCTAGTAACTGTCATGTTGAAAAGAACATCTGTTATACAGCAAAACAAATATGTACAGTCGGACGCCGATTTAACGAATTCATTATGATCGAAACCTTTATACGTTAAATCGGGGTTATTCGTAATATCGGGTTGTGAAAAAAAATAAAATAAATAAACTGCACTTACCTTATCTGAAACCCCTAATAAGCAACTGCGCAAAAAATATCCATAATTATAAAGTGAAACTGAATTAGAAAAATTTCATCCAGCATTTCACGACTTATTACACACTAGTTAATTCGAAACTTTAAAATACTAACACTGAGTAATTATGTTTGATGTTTGACAACTTCCTTAACACTTGACTCGAAATAGTTATTTTTCGACTTTATGGAGATGAGAAAAAACTGTCATTTGCAGCCTACTGCATGAGATATGTTTTTGCAGTTTCCAGGCCATATGAAGCATTTGAAAAAGGAAGTTTTAGTGGGAATTTCACTATCGCTTTTCTGCTTCAAAATCTATATTCGTTGGTTGCCCCTTCACCCGTCAAAAATTGCTGATTGATTCCAAGAAAAATCTTTTTCTATTTCGGACAATATGAATACAACGTTTGCAAAACAGTCCAATATTTTCTAAATTACATTAACAAAAAAAAACGGCTGTTAAAATAATTTATTATTTGGTAAATAGGGTTTTTTTTTTGCCTTCATTTTAGTCGGTGAAAAAGAAAAATTCGTTAAATCACGAAATTCTTTAAATAGAGGTTCGTTAAATCGAGGTCCGACTGTAATACAAAAGCTTTTTCTATAAAAATAGAATAGAAATGTATATTAGCAAAACGTTAAGAAAAAAAATAATGACTGAAACTGGAGTCGAAAATATATAGCATTATAAAAAAAAGAAAAAAAAAACCATGCTAAAATACCAAAAGTTTAGAGGTTTTAGAAGCAAATACATATGCCTATAATTTAACAGTTCATTTATAAATGAATTCCAATCTTCATTCATTAGCAACAAAATATTCCAGTACAGAATCGAAAAACGTGTTGGACAAATTGTTTTTTAAACGTTATAATTTAGGGATGTATTCTAATAATAATAGTTAAAGCTTGAGCAACACCGGGCGGAGGGGGAGCATACGGAAACATTTAGCGTCGTAGTGCTATTAATAAGGTATTAATTTTCACTCGGAAGTGCACCTGCGTCACCGCTATGGGGGTGGGAAACCCTTCTGAAGTAAAAAGACTGAAAGTGTACTAAATATTATTCACACAATTCTTTTCCAAAGTAAACAACTTTTTAGCGATTAACTATTGATATAAATCCTTTGAGAGTCCAGTATTAATTGTTCTGAAAGGTTGTTGGAATTTTTTTAATCTTAAAAGGGATTTAAAGTAATAGAAAACTTGTATTTTCTGCAAAACAAACATTATTATTTTATTTCAAAACAACAAAAAACATCCTTCTACTTTTTTCTACATAGCAAGATAATGATTAAAATATGACACAAAAAAAAAAAAAAAAAGATTCAGATCGTAGTAGGTACTCCGGAGATATAACTTATTTAATCTCTCAATTGAAAAAACATAAAAACTGAATTTATATAAAGAGTGGCAGCGCCCAACTGTTCATAGAATACTTTCTGTCGTTTACACCAAAAGAGAAAAATGTTAGCTTGAAATTGATAATAAATTCAGCTTAATTGGTTAAAAAATAAAGAAATTAGAAAGATTTTCTAAATTCATGCCAAAACGGCGACTCCGAAAAATGATCAAAAATCAAATTTTTGAAAAAATTCTCCAAAGCGTAATTTTTATTCAGAAAATCTCGTTTCGAGTTCGGTTCAACTCGTTTCGAGTTGAACCGAACCATTGTTTCGGTCACTCGTCTGGTCAGTGCTGATTCTGTATTAGCTACCAGTTTGTTTGGCACTCTTGGCTTCCTTAAGCGGTTTTCCACCTCCAGCTCAGTCACTCCTATGCCGGGCTGATGAGTGCTAATAAGCACGAAACTGCAGTCCTCGGCTGGAATTGACTGAGCTGGCGGTGTATTTCATGTATTTCTGCCTTAACCCTGGCTATAGGACGCTATCTTACTGAACATAAAAACATAATTCGATGGACAAAAATTTCCTTCGTAATTATTTACCAATGTTATAGAAGTGCGAGTGCCAACCTTTATGTTGTCCAGACAAACGTTTGTACGCACTCCTGCAAAGTAGTGGTAATGTGATTTACGTTCGTTTAGTTTTAAAGTAGAGATTTATCATTTCATTACATTTTTGTACCTTAGACTAATGTAAGACAAAAAATGGCTACTTTCAGCTACATTATATGTCGAATGTTACTCCGCATTGAGCTATAAAAACGTAACAGTATTAAAAAAGGTATTTTATAATTATTTTCCAGTGTTATACGAGTGCGAGATTCAACCATTGTATGCACCAGACAAACGTTTTTACGATATCCTGCATTGTAGCGATCATGTGCCTTTTGTTAGTCTGGTTTTTAAGGTACAGAAATGTTCAAATTATTCAGTTTGTATTTAGTTTGACAAAAGATTTTCTCATGCACATTTTTGTGTAGAGTACGAAAATCACTCACAAATTTCTTTTTTAATACAGTTTCAAGATATTCTAAGAACATTGTTCGAAAATCTGTATTTTTTATAAGAATAAATGCATGAATATGGTTGTTTATACTATGTAAGTATTAAGAAAAATAGTTTATAATATATTTTTTCCTAGAATTAAAAAACATACATATTCTGTAAATTTGGTTTGAATAAGGATTTTCGTATAAATATTTTCGTAACGAGCATGAAATAGTCCTCAAGAACTTTCCTTACGTAAGGTTTTTAAGATATTCTAAGAAGATTGATCGAAATTATGCATTTTTTTTCTAAAAATGTATGCATCCAAATCTATTTGTCTATGGGTATATTGCTGAAAATTGCTCCTAGAATTTTGTTTTAACTGTTCTAAAACTAAAGAACTTTAGTCTTCTTTGTATTTGTCCATAGTTTTACGCTCAAAATTTAATTTTGAGTTATTTACTCGACATTCATTTTGAAATTCCTTTGAATAAAGATTTTTGTTATGTGCGTTTGCATGTGAAGCAGAAAATATCCCACAAAAATGTCCACGTAAGGGTTTTGAGTGATTCTGAAATTATTTTTTTAATAAAAACGGATTTTATGAAATTTCTTTCACGAGAAAAGATCAATTAGATAAGTAACTACGCATGTTCTATTAATTAATTTCATCTTGAAAGATTGAGAAGCTTTTTATTAATGACACACTCTTTAAATTCTCCTAGTTATTATTTGTGTATGCGTATGCATATATATCTGTGCACATATTTTCCAAAATTGTTCCTTAAGTTTTTGTAATTATTCAAAATTTTTAATAATTTCAGTTACCTGCATTTCATTTGGTATTTCGTAATTTCGTGCTTAGGACAGTTTTTGCTTTATTCCTCTATTAAAACCTAACGATGGAACAACACATAAAAATCCTATATTATATGTTTTAAACCTCTGTAAAAAGCATATAAACATAGGAAAACCTGTTTTAAATTTCATCTGGCATGAGAAAAAGTTAAATATCCTATTATAAAACAAAAAATGAACAGATAAAGTTATTTTCATTGTAGCAGGCGTGTAACACTCCAATACCTCTGAACTTCCGAGCCACCTTACAGAGCTGAGCTTCTTGAGAAGGTTTCTGACATAGAGAAGAGATAAAATGGAGGGAGTGAAGTCTTACATGAAACCAAAGCCCACGAATCACGTGATAGATCTTAAAGAAAATCATTTGAAGAAATCGGATTTCATTCGCTAATTTTGCGCAAAACTTGTCAATCATTTGTCGTTGTTGGGTCAGATGACTTGAGATATTTTTCCAAGCTTTTGCTTAGCAAATGATTGGACTTGCTCCCTCCTTTTTAATTCTTGTTCTATGGTGTCAGTCCTTTATCTCGTTTTCCTGACAAAGTTGTTGTTATAAATACCAATGCAAGGTAGGTGATTTTTCAGATAGCCGTGGCCAACTGCAAGCCTGAACATGAGGTTTCTTTGCAATTTGTTGTTTAAGAATGTCATTCCAACTCTTAGAGGAGCAACGGAGACAGAGTTCTGATTTCCATTTTGATTTGAGATTGTTGTATGAGATTGCAGCAAACTTACTACGCAGCAGAACATAAAAAACTTGAATTTTAATTGCATACATTTTAAAATTGGAACACTATTTTCCCACACTTCCTTTACATAAGGGAGGACTGAGAGAAGACTTGAGAATATTTAATTAAATTAATATTGTCATTTGGTTAGTCGAAACTGAAAAAAAAAAGAAGGACTGCTTGTCTGGTATCTCCAAATATTTGCTGTTGTAGATAGTTTCAGTTTGATTGCATTTTTCTCTGATTTATTGAAGTTCTTTTTTTTTTTTTTTTTTTGCTGAAAATGAAACTTTATCTTTCTCATTATTTCTCACACACAGAATGTTCCATATCATGTCTATTCCCATAAATTTACAAAGATGATAAGGGTCATTCTCCAGAAAATGTAACTTTGATTGCAAATATTTTTCATTTTCGAAACCTTTTGTTTTCTTTTTTTCCCTTCTCATGAAAGTGTTACCTATTAGAAGTAATCATAAACCAAAGACCCAGCTAACTAAGTTCCAATTATTTTACTCAATAATAAAAATAATTAAAAAAACAAACAAATGCCGTGCTATCGGAAACGGAAAAAAAAAGAAAAAAAAAATGTTTAAAAATCGAGCCTAATTTAATATCTCCATCATTTATTTTCACCTCAGAAATAATAACATTGATATGGTCTGTCACTGAGACGAGGAATTTTCCATTAATATATGCCTAATGGATACATTTTTAAGGAAAATATTTTTTTCTTCGTTGTTACAATTTGCCCATGTTGCCCATGTTAAACATTTGAAAACATGTTCACTTCCTTTTTTACATTTATTTACATCCCTAAAATTCAAGTTCACGGACGTGAGAAGTCACAATAACCACACTTAGTGTTTAAAAGAAAATCTATCTTCTTGTTTTTTGACAAAAATCTCACAACTGCTTAATGACTGAAAATTAACAAAGGGGATCCCTTGTATCATGGAAAATAAAATTTGATGTCATAACTGCCACGTGTTAATGTGAAATGGCATTTTGTGTTTCGGTAACGGAGGTGAGAATTTATTGTGTGACATGACTCCGTATCCTACTAAAACGAACTAAAACACAATATTAATTAAAATAAATATGCTTAAACAATTATTATTTGAGACAATTGTGAAAGGAATATTAAATAAATAAGTATATACTTTTAACTAAACAAGTTATTAAACAACATAAACAGTCACGCAAGGTGTGTGACATGCTTCGGAGGTGAAAATTCACATATGGTGAACCAAAAACCTACTAAAATAAAAATTACTATTAAAAAATTTTTGGCAGGTTCAAATATAAATATTTTTGATGAAATTAAAAAACACTGTTGAATGAAATGTTCTTTAAAGCTTTTACTGCAAAAGGCGTGTGACTGAAAAGTTACACTTTTTGAAGACTGACCCATAATCAATTACATTTTTCACGAAGGGTGAGTTTAAGTCTTCATACAAAGCAGCTGTATCCCTCAAATCATTTTTATTTTCTTCTGCACCCAACCCTACTACTTTAACTGTATTAGTTTTTGATATATTTCCTCCTTTCGGATAATTTTGTTTCGATATTTGTGGGATTTTCTAGAAAAAAAAGAAGAAAAATAACCACTGGTTATTTTCTTTTCTACTTAGGAGTAACAAAAGTCAACTATTCCCCTCCCTCGTAATGCAATGCTTACTTTATTACTTAGACATTTATAATTAATGCACGAAATACAGTATCGATTAATTGAAATTAGGTAATAAATATTATTTTAGCTAGAACAATAATTTTTATGCAAAACGATATTGAATGTTTCCCAACACTCGTGTTCTATATGGGTTCTTGAAAAGGAGCGGAATTTTAATTTAACAACCGTTTTTGGAGAATGGAAACCCTAATTTTATGTTGCATACATTAATACACCATGTTCTTAAAACTATAATGTAGATTACATAGAAATATTTGCATATCTTAAACAATTTCACATTAATTTAAGATAATCTTTTAAAAATTCATTTCAGTGCCCCAACATACAAATTTAATAAACAATTTAAATATAAAGTAAAATCTGAAATCGTAAACATTTGTAATTTAGTACAAATGTAGAAATTTAATAGCAAGAGAGTGAAATTGAATAACATCAATTCGGAGGATTTGGGCATGTCTAATTCTTCTCTCTCTGTTAGTGTCTCATTCTATCGTTTTCATTTCACAAATATATATATATATATATATATATATATATATATATATATATATAAATGAAAACAAAAAAAAATAAAAATAAAATAAAAATATTCGATAAAGTAAGAAATCTTAATTTTTATGTAAAAATTAAACAAGAAGCAATACCACAATTCGTTTTACTGTTAAAATCAGGAAAGAGTCACCTAAAAGCAGCAGTCTCATTCCTTCCATTACCCCAATCTGACTTTTTTTTCCACTTTATTTTATCACCGAGTGCAATTTTACGATGAAAATCAGTCGACACAGTTCAGCATTATAATGCATGTTAATATTAAATCGATACTTAATATTTCAAAAATATCCTAATTTGTCGTCTTTGACAATCATTACTGAGCAATATTATTAGAATTGCATATTTGAAAAGAGCAGGGGGAACTGAAGTTTTACTTTTTTCACTATCGAAAATCGATGTCGGCGAGACGATATAATACCAGGGTTTTATTAGACAACTTGTGTTTGAGCTATTTTCTTCTTTATGCTAATCGATAGTATACTATGCACTCCTTTAAAATCTTCTTTGCTGCTCGATACACTCCTGGTGAAAGTGAACATCAATTTTTTTTGTGCTTTCCTTCGTAGACACCCAGATCTTTTTCAACGTGTGTATAAAAACAAAATTGGCACTTCTCTTACGAGCGATATAAAAGTATAAAACTAAGCATAAACACATATACAGTGTGCTGTTGGTTTATTTATCTGTATATATATATATATATATATATATATATATATATATATATATATATATATATATATATATATATATATATATATATATATATATATATATATATATATATATATATATATATATATATATATGGTTGCACAGATATATTTTTGTAACAGTACTATCGTATTTCACGCTTTAAAAATCAGAAATAAGTCGCAAAATTTAGTCAAGATTATTTCACTTGCAAGTAAAAACCTAACACCGTGATAAAGTATTACATTTGAGTTTTTTATTATTTTTTAAAAGGAAAAATGTAAACATTGAAAAAAAATCAGTTAAAATTAAAAATAAATAAAAAACAATGATTAAAATTCGAAATAGTACGTGTCTCTCCCTGTCATTGCGTTTTTTTTTTCATCCTCAAAAATTAAAGTTTTCTATGGAATTGATGAGCATTTAAGCTGTGAGTCTAATGGAGGAAAGTGGTCAGTGAGGTAAATTGGTCATAACTTAAATTAACAGCTATATATTCGAAATAAATCAAAGAATAAGAGTAATTTTTTTTATTTTAGATTTTAACGATTAAGAACCAGATTTTAAATTCAAAATTTTGAAACTAACAATATTTTATTTCGTGAAAAAATTCATTTTTTGTGCACATGAAACATTTTTAAATCTGAGGACCTCTTTTAACTTCTTTGTAAAATTTTGTTAATTAAAATTTTTAGCAGATTGGTTGTGCAGGAAGTTTTCCGGATGTCTCTAGAACAAGCTTGCATAAACAGCTAAGCTGGACCCCACTTATATAATATTTTAGAACAACTTAAGTAAGATGGAATAACGTGGTCATAGGTTGAGCTTAAAATGTACACTACGTGACCGAAAAAAAAGTCGCATGCCTTAATATTTGGTTGGACCACCTTTTGCACGTATTACAGCTTTCATACGCCGTGGCATTGCTTGAGTGAGCTTTTGTGGAGAATCTGTTTTTATTTTGCCCACAATTCCATCAAGAGGTCTCCTAAACGTTCGATAGATGAAGGAAGTGTGATGTGTGATCTTAAATCCTTTTCGAGTACGTCCCACAAATTCTCGATTGGATTGAGTTTTGGATTTTGTGGTGGCCAAATCATGTGTTGAAATGATGCATCGTGGTCACCGAACCAAGATTTAACAATTGTAGCCCGGTGTACTCTGACGTTATCGTCTTGGAATACACCACTACGTCAAGAAAATAAAAAGTCCATCGACGGCACAACATGATCATCCAAGATCTTTAAGTACTGTGAAGACTTCATTTGGTTGGTGCACAATGCAGCGGAGCCTAGTCCAGATGAACAGAAACAACCCCAGATCATTACACTGCCACCGAAAGAGTCCCCAGTGGAAACGAGACATGTAGGGTCCATTGCTTCGCGTGGCTCTCTTCGAACCTTGACGCATCCGTCATTTTGAAAGAGCGTAAATCTTTACTCATCGGAACACATGGACCTTTCCCCAATCATTAACAGTCCAATTTTTATGCTCTTTTACAAATTGCGGTCTCTTTTTTCGATTAATGGCACTGACAAGTGGCTTCCTTATTGCAACACAGATTCTTAGTCCCAATTTTTGAAGTTCTCGTCGCATTATGCGCTTGGAAGTTGTTTTACTTCCCTCGTTGAAGAGTGCTGTGAGTTGAATGGTCGATTTCTTGCGATTTTTCTTCACTGATCGCTTAAGAGAACGCCGGTCACGTTCGTCCAGAATGGATTTACGACCACAAATATGTCGCGAACAGGTAGCTTCTCCGCCATCTTTCCATCTTTTAATAATGCGTTGAACAGTTCGCAATCTAATACCACCAATTTCAACTATGTCTTTTGCATTTTGTCCCACTTTGGTACAGGTCAGCAATTTGCCCCTTTTTGAACACTGTTACATCACTTCCTCGAACACAACTACCGATTCCAGCCATGCTTACTTCGAACTAAACTGTCTTCTAGTGCAACGTTTGCATTTTAAGCTTGCATCGAGCAAAGATTTTTGCAAATATCTGTAATACTCATCGAATCACCTTCTTCCAAAATTGGAACGTTTAAAATTTGACCGCGACATTTTTTTGGACACTAAGTGTATCAACCATCTAAAACCATTTGATCTTCACTTATAAGGCAGATATCAGTTATTAAATTTACGAAACATTTACTGTTTTTAAAGCAAACTGAATAAAATACAGACGCTAGTAATTATTTATGATTTAGCTTAAATGATGCGCTCTTGCACTTGATGCTTGTTTCAATTTATTTTCCTATCCCAAGTTTCTATTTATTTAACCTTAGTCTCAAGTCTTTTCATTTAGTTACATTCAACCGAATTCTTTTTTTTGGCAGAAAACCTTTCATAACACTGATTTCGTATTCAGACACGTATAAATATGGAGAAGGTAATAAAAGTTTTCTTGCTCAGTTTGTTGCATTTACAAATTTGATCTCCACGCCGTCACTTTCTGCATTGTATAATTTTTTAATCGATTATTCATATCGCATTACTGCGCCGTTACGTTCTTTTACTCAATATTTTATTTGAAAAAAAAAATTCTTGGGGGGACTCATGAAAAGAAAAGATAGTTTGAAACGCAATTACATCCGTTAGAATCCGTTACAACAAACTTCAAGGGACCGTAAACCTTTCTGCTGTAGCGATAGTTTTGTTGTACTAGAATTCAAATACTACAACGGAAATTGAACCGGGACTAAAAATATATTTCGTGAAACAGACATTGCGTGGTATTAACATTCGTTGTAACGGGGTTTCACTATATTTGCATTACGTTTGCAATAAGAAAATATGTTTCGGGGGACGGCTTTCCCTCGCGTTTTCTACTACACTCCGGTTCCACATATTTGAAACAAGCATGAATCACAAATTTTCTGGCGTAATACAGTGGTGGTCAGATTTATAAGGACACAGAAAAGTGCACAGTAAGAACAAGTATTTCTGAAATAGTTCAGTGGATGCCTGTTTATGCTAGAAATCATTGTGGAATGCAGAACATTTAAAAATACAAACTATAAATCTTTAGTAAAAAAAATTTCATTTTTAAAATTGGACAAAATTATAAGGACAATATCCGTTTTGCCTCGATAACTTTTAGCAATGAATGATATACCCCTTTTTTTCCAGTTGATTTTATCAGTCTTGATGTCATGGAAGTTGAAGAACATTATTGGAAATATTCATCCTTGCTTTTTTAATGGAAAAAATAAGTTCTTGCTTGTTTCGATATTGAATTCCATTTTTTCATACTTCGGGTGCCAAAATACCTCACAAAGTTTCCAATAAATTGAGATAGAGCCTTTTATTCGTCTAGTATAGTAATTTCACAAAATAAGCACAAAGAAATCATTTTGAGATTTGAGAAACATGTAATTATGCAATATCCTGATGAAATAAATTGTTTAAACTCGTAATTTAACCATACTTTTAGTTTAAAAAAAGTTTTTCTGTACACCAACAATACTCTCAGTATTCATTCTGCCCTGCACAAAAAATATTGGTTCAGTTTACATCCGTCGGGAAACTTCCTTAGACAAGTACTGAGTTGCCTCCAAATGTGTGCTTTAAGATTTGGATTTTTCCATCAATGAGATCTTACCAAAAGTAGCAAAACCCATCTAGTTCATTCTAATTGAAACTTTTCTCATCAGAAAAGATAACATTAACCCAATTTTTATCCAGAACGACGCATTTTTGGCACGATCAAACCCTGATGTCTTACGAGTTTTTTTAAAGAGTCCGTCGTGACATTAGTTTCACATCATGAAACTTTTTCTCGTTTTGTAAAGCATTTAAACAATTCGAGAACTGCATTGAACTTGAATTCCCATCTAATATCTCATGATGTTTGTTTTTTGGAGCAAGCTCGTCTTATTATTAAGCGTTTAACACGTATATAAACAGAAGATTTCCTAGCTGTTCGTCTTTGGTGTCCTTATTAGCCGAGATTTTTAAGAAAACTCTAAATAACCAATTTCTGTCTATTTCGATCTGTTGTTTATTTGACCTACAGTAAGTCATGAAGTTTTTCAATTAATCATTTTTCTTTTCTCAACTTTTTTAAGTTTAGTACCTAGCGGCATGGTTGTAAATATAGAAAGTGACGTCCTCAAACGTTACTAAGCATTTGTGTCGTTTCGGGGTGCAGTGTGCAGAACAAAAGACAAGAAAATTTTGCTTTTTAGAGCACGCAAATCTAATTGTCCTTATAATTTTGTCCAAATTATAGGGATGTATAAATTCAAACTTTATTCTGTGAATACGAAACTCCTACATATTTCCAATAAAAGTAATTAAAAATGTTCATTTTACGTTAGTTTTTCAGTCATAAAATTTGCACATCATTCCGACCAAATGCAGTCAAGATTTTTGCAGTTTTTTTTGTCCTTATGATTTTGGCCACCTCTGTTTAGCATATATGAGGGGAAATGGAAACATCGAAGTTTTTTTATTCTTCCATTTAATTTTGATGGACTTTTTTTTGTGTTGGTGTTTGTATATATATATATATATATATATATATATATATATATATATATATATATATATATATATATATATATATATATATATATATATATATATATATATATATATATATATATATATATATATGGGCAATTCCACGGTGTCGGACGTAGAATTCGCACGAAATTTACCAATAAAGGTTCATATTTTTCAGAGATAAAATGGATGAACTAAGCCAATTTTTTTTTTCAATACTTATATATGTAGGAACAATATAAAAACTTATGGAATTTCTGAAAAAAAAATCGAACTATAATTATTAAAAATAAAAAACCTCATGGTGTCGGACGTAGATGAAAGGGGAACTGAAAATTCTGTTACGTTGAAAAAACCCAAGTTTCAGCTCAATGAACTGTTTTCAGATTTTTTGACTACTTGAATGTTAAAAAGCAAAGCTAAAATATGAATAATTTTTCCTTTTTCACCAAATTAATTCACGAATAAATAGCACAAAATTTTTTTTCCCTTGGTGTCGGACGTAGAATAGTTCGTGTCGGACATAGAATGTGCAAAGCAGACAACGTCCGACATGAAATGAACATCTTAAAAAGCTGTTTAACTCTTAATTTGTTTATAGAATTATATATTATGGTATTTTAAAGCATAAAAAAGGGGAAAATATGCATAACAAGGATCTGTGCAGAATTTTTCCCAAGGTTCCATTTTTTGTGAAAATCAAATAATTTTGTTAAAATTGAAATAATTTGAAACTCCAAATTTTATTCAAAAAGAATGTAGGGAGGGGGGTCATGGCGCAAGTTATGTCATAGAACTTGAATACAGGGAAGGTTTTTTAAGAAATTTCTTTGTTTTTCTGACAAAATATTCTTCTTCTGGGTGTTCGTGAGGAATTTGGGTTGGGGGGGGGGGGGCAGGAGGGATCCTATTGCTTTTGGGGAGATGGACACCCTAATGTATCGATATCTGTATACCATTCCAGGAAATTTGTAATTTAAGGCTTCACTCATAAAATAAGGAAAATACTATAACGAGAACAAGAGAGATTAGACGCATTTTGTCAAGGTTTTTTTTTTTTTTGCAATCTCTATGTGGAAAACCAAAAACTCAATCTCTAGGGTGAAAAAGAAATGAAGATTGATTTATAGAATTTTAATGAAGAAAAATCTAACTTTAAAATTAATAAGAAATTTGGATGTTGGTTACAAATTGCTGAAAACAAAAGTGAGCATTTTGAGGCACAAGCAGGGGTTGTTGTGAGTTCACCAAAAATACCCGAGAATTTTTAAGTAAAAACTGGAGAAGGGAGGAGTGTTATTTTTGAACTAAGACCCCTAATGCTTCTTAAATATTCATAACTTTATACATAACTACGTTAATCGCTATTGATAAACATATGAGACTCATTTCTTGTCTTCAGATATTTTCTCCAGTCAAAATATTGTGTATATGTTCTTTAAATTTATGTTATGTAAAATAAAAATATAACTACATAGTTAGGCATGCATACCATGTGTGAATTATTTACATAACCAGGAATTTTCGTATACTTATGAACCTAGTTTCAGTTAGGAAAATATTGGTGTCGGACGTAGAAATTTTTCTGACCATTAATTTAAGCATAACTAGTTTTTTGAAATTTAATTTAAATGATTATTTTTAATTGCATATAAAATCTTTATTTGCAGACAAAATATTTTGTAAAAATCTCCACTCAGTTTTACATAATATAAACTTTCATCCAATTTGGTGTCGGACGTAGAATTACAAAAATGCCTCATATGAAAAAATCCCTAAAAATTAAGTTTTGCAGTTAAAGTGCAATTTTGTTGTATATAATTCTTCTAGAGAGTTCTAAGAAGCATATTTTAGAGAGAGTATTTGAAAAATGCTACAATGTAAGTATCAAACAGCCATTCTTAAGTCATATAAAAAAAGTTACTCGTAAGCACATGGTCATAACAAACTGATTTGAAGCCTCAGAACTCTAATTAATTTTGCTTTTGCTGCATAATTTTGTTATTTCTATGCACTTCAGTTAATTACTTTTCCATTGATACCAAATTTGTGAGGAAAAGGTTATTTTGAAATTCTGCCACTTTTTTCCCTTTCCTGTGGAATTGCCCATATATATATATATATATATAATGTGTGTGTGTGTGTGTGTGTGTGCGTATTTGTATTTTAGACGAATTGAGTGCACAATTCAGTTTTATTTTAAATAATGTCCATTTTTACATTTGGCCGCATGCAACCTGCAGTCTATAGACTGAGTATTGTTAAGTATTGTTTCTGTATATTGCGATAACATAGCTACATCAACCTCATGGGAAAACCAAAGGGGTGTTTCCATGTTCACCATAGTGTCGGCGTTAAAAGGAAATACGTTGGGGTAAAAGGGAACATGATTGTCTTCTCTAACTGACAGTCAAAAAGTTTAATCTACATCAGCGTCATGGGTAATTAAAAGGGATGTTTTCATGTCCCCCATAGTCTCTGGGGCGAAAGGAAACACGTTGGGGCAAAAGAAAATATGATTTCAACTATAGCTGAAAAACAGGCAAAAAATCTAAATTTTAATACACAGTCACTCTCAGAGAGTGGTCTTGGACATAGTGTACACAATTTTATGTTTCAATTCATTAAGAAAACAGGTAAACATCTCAAGTTGAATCACTGAAATTCTGCTTCCTTTTACCGGTAACTTACCCTACCTTCCTTACTTTATTTTTCTATCAATTTATTTAAAATAAGATTAAAAAGCGATGGTAAAACAGACTCTTATTCCGGAGATTGGGCTGGTTAATTCAGACTTAATTCTCCGGTTGAAGAAATAGCTTCTATTAGATGCGTTCAACAAATAGCTCGTCTCGAAAAAAAGTCCTTTAGAAAAGGGTCACTCTTGTGGAGAATCGAATATCTTTTTCACGGGTCTTTTTCCCTTCACGATGGCGGAAGAAATATTCGGTCTTCTTTTATTGGAAGTACTTTGTTTCACGGATATTAGAAAAAATAATAGTGCTGTGCATTTTCCTCATGTTTTATCTTTTTTGTAATGATTTTTTTCACATTAACAGAAACATACCGAAATGAATCAACTACTTATGACCGTTCTCTGAATCTTTTACAAAGTATTATGATTCCGTTTTTTTTTTTATTTTATTTTATTTTTTTTTTGTGTGTGAAGATGAAAAAACTATAACATTACGAGAAAGAGAAAAATTTCAAGTACTTGCACTTACTTAGTACCTCTTATCCACTATTGATATCAGCTATTTCTTCGCAATATATCATTGTGTCTGCCTTTTTTTTATCACACTGGTAAAATTTTAAAATTGTTATCGACACAAAAGCAGTAAATAGGAACTAATAACCTAGAAACGAACCTAATTATGAACATAAAAGAAAAAAAGTAAGAGGCACATGTCTTTCAGGAAGCATTCATACACATGTTTCGGGGTTTCAGAGAACTCATTTTTTCAAAGCAAACATGAGATTTCGGATGTCAAGATATCCGATAAAACCTACTCTAATTTTGAAACTCCGAAACACGTGTATGGAATTTTCCTACAAAATTTGTGCCTTTTACGTTGTTTTTTTTTTCTTATACTTTTCATGCACATAGGTATTTACTCCTTTCTTAATTACAAAAATTTCTGAAGAAGTCTTCGTTTTTACGGGAACTACAAGAGACTTAAATGTATTAACTATAAATCGCATGAGACGTTGAATTTTTTAACATGACACTATGCGAAACACATTTTTCTTTTAGTTTTCATTTATACCTATAACAAAGGGAGGGGCACCTGAAAGTTAATTTGGGGATGAGAATCTGAGTTCTACTATTATTCGTTAAGGATGTTCAGCATTCAATATAATAGTGCTGAATATCTTGTTTATTCGAAAAAGAAGCCTTTCAAACTTCAAACTTAGCTTATATATAATTAGTAAACTCAGTATTGTGCCAGTGGCAAAATGGCCTATAATTGGTGAAAACCTTACCTGGAAGAGTCATAATACTGCGATTAGCCTTCACAGTGCTGCCAGGTAAGGTTTACCCCACCTATAGTAAGTAACACACCTGCCTGTGTACCACGTAGGTGCTCAGCCTTCGGTTTTTCACAATACCTGAAGTATCTAATGGTATATGACGTAACCGTACGTAGATGCAGATTTGCTTGATAGTTCTAAGACAACATTCTTTCTCCTATGCACTACCATCTCCAAAAACGCAGAGGCCAAGTAAACACAGGAAAGCTAAATCTTCTTCTATAGGAACCTACCAAGAAAAAAAGTTAAAGGATCACCTGAAATTAATATAAGCTGCAAAATAGGTCTTTTAATTGTTTAAACCAGTGTTGCCCAACCTTTTTCTGCCTGAGAGCTACACCTCATATTAAAATCATGTAAAATAAAGACAAAAAATTAGAAGTTTTGAAAGAGATTTTTGTATTTATATTATAATTTACATAAGTTGAAAAACCTGGATTTTATGACCACTTTACCCCAACTGACTTTATACATAATATGAACTTAAATTCCAGACTCCAATCACAGAAACAAGAAAACTAATTTTTATGGTTAGTCATTAGGACCCGTTTCAAAGAATTTTTATAGCGTAAGAAAATTTTCTTCAATGCATCTGCGTGCCAGATATTTCTGTCAAGAACGTTCGTGCTGCGGACAAGGCCAAAATATTTTCCTCGCTACTTTCGTTCCATTACCTGTTATCTATACCGTTAATCTACTTAATGATTCCTTTTTGGTTGAAAAAAAGTATTTTGCGGTATCTCAGATCATACAGTGTGGAATAACTCTAAACCATTAAAACGTATCGTGTTCAAATATTTATGCTTGAAAGAGCAAACTATTTTTGGGCGGCGATAAAGATTTGTAGAAAAACTTGGAATGGAGAATAAGATACTGAACGTTTTCTTAAGTATGCCAGAGCTGTGGCATTTTAAATGAGACACTTAATAACTGGATATAATATTCAAAATGGAAAAAATGTTTCTAACTTTTTCGATAGCTGTGAGTAATGAAGACCAAAAATGCATTTTTTACATTTCTAAGAGTTGATAAAAATCATATTTAGCTTAGTTGAACCCAATGCACATTTTCCGTTCTGAAAAGAGTTTGTTTTTCGACACAAAAATGCAAGATTTATTACTATTTATATTTTATAATTGTTATGATTACAAAAATAATAATTATAACTGCAGAAAATCATCAGTGCCCTTGTCGTTAGATTATGCGGCACGTAAAAGATCCCTTGGGTATTCCTTTGGCTTTGAATTTCCTCGGAAAAATTAAATTCTTAGTTTCGCATCAAAGAGAATTCAGGTGCCTCCAGCTGGTGGAAACTGGTCGTCAAAAACTACTTGTGTCATTCATCAGAGCCCTAATGGTGGCATATGAAAGACTGATGCCTTGTCGGGGAGCGCACTAGATCTGGTTATGGCTGAGTAGTCGCTTACACAGCCCCACAGGAAACAAAAAATATTATTATAAAAATTAATTTTTATTAATTATTATAAAGGAAAGTAAAAATAAGTAAGCAAAAATTAGAGAAACAATATTCATTTGTCGATTATGAAATGACTTAGACTCGTCTTCAATCTTTTCCCCGTGTGGAATTATGACACGTTCTTATTTTTTTTCTTCTAAAAACGTCTTCTACTGGAAACCGCTCGAACTGTGACTTTAAAATTCAAAAAATAAAGAGAGAGAAAACGTAGCCACATAACAAGTATTTCAAAACCAAAATTGGCTGGAGACTATCGTCAAAAAAGATTTTTCCAATAATTTTACATCGAATTAGATTTTAAATGAAACAATAATTCAAAACAATTTTTCAGCATAGTGTTTCCAATCGTAATTTTCATCATCAGTAAAAACAACCATTTATGTTCATGTAGAATATGATAGAGAATGTGTTCCATAATCAGTAAATGCAACTATTTGTTAATTTGATTTTCTTCTTCTTCTTCTTATTATTATTATCATCATTATTACTGTGTTACGATTATTATTATTATCATCATTATTACTACGTTATGATTAATACTATTATTATTATCATCATTATTACTATGTTACGGTTTATTATTATTATTATTATTATTATCATCATTATTACTATGTTACAATTATTATTATTATTATCATTATTACTATGTTATGATTATTATTATTAACATAATAATAATCATAACAATAATAATAATAATCATAACAATAATAATTATTATTAACATAATAATAGTTTTGTAGAATACTATAATGTAACATTACTTGTCAAAAAACTCAAATGCATAATTTTGTGCATTTAATATGAAACTTAATTCCACTATCTTCTCTGGGAGAAAGTAAAATATAAACTTCACATAGTTAAGTGTATTTTTATTTCAATTATTCGCTTTGGGTGTTTTCAAAAACACGACACTTTAAAAACACAAATAGAAAGAAAGATCGCGACTAAATGAATATTAAGCAGAATTTGATACTAAGCGAAATTTTTTAATGTGTTCTGATTTTATAGTTATCCTTAAGTATTTTTAATAGAAGTTAAACTGCACCTAGTGAACAAGCAATAGAGGAAAAGGTCAAAAACGGGCCACCACTTTCACTTTCAACTACTGATTTACCTGTTCACGCTAAAGGGATAATTAAAGTGCCAATAACTGTTAAAATTATTCATGAAGGTGATCTTAGGGTTCAAAAACCATTGCTCCAATTTTAAGTGTTTTAAAACTTCATGATGACGAAAAAAGGCAAAATCACACGTTTTTCAAGAGGTGGTCCAAAAACGGGCCTCATGAGGAAAACTATTTTATCTCTTAAAAATGAATAAAAAGCATGAACTTTTAATTAAAAATTTTATTCAATATTATCTTAGATATTTTATGAAAAATAAATATCATTTATTTCATTTTTTACTTGCAGAAGTTACAAATGTAGTAAACCTTTTTTTTTCATCCCACACACTCGGATGTTTAGCCTAGCAGCAGAGAATCCACACTTCTCTTTTAATGTCATCTGAAAAAAATCTGTCGGAAAGTATGCATACTACACAGGGTTGGCCGGATTGGACCCAATTGGGTTGGACCCAATGGGGTTTTTTTTTTGTAAAAAAACATTAAAAAAACCCATTATTTAGCCCACTTTTGGGTTTTTAAAAATTTTCTGAGAAGTTTTTTAAAAAATTAATCAATTTAAATACTTTCACAATTTAAACTTCTTTTTTATTTGTTCTTCACCACAGACAATGGACATAAAAATGAATTTTGAACTTTAATAGTATTTCTTAACTCTTAATGGCATTAAAAAAATAGTTCAAAGATTTTAAATAAATATATTTAAATTTTTTATTTAACTGGTCAATAAATAACTCAAATTATCTTGACTAAGTCCTGTAACGTCTGATTTTCTCAATATTTGTAGATTATACAGAGAAAACTACTCTAGCTAAAAGGCTTTCATTTGAATTATTTTCTGCAAACCAACACGTCACAAATCTCGAATAAACAAGAAATATCTTTTAAAAATTAACTTAACAGGTTTTACAAACGGTCGGACGGAAAACAGAATAGGATGTACAGTATTTTCATTATCTTACGAAAAAGTTTAATATTTCTTACTCTGTACAAAGAAATAGAAAAACGGGCAACATAAAATTCAAAGAAATGTCTTGATTAAGCTGGAATTCAGTAAAAAGGGATTTAAACTACTTGAGGTTCTACAGTTGGTTTGCATAACAAAATGAAATACAATAAAGTAGAATTCAAAAAAAAAAAAATGTAGTAATTAAAAACGAACTAACAAACAATAGATTTTATCACTCGAGTAGTATCTTCGCCTTAACTGTTGACAATCATGGAAACTAAAAAATCTGAAACTTCACCATTCCTGGGTTTCATCGTCTTTTATACTTTTCTTCAGAAAACGCTGAATTTTTGAGCATTTTTTACCCCAAGACAATTTTTGTGCTTTGTCCATATACTTACGCTACAATATGCTACAAGTACCCACGTTCTCCCCAAAAAGAGACAAGAATTTTTGAGCTTTTTTTACCCCAAGACAATTTTTGTGCTTTGTCCATGTACTTACACTACAATATGCTACAAGTACCCACGTTCTCCCCAAAAAGAGACAAAAAAACCCACATTTCTTTTAAAAAACCCAGCTTTAGTTGGGTTTTTTTTGGGTTTTATTTAAAAAAAACCCAAAAAAAACCCTGGGTCCATGGGCTTTTTAAAAAAACCCCGGGTTTTTGCCAACCCTGATACAACATTGCCATCATCAGATTTATCAAAAACAAGAATTACCAACTCGTCATCCTTGTCGTTGCCATAAGTAGGAAGATCAGGGTTGTGTAATTTCGAGTCCGACTACAGTCGTTATGATTTCCTTATTGACTTGCTGGCTTGACTTGAAGATTTTAGATGTTTTCTCTTTCCACGAGCAACTGATTCCCTACTCACAATTTTCCGGCTGTTGTTCAATATACATTCCACATATTTCGCTAGTTCGTCTTTGTAAGGTCATCTAGTGATGATGAAAGTCTTGGCACTCTTGCGGCCAGGATTGTTCTTTTTCTTCGCAATAGTGGGAATTGGAGATATTTCATATGAATTGACGGGTTTGGATGTTGAAGTCAAAACTTTCAAGTATCGAAAACAGCGTGGTCTAAAAACGGGCTACCAATGGTGGTCCAAAAATGGGCTAGCCCGTTTTCGAACCCCCATTGGAAGCACGCTTTTACACCACGCAGTATTTTAAGTTTATGGTGTACTAAACCATTACTAAACAAATCAATCCTACTTTGTTTTAAGATAAAAACCACTTTTTTTACTGTATAAATTAGAAAGATGAAAATTATCTTGTACAAGCTTCAAGAAAAGTTTCGAGTTCTTCAAAAACGAATGTTTCTTATAAAACAGTTCCTGACAAAGCACGTGCTTTAGCTATCAAAGTCATTTGCTTACTACGCTTTTGCCTCTTCTTGTTGATTCATTCGATACCATTTTTTGACTGCGCACAACCCCCTTCCCTCTAAAATCAAAATTTATGTTTGATCATATTAACTACTTTAAGGGATTTTCTTGTGTTATTTATGTCAGAAAATAAAAGATACGGGTCATTCTCACGAAATCAGTAAAAATCATGTCTGACATCTTTTTATCAATTTTATTAGATCCCTTTAAGTAATCGCAATTTTTTTTTTAACTTCATTTAATTTTTTATAATCAAGTATCAGTGTTTTTTAAATAAGTCATTTGTTAAGGGCTTTAAATATATGTTTTGAAACTAGAAGCAGAAGATTTCAATGTATCAGCTTAAAATTCTTAGGACTTAAAATATGATTTACAGTGTTGACTGCAACAACCTTGCAAAAAAAATTTTACAGAAAAATAATTGTAGCGAGACAACTTGGAAAAGCAACTTCCCATAGAACTTAAGGTTCATATTGTCCATCTGCAAAATTGCGGTACCGGTCAGTCCAAAAGTTATTTGTTTCTTTTTAGCCTACTTTCCCACTAAAAGTCAGAAAAAGAAGAAAAAAGCATGAAAGAAGGCTCTAATGCATCTTAAAAATATCGCGAAAAAAAACAAAACAAAAATAAATAAAATAATTAAATTAATATCGAAAAGTTAAAAATTGGAAAGTAGGGTATTGAGATGGAGAAAAATGTCTGTCGGTCTGTCTGTCGGTCTGTTGGTCCGTCGGTCTGTCGGTCTGTCTGTCGGTCTGTCTGTCTGTCCCCCGTAATAACTTTTGAATGAATAGTCCGATTCGAACAAACTTTTTTTCTTCGAATGATCTCGGCAAGTACACCTCATTCCCATATTTCACTTTTTGATTTGAACTATTTTTTGTTCAATTTTGAACAGTTCAAAAAACTTAACATTAGCGCCTACGGGGAAATTGAAGGCGATTCCGAACTGTGAGGCGAATTTGCTTCAAACAAACTTTGTAGGAAAAAGCTTTTGATAAAAAACTTGTATATAAAATATCTTTTTGATTTGAATAATTTTCCGCTCAATTTTGAATAGTTCAAATCCCCTAACATTTGCGCCTACGGGGATACTGAGAATCAATGTAGATTCCGTACTTGAAGGCGGATTTACTTCAAACAAACTTTATTGGAAATAGCTCTTGACGCCAAACTCCAGACTCCGAATCTGAGAATTTAGGGGCACCTGACTCCGACTTCGACTTTTGTGCCCGACAATTAATCGAACTCCGACTCCCTGACTTCGACTCTGACTTCGTAGCTTTGGCAAAAATTTATACACGGAGAACAAATGACTGAGTCCGATTCTCGGATATTCGACTCCGACTCCTTTATCTCAAAATGAGATTGACTCCGACTCAAACTCCGCAGCTATGGTTTTAACTGCGAAATAATTATTGTTGATATGACTTTTTTTTTTTTCATGCTAAAGTTTTAATTTAGGTATTTAGTTTTCGGGGAATCAACTCGAAGTCATTTATGTTTCTACATAAAGATATGCGCAGACGATTATTATTATTATTATTGTTTTTTTTTTTTTTTTTGACAATGAAAAGTATTTCTTTAAGTTGACATTATATTGTTTTTATTTATTTTGCTAAGTGCATTAATTCATTTAAAAAATTATTTTTGGCAACAAGGGAAAAAGAAACGATTTTTTTTTGTTTTTGATATGATGTATTTATTTTAATGAGCTTAATAATTTTAATTATTATTTTTTCGTTTTGAAAGCTGTTAAAGATTTTTTTTAATGGAAAAAAGTGTATTAGCTGCTTTGTTTAAAAGGTGCTGCTATTTTATTTGTTCGTATTTTTTTTATTTTATTTGTTTATATTTTTTATTTTTTACGCATCTAATTTTTTTAGATGAGTGAGGAATATTTCATTCCTAGAAATTAGCTTAAAATATTAAAAAAGTATGTTTGAAACAATTTGTGATTTTAGCTATTTTTGAGAATATTGATCAGGTACTAAAAAGTAGTATGGGTATACGGGAAAGTAGGCTCGTATAGCTCTAGACTGAACTTCTTGTTTGAATGTCCACTCTGTTTGTTACATTTGCGGAAATGATTTTAAAAACTTTTTATTTTTGTGACAGCAAGCATAAACGTTTTTTAATCATTGTTTTATTTTGTGCTCCTTCTGTAATAGTAACGCGTCTTTACGCGCAGACCATTGATACTTTGTTGTACACAAACCGATGGGGATTCATTACAAACTATATGATTAGTTGGTGGAAATTATTAAGATTGATTCAAAAAAAAAAAAAAAAAAAAAAACTAAGTGTCTCTACTGTTTTTTTACTATCCGCGCGATAATAACCAATACCTGAGGCAAACAAATTTTCGTTTTAGATCAATTTGCTATGAATATACATACTTTTTTCAAACAGTAATTAACCTTCTAAACACTGGATCAAAAAACAAATATAATGACACAGCTATCATTATGACCACCCCATATGTTTTACACTGGTGTTTTAGTCCCAACTGCACTTTATACTATGAAAATATAGAGATGGACAAAGAACATCGACTTAATTGCTCTTCTACAATGGTGTGCCAGGGTGATGATGATGCTGTCATGTTTTGAATCGTTTTACGTTTTCTAATTGCTTTGTTGTTGATACTTTTACTGTTTTTACATTTTAAAAATTGTTATCATAGTTTCTCTAATTCAATTTATAGCTCCAATCTCATGTATCTACGATACATGAAGGTCCATAATGTAAAATCAAGTGATTTTGCAAAAAAAAAAAAAAAAAAAACACTAGCGTTTTATACAAGATTCTAGACAAATACTGTCCTTTAACTACAGTCATAACTCTTTGGCTCGTTAAAACTATTGATAGTTTAATCACTCACAGATATTATTATCATGTTTTAAATTTATTTGATATCGTCTTTTCGTATTTACCTGCATAGTTATATAAATTCCCGCTCATTTGCTAATACTCTTGAGAACCCTAAAGAATTTGGCGCGTAAGTATGTGTAATTAAACTCTTTACCCGCTCAGTGTTGTCTTGAGTACGCGGAGGTATTTTCTAATAACTGGCAAATAGCGGCCAAGCCATCAACATGAGAAACAATTAGGCACCATTACAGGCTAATTTAACGACTGTAATGACGCCATGATATAATCTTTTACGCCTATTATGGAGCATTACCGAACACGCAGTGATTATGCATACCTAAGTTAATTTACTGGCTTCCCGTTTCCGAAAAATATGAAGCAATTTTCCAATTTCAGAAGCACATTTTCTATTTGATGGAATAATTAGAATCGCTTGCATTGCAATTACATTTTGCTGAAATTAAAAATTCACTTATTTCGAAAGCTACTTTGAACTTTTATTAAATGGGAGGTAATTTCAGCAAGTGTTTGGTGATTTTGTTTTATTTCATTTTATAGTCAGGAGAAGCGCATAAATTTATGCATATAAAAGTGAAAAAGATGAACGCGCCAGAAAACAGATACAAAATAATGTATTCGAATAAGTCCTGTGTACCAAAAATAAACCTTCTAATGAAAATTTTGCGACAAAATTGCATATTTTATGGCAAGAGGGGTTGATCCAAAATAAACACATATTTTTGGGATATTGAGGCAAACGTGCTTCTTATAAGAAGAAAAAAAAATCAAATTATCAATGCTTATTAAAACACAATTATTAATTCAGATATTTCCACAGATATCCTTAAAATTTCCCTAATTTTAATTGCTATTTATAACTTTTATTCGATGGAAAGTACTTTCAGCAAGTGTTCGGTGAAAGTTTTATTTTATTGCGTATTCTGGAGGAGCACACCAGTTTATGTATACGAAAGTGAATAAAATGAACACACCAGAAAAGAGATACAAAACTATGTGTCTGAACAAACGCGGTGCACAAAAAACGCATTTGTAAATTAATTTTTTTTTTTACAAAATAACGCATCTTTTATTATAAATGATGTGAAAGAGGGATTGTTCTCTAAATTAAAATACACAAATACTAAAAGTCGTGAGTCATAAGTGCTTATTTAAGACATTATAAGAAAGTAACTTTAAATTATCTATACGTTAGGAAATACATTATGCGTTCCGATATTTTCACAGAAATTATTAATCATAAACATATTTGTGAATTCTTTATGATGAAAATGGAACTTACTCTTCTTTAGTCCGAAAATAACTTTTTGAAATCAAAAGGACAATTAATAAAAAATTAAACGTTTAAAAAGTTTTTTTTAAATAGGTCTGCCAATAGGTCTCATTTAATTTGCATACATATTTTTTATGTGGCACATCAATTGACGGGTCACATTGCCGTTGTATTTTGATGCCCAATTTTCTTATAGAGAAAATGAGAGTCGGAGGAAAAGGCGTTTGTGTAAGAAATGATGAGTGCAAGTGTCGCTCAGAGAAGAGACTTTGTCTGAAAAATTGAAATTTAGAATGCATTTGAGTAATTTTTGGGAATCTTTGCACAAACCTATTTTACCATACCATCTTGAAATTAGAAAAAATATTACAGGAGCTGTAGTAAGTTTCGATCGTGAAGTATTTAAAAAAAATGACAATAATGAAGTTTAAATTCATTACAAAAAAAAAAAGGAAATTTCACAGTTCCTGATTTTTGTTTCAGTTATCTGGTTAAAAGAGATACCATTGCGTATAAAAAATATCTTTGCATAAATAAAATTTATTTAATACAATATAAACGTTTTAGAATGTCAACTGCTTACATTAAAGTAAAATGTGGAAAGCCTTTTAAAATGGAAATTATCATGATATCGTTCGGCTTCAAGAATATTAAACGAGATGATTTCAAAAGAAAGTAGTCGGAAGACCGTTTCTTCCATTAAAAAAAAAAAAAAAAACATTTTCTAGCCAAAAAACATAAATATTTGTTTTATGGATTTTATATTTTTTCTTGTGTTTAGTGGAATATTATGGCGTTTCTAATAAAACTTTATTTCTAATTATTTCATTTCGGCTTTTAAAGAATTTCACGATTTCGTTCTTAGACGTGGCTTCTTAAAATTATTTTCAACCACATTTTAAATTGAATAGCACATAGATTAACCCGGAACACACGTAAATATTAATGAAACCATTTTTGAGTTTAACTTCCCTTAATTTTCCATAAACATGAAAGGAAAATGAAATACTTTTGTTACGACTTGTGACTTAGCATCGAACTTCATGATAAATTAGGATTAGTATTTCACGTGATGCGTTAATTGTCGATATAAATATAAGATATTTAAAAAAAGGGTTTTGATTTGTCTGTTGACGATTTTTTCTGACATACAGTCTTTCAATTTTAAATAATCTTCAGTTGATTGATTTTTCCAAAATAAAGAAACTTTGTTGGTGTGATATATTTAAATGAAAATTTAAAACTAAGTATTCTAACGTAAGATATAGTTCTAACTCAAATCAAATAATCACAATTTCTTTTGCAGTTGGAGGTTTTGCAAGAATTCTGTTTCTCTGCTAAACAACACTGTCCGCGTGGAGATCCTGGACCTCCTGGGAATCCAGGTGAGTTTTTTATCCCTCTTGCAGTTTAATTTGCAGGATGAAGTATAGAGTAAGTCGAGGTATTACGTCTCGCCCGGGTAAAACGCCTCAGTAACTGCACTTCACGATTTCAGCGATAGAGTGTGCCTGTGTCGACTCTTTCAAGAGTGATTTGTGTACAAAACAGTTTTACGCGTACACAACAGTCATTTTCAGCAAGTTTTTACAAGTAATTACAGCTTTATAGCCAAGTGAAAAGTAAAAAAGACAATTTTTAACGCAGTTTATAACCTTTTGCATTTTTGTTTTGCTAGAATAAAATTGATTATGATTTTTCATTTGCTACTATATATTATGATTTGTATTAATTTAGTAAAGTAAAAATACTCTTTTCTTATTATAACAAATTTGGTTATTTTACCTCAAGTGAGGCATATTAATTGATGGACTGGCGCAAATTGTCTGACTTTCTCCGCAAAGCTGCATTTCTTCTTCTTTTTTTTGGCAATAAAAAAAATTGATTTGTAGTAGTATTATTATCTTTATCTTTTTTTTTTTACAATTTTTTTTAAAATTCTGTTTACTTGGGACGTGATACCAGGACTATGTGGGGCGTGATACTTACTATATGCTAAAATTTTCTTTTACTTTACGTAACAGTGGATTACTTTAGAGTCGTGGGTATGAATACGAGGTAATTTAAGAGAATATATTATTATATAAGCAAAAAAATTTAAAAAAAAAACATTTGTGAAATTATATTGATAGCAAAAATTTTAGATACACGCTTACTTCCAGCTTTCTACTGCCAAATCTAAGTAACCATCCACTTGAATATGTTTAACCCGAGGCATCTCAACTAACAAGTGTTTGTCATATCTTTTAAATTGGAATATGCCAACAAAAATTCACAAAAACTCGTAATAGTGTATACTCTTTTGCAACAAACAACTTTTTATACAAAACATTACTGTTAAAGCATATTAAAATTGTGTTTTGAGTTCAATGTTTTAAAATAATTTTTAGATATGGTTGCAGATCTTTGCATGCTACTACTGTAGTTTTAAATTTTACAGCTGAATTACGGCATTTTTACGGTAACTTTTGCATCGCAGTGTATATGTATCTTTTAAAAACAAATCTGTGTAGTTAAAACCTCTTTACTGTGGGAACTTCTTCGCCAAAAAAGGTCATTTTATGCGTAAACATTTTGAAGAGAAATGTTCACTTCCCAGCAATGCATTTGGTTCCGGGACCTCCTGGGTTGCTACTTCTTTCGTTTTACAAAGGAGCTTCTGCTTGATCAATCAAGCCATTATGGGGATCCAGCGTGCGATAGTTTCTAAAGAGTGGGAGGGGACGCTGTCCCTGAGGTGCAAGGGGTAGGTTGAGGATGACAGCTGGAATGTATTCATTTGGCTTTCTCTTTTCTTAGGTTTGTTCTGAACACCATTTTGAAATTCTCCTAGCTTCAAAAGGACCTCTAAGCATTTTACTACGAAATTTCGAAATATTTACTTATGCTCAGACAGACGTTATATTTTTTGTAAATTCTAGTCAACTAGTTTAGTTATTGAAATTTGCTGTTCAACTTTTAAAACTGCGCAATTAAATCAATTTAATTTAAAAATTAAAAAAATAAGATTTTAAAAAAGAAACAAAAATTGATGGAAGTTGAAATAACTTTCCCTTACCACAAACTTTAACATGAAGTTCTTTATAATCTATGGACAATTAGATTGCTTATTAAAACTGCGAAGCTTAGTATTTGCTACATGATTATATACTGTGATAAGCAATGTTATTTTATTTTTTTACAAACTAACGGTTTATAGTTTTGCTGCATAAATTTTAATATGGTAGCCAAAAGCTGGGGCATTAACTTTCATTACGTATGGCTTGAGTCAAACCCATTTACCTGGGTGTGCTAATGTTTCCTTGGCTCCAACCAACTTAAAACCAAAGTTTTCTAGCAATGAAATTCAGACTGAAACATTTATAATTTATCAAGTTCTATATTAATAATTTCAAGCCCGTAAAAAATTCAACAGCAATTTTATTTTTGTTAAACGATAAACTTGAATGCTTCGTATATGTTATATTGTCATTCGGAACCGACGTCTACAACAAATTTACAATTGAAGAAGAGTTTGTTTACAAAATGTAACTGTAGATGGGACAAACCTAACCTGGTAGCATTTTGAAGACTGAGCAGATCCTAATGACAACATCACGACGCTGTCAGGTTAGGTTTACCTCAACTGTAACTGAAATCAAAATCATATGCAGGATCCGACTAATATATGGGGAGAGAGGCGTAGATAGACTTTGATGCTCTCCTCCCCCCCCCCGCAAGGTTTTTTAAAAATTTCACCATAGAGCTTATTTTTCTGAACGTACTCCCTCATACCCCACCGCACCGCGGGGTTGCGGGGGTGCCATGTGCGCCATTGGCTAAATCAAAATCGTAGCCACTTGAGAGCATTTTAAAAGCAGGAGCCGTAGGCTACGTCCTAGTTCCCCAGATTGTAATTCTGATTACGCCAGTGACTAACTACTATAATACCTAAGCACCAAATTGATTTTTCTTTCAACCTTTTTTGACCCGCGGGCCGGCAATATCTTTTTAAAAGAACTCCCAGACCGGTCAGTTTTTTTCTTCTCTTCTTTATTTATTTATTTTTTTTAATATGAAAAAAAAAGAAATTAACTCGCAGAACCTGAAAAATCTGCTAAAAAAACTTTTGGACCGGAGAATCCCCCCCCCCTTCCCTCCCCCATCTTTTCTTCTTATTTTTTGTTTTTTTTTCTCAAAAAAAAAAAAAAAAAGTAAATACTAGACTCGCGGATTGTTGTGGAAAAAGTTAGTGGGCAGCTGAGTTTTTTTTTGCTTTTTTACTACATATTAAAGATTTGTTGCAAAACATTTCATAGCAAAGGTTGTAGATAGCTAATTGTTGTAACAACTATCCATAAGTAAGTGAACATTTGAGAAAAATCAGACAATTTTGAAAATTAATCACCAAATTCATGCAAAAACCGTTACATAGGATATTATTAGACTTTTATATTTATTTCTTTATTTGTTTTTGAATAAAGAATTTTTAATTTGTTTACTTCATAGCTGCGTCGCCCAGGCTTCACTCGGTCTACCTCGAAAATAAAAGTAATGTCAAACGATCAGGCTAAAAAATATAAAAAATCTGCAAAATTTCCTGACGAAGCGAGGAAAAGTTACCAAAATAGAAAATTTTTAAATTTCCCAATTATTGAAAAAGCCACAAAACAAAACGCAGAATTTTATTCGTTCATATTCGAGGAAAAAAAAAACGGCAAGAGATCCCTCTTCTCAATGATTTTCTTCACGCTACTAATTTTAATAAAATCATTGTTCAGCAATGACCGTAAGCAGCAATGAATTTCAAATTGAAGGCTTACTTACATTTTAAGATTGAAATTAGTTAAAAACAGTTGTACACTCACGTTCTTATCACCTTGAGACATTGGAACAAATGATGCAGAAAAATCAGAGGTTTCCATGGATGTTTTATTCTAATTTTGGTGAGCATTATTTTGCCCTCATATTATAGAAAAAAGCCATTTTGGGATCTTATTATTTGAATTCAAACGGTTCGGTTCTTTTTTTGGCGTTCGAAAACCCCCTTACGTTCTTTCGTGGGTGCTCAATTACCTCCCTGCCAAATTGTTCGAGATCCAACGTAAACTGTGGATTTGTATAGGGAGCCATACACACACATATATATATATTGAATGTTTTATTTATTTAGATTTTAAATCGAGGACGAGCAAAAACCCCTGAGGACCGGCAAATTTTCCTTCGGACGGTACCGGTTTACACAACCACCAAGAGAGAATCGCTGTTCTAAACTTATAAACAATATAAGCAGGAGAGGGGAGGGCCCCCAAATAAAGATGGTGACTAGCGACTCAAGTATCGTTGTCGGATCGTGGTAGTACGTATTCTTTCGGCGGAGATGGGGGGGGGGTGTATTTTGCTATTGCGATACAACCTATTACAAAAAAAAAGGAGAAATCCCGTTGGGCATTAACTCTAAACCCTCTTGCTATCTCTCTTCGTACTGTCATGTTTTTTGATACGCAACTTTTCTACAATGATACGATTTTTAAACTGTTAATAAAATGCTTTGAAATAATGATGATTAATAGCAAATCCGGGAACATAAATGTGCTTGATTTGTGACAGAGGACTTTGACCTGGGTTTCGTGGAGGGTTTCCACAAGTGAGAAAGAAATTGGAATGTCTAAAAATAGATTTTTGTTCCGTTCAAATGTGTTCATTTATCTTCATTCAGTTAATCATCGCTAAAGAAAAAATGTAATAAAATAACTTTTCTTTTTTATTTGTGAAAGGCCGCAGATAATCCACCCACGAATAATCGGAGTTTACTGTACTGAAACATATTGGGCTCGCAGTATTTATCAGGTTGCAGACTTGTAGATTTCAACTATTATTCCTGACGTAAAAAAATGCTTTGGAAAAACCAAAAAAAAAACAGTTACAGGAGATCAGAAGATTCTTCGTCATCAGAATAAATACTATAATCAGAGCTGTCGTTGGTCGAATAATCTGTGTCTGACATCATGAAGCATATAAGTATTCTCTAAGAAGAAAATGTTCTAAATGCATCGAGAATGTTCAACAAAGAATGAAGTCCTTCTCGTTGTAGATACATCAATGTAGCTACTGTGAAGTGCGCATTCTCAGCCATTATACACCTCATCAGACATTGCACCCATGAAAAGCACGAGCAAAGAATTATTCCCCTTTCAAAAGAAAACCTGAACTATTGTAGAAGAATCAACATGGGAATTCGTGCTTGAACGAGCATTAGAATCTAGTTTCTGTGGTTAGAATTAGTACTCGAAAAATTCTGGGTTGTGTTTGTATATGTTTAAACTAATGCATATATAATATACGTGTATATATAAGTAAGAGGGGAAAGCATACATTTTAGTATTTTTATCCTTTCTTCTTTCAAACTATTGAAGTTTGTTCTTATTTCTTAATTTTTCACATTCACGGCTAAACGTCCCAAATGACGGTGAAAATTTGATCATGATAAAAACTAAATTGCTTGAAATCGGTTGAAGTCTTTTATTCGCATCGCATTCTAAGCCTTTCTGAATAGATATCTTTTTAAGGTGCAAACAGCTCACACACTCGTGTTGTATTTTCTACCTTGTCACTCTATAATAGTAAAAGTGATGCGATGTGATAACTTACTTTTTAAATCTTATTTTTTTTTAAAGGAAAAACAGGAAGAGAGAACATATTGATTAGAAGGAAAACTACTAGCCTCAACTTGGGTTTTGGGACCACAAAAAGCAACAGCATAAGTAAAGGTGGTTTTGAACGAGTTTACATTACAATATGCATTATTTTTACAATAGAAATCCAAATATTTCGAGGGGGGGCAGCATCTCTTTCCCTTAAACTACATCATTGCAGATTGATACATTTAATTAATTCACGTTTTGCCGCGATTTTACATTTTTTTTTTTTTTTTTTTTTTTTGCACTACGTTTAGTTTACACAAACTAAAACGCCGCACAAGTTTAGATTCAGCTGACTCTTTGTAATAAAAAAAAAACGTCCTACTAGATTCTCTCTGTGTTTAAACATTTTTATAATCGACTAGTATGGGGGACAACTGCTCCCTTTTCTTTCAAAAGAAAAGGTTCTTATTATTTTATAAAAATTAAAAAATGTAGCATCGAATTGAAAGAAGTACCATATGACCCGGACATTTTAACAGAAGGTCAGTTAGTCAATAATGACGTTAAAATTAAATTTTAGAAAAGGTCACTTGTGAGGCACCACCTACCTCCCCCCCCTCCCCCCCCGTATCTCCAACTTTTTTGTGCACCAGCTGCTTATGTTCTCTCTAATTATATCTTTATCTCTCGCACTCCTGCAAGGAAAGTGACACAACTCAAAATTGGAGAAAAACGTACTAGATATTTATTTTAAATCTAAATTTATTGCTCTTTTTTTGCCAACAAAACTCGCACAATACTTCTGGCCTATGTCGAATTTCTCGAATAGGGAAAGAATTTTCGACCCCGCAATGCGATATAATTTCAAGTCGTCAGGATGCATCCTACCCCTCCTAGGAGCTCTGAAACATTCAACTGAAACACCCTGAATATATTATAATTCATCATGTTTCTGTGTAGTTTTTTCCGGTCGAGCTTTACTTAGGTGTATGAGAAGCGTTTCGCAATTTCACCTTAAAATAATTAATATTTTCCTTTGAAAACATTTGCATAAAAGGTGCAATATGTAACATTTTTCTTTTTTAAATAAAAACTTGAAGCACTTGGTGATTTATAAGTTTATAAGTTTAACAACGTTTAAAACAGCAATAATTTGCAGAAAAATGTTGCAGAAAAAAGGGGATTGCAGTGAAGAGGAGGAATGCAATGAGAAACTTGTAATATAAGAAGATGTGAGCTTTGGATATAATGAGTTAATCAGGACATCCAATAAAGCTCGTACCTAAGTTTAAAAAAATTTTGCTATGAAAAAGGTCTTTCGTGCCCCCTCCCCTTTTCCCGAAACATGTGACTGAAGTTTTTGGTAAACTTGTGCTACTTCCAAAGTTGTTGATTTTTCCCCCATTTACTTTTTAATTAAGATATTTATTTATTTCATAATAGGAAATTTATTAAGAACTTGACGGAAAGGCATTATGTAGAGAAAAGAAAAGCGCAGAACAGATATACGTATAGCAAGTTAGAATTTTATCTTGAGAGGGGTTTGTCGTAACAGTTCGTAAATAAATATATTTCAGAAGACTTGAATTGCAAATATCAGTCCACGTTTAGGATTAATTTTAAGTGATAAGTGTTGTAGACATCTCGAATGTTTAGGGGAGTATTCTGAACACATTGAATTTGCTCTAAAAACCCTTCATACTTCCTTTTCAAGAGTTGATAAAGCAAAAGGGCTTCGTGATGGTATTACATACTTCATAAAAAATAATTTAATTAATGGAAAATATGCATTTTATACCAATAAGCTCGTACCTTTTTTGCTTTGAAAAACGGGCGGCTTGTAACTCCAAAACAGATGTCGGCATTGTTTTTTTTTTGGGGGGGGGGACTTTGCATTTTTTTAAAACCAAAATGGTGCTTATATTTCATTATTTAAAATCGCTTGTAAACATGTTCTTTTTTTTGCACATGTTTTTGCAAATACTAAAATTTAATTTTACGGAACTGTGTTGTGTGACAAGAAAATTTTCCTCTCAATTCTTGATTTAGCGCAAAAAATCGGAAAGAATTAATCATCAAAAAATAAGATACATGACATAACCCACATTATTAGATTAAGTTTATATTTCATCGGACAATGGTGTCACTTAGAGTTCCCACGTTAGAGTAGCTAGTGCCATGAACTTTCATTTTATAAGAGAGATTAAATTTATGATATTTTTGAAAAAGTATCATTGACAGATTATTTATAATTGAACAGATTAATTAAGATTTTATGCTGGCACGCTAGTTATACTTTTATATTTATTTCAGACTAAGATTTCTAATCCAGATCTTTTTGTATTTGATAATTAATTATAATGAAAACTTCATTTTCAGCATTTTGCGAGAATATTTACTTTTAGTACCAAATTGTAATCTAAAAATACACCATTTCTGAGCACACATCCATTTCAAGCAGCGTTAAGATGAACTTACTCATAGCTCTCGTACACGTGCGCCTGTCCAGTGAGCGGAAATAAATGACATCGACAACTGACTCTCCACCTACTCGCGGTTGCTCCTTTTTCGGAATTTATCTTAAGACACCCGCGGTTAGTTGCTTCGAGTACTGCAGGAAAGTCCACTGCCCCTACTCAAGGGGCTCGGGCTACACAGTTAAAGGCACATAAACCTCACCCCGAGCTCAGCTCGGGTTACGCAGTTAAGAGGTTAAGCAAAAAAAAAGTTGTGTTGACTACTTCCTTGTTTGTCGATTAAAAAACCGATGTTGTGTAATAACCCAAACGAATGGGTTATTAAAACATTATTGTATGCTTTAACAATTTTTTTTTTCAAAAAAAAAAAAAAAAAAAAACAATCTGTGACATGATGGCACCATAGGGTTTTTTCTCATACAGTGAGACGGTATCGACTTTATTTAAATGTAATTCATTTTAAAACACCTAAAGAGATTATCGAACATTAATTCGGTGTTTTTGGTACAAAATATCATCCGTTTGCTCTATTACATTCGCTTAGAAAAAACTGTGTACGGTAAAAAAAAGAAAAAAACATAAACGCGATATTTATTAGAAAACAAAATCAGCGGAGACATTTTACATCATCATTAACTCACTACCTGTTTCAAATAATGCTCTATTAAAATTACAATCAACTATACACAAAAATACGCACGCAAACTCAAAAAAAAAATAATTATTAAAGATTCAAAACCTAGCACTAAAATATCCAGTGTATAATTAGAATTCAAATAGTTTAACAACCTGAGTTTTCTGCTTGAGTTAACACAGTATGATATTCATTAGTATAAATTTAAATAATTCGAAACTTGAGCTAGAGAGCAAAAGCTTTGATACTAAAATAAATGAATAATTGTATAGCAGTAATAATTATTCTTTGCATTTTAATTCGTAAGAGAAAAAGTTTATAGATGAATGAAATGCAGAAAATTTAGTTTTGTTCTGCTTATTATCTTTGTTTGAGTTCAGTTAAGGAGAATAAGTACTTTTAAATTATGTTTCCAAAATAAACTAAAGCACTTAAGGCTGCAAGTAAGCCAGTTCTCTTCTTGTTATGCAACAACCCGAAATAAGAAAAATCTAGCATTATGTGGCAAAAAGTGAAGCTGTTATGAAATTTGAGCTCCAACGGATTCGAAATATTGAAAAAGTAAACAAAAAAAAAAAAAAAAAAACTCTATTGTATCTAAATTAGCTCAAACGTTTCTATAAAAAAAAAAGAATACTTTTAAGCTAAAAATATGCTTGCTTTTATTACTGAAATATTGAGTGAAAGAATTTTGTTGACAGCTTATAAAACTTAAAAAAACCATATTGAGTTTTAAAAGCTTATGTTTCAAACGATAGTGTTTTCTTTGACGATTCGTTAGTAAATCTAATAAGTTCTCTTTTTTTTTTTTTAACACCTAAAAGGGACGGAAAAAGAAAAAATATTTTTAAAATGTTTTCTTTTCATTTTTGGACTGTTGGGAATCAGTTAGGAAAAAGGTAGATAGAAAGAAGTAGATTTTTTCTAAATAACGTGAGTTGGTAATGAAAGAGATAACTTAAAATTATTCAAATTTAAATGTGTTAATAAGAGTGTATATATGTATGAGGTACTTACGTAAGAAATTAGGCTGAAATGACGAGAAAGGGGAAATTTATATAACATTCATGCATAAAACAAAATAAGATAAATCTGAGAGAGAAAAACATGACTTTTAGCAGAAAAAAACATGTTATTGTTAGTTTTAAAAAAATAGCAAAAAAAAAAAAAAAAACTTTAAACAAATTTTTGTTAATGACAGAACATTAAGTCTGTTTTATAGTTACCGAGAAAACCTCCACCTGCTTTTTCCTAACTTTATTTCTCAAAGTATTATTTTCTCTACATCTGCGTACTCTTTAACATGATTTTGCGACACCCCTCTAAGTAGCGCCGCCTAGTTCTGGAACACAGAATGGCATGTTGCTAAATGCAGCTTAAATCACAATATTTACATCGTACGTCTTCAATCCATGACCTCCGTTACTGTTAAAAATTCAGGAAAATTATACGATAAATATTACTGAAAAAAGGAGTGTTAATAGTACAGAAAAGGGATCTTGGTAGACCGGTCACTAGTGCCAGCAAATGAGACTGAAGCCTAGTACAAACGTACTGTTTGGCTCTCATGCTGTTGTGGATTAATTGTAAGGGTGAACATATGTTACGGTATCCGATAGTACATCCCCAGGTGTAGTAACTGCTGAAAACAAAAGATTAGAACTGTCACACTGTTACCTACATTTGGAGTAGTGTTGTAATCGACGGGATTCGAGTGCAACCAAGTGGATTCAGATCATCTTAAGAGACGAATCTGGATTCAATTTCAGTAATAATGATAATCTTGTACGCCCGTAGAGAACCCATAATGCCTTTGCTTTTCAGTTGTATACCGCAACCACAACTGGGGTGACGTTGCGTGGTACTATCGTAAACGACACATGGTCATCACTAATATTGTGTCACATTACCATTACAGCCTTTAACGGCACATTTGAGTCGTGCTTCAGATGCATATGTTGGTACTCAAGGCGGTTTTCCAGGAGCCCTATTTCAATACTAAGTGGCACCTTTACAGTAAATGTAGAACGCTACGTCGTTCCGCATTAAAAACGTTAACTCGTACGTTCCACTTCAAATATACGTTCGTACGATATATTTAAGCCTCAATCCTCGCCAGTATCATTTCGTGCATGCATGTTAGATGTGTCCCAGCAGGATATCAAAACATTCATTTATTTGAGATTTTTCCTGTATTAAACGACAATTTTGCTTTCATTTTGTAATCACTTTTTCATGTTAGTATCGTTCTCATGATAGTAAAGTTTCGCAGTTTGTCGATTTTTTTTGTTATAAGTGTATTTCACCCCCCATACATATATATATATATATATATATATATATATATATATATATATATATATATATATATATATATATATATATATATATATATATATATATATGTGTGTGTGTGTGTGTGTTTGCGCTCTAATTTTCTGAAATTGGTTCTAAACCTCTATAAAACTCATTCTAGTGTTCTAAAAACTCGTTTTAGTGCTCAAATCAACCTAAAAATGCTGACTGTTTTCATTTATACATTCTTAAACTTCACTGACTGGTATGCTACTGACCTCTTTAGACAATTTCAAATATAGTGATGTAACTACTGCTCTTGCTCTTCGTCGATGAAGCAGTTTTGCTATTAAATATCTGTATTTCATTGCTCAATGTTTTTCCAAAAAATGGGCTTAATTGTTGCTTATACTTAACGTAAGAAGTCAACACAAACTTTGATGATTTAAAAGCATAAAACTCATTACATCGAGTTCAAAATCCGTCTTTCTCCTTTTTTTGTTAAAACCTAGACAAAGTAAGTAAGTAAGTTCTGCCCGCAACGGTTAAATATTTCTTTTAATTTCCTAGCCATTCTAGAAGAGTAATCTCACTCGAAGTCCTTTTATTCCGGATTTAATTAGTTTTTTTAGATTCTCTTGGAAGAATTTTGTGACACCAAAACAGCAGACCGCGTACTAAGCCATTAATTAATTTGTGTCTATTTTCTAGGCCGAGATGTTAGGCATTAGTTATGAGGTGAACCTCAAGCAGTGAAAGAAACATTACATTAAATATTAATTCATTTCCGCCTCATGCTTTTACATTTCATTAAGGAATCTTGAAATATTTATTAGAATGAAGAAACTATGAGCGTGGAATCAGAAATGGGATCTAGAAAAGAAGTATTTGCGTCGTTTATTAAGATAAAATGTTTATTCAGTGTTGTAACTCAAGATCTTGAACACATTTTTTTCTCTAGAAATTAAATCATTACAATAGTCTTGGATTTTGGTAAACAAAAAAAAATAAATAAAAAAATAAATAAATAAAAAATATAAATAAATAAAAAAAATACATTTTAAAGATTTTTCTGCGTAATGATTATACTGCAGTAGCTTTGTAATGTTATTAGAGATGTACTTTTGATAAGGTTAAATTATTTAATCGTATATTTTTATTCAACCGTTTGGGTGAAAACCTTTTTTTTTTTTCCGCAGAAAAATCATAACTCTAGAAGTAATCTTCTTCAAGATCCGCTCAAATTTTTGCTGTTTTTTGTATTGGTGATATACCTTGCTTGTTTATTACTTGTAATTCAACGATGATTCCTAATGTCGATAAAGACATGTGTGTTTGACCTTAGTAAAATCTAATTTAGGATTGAATTTGAAAGCTTAAATTTAGCTCTACACTGTAAAAACGATTCAGAAGCGTTCCTGGAGAATAATAGGCAGCTTACGTGCCCAATTTCTGCCAGTCATATACCTTACAAAAATCAGGAACGTTTTCCGCTAAAATTCAGTAATCTCCCCGCAATTATACTGTAGCTTCCTGAAAAATTCAGAAATCTTCTGGTTTGAAGTCTGTCGTGCTTCTGGAACTTAAGAGTAACTTTAGGTAGGTATAACATAATAGCTTGGCACCTTCCCAATTTATTAAGGAATTTCCCCAAGCAGTAATGCAAGCATAACCAAAGCTAAGCCTGAATTACAAGCAAGTATCCAGAATATTACTCGCTTGCAATTCTTGCAAAGCAACGTGGTCCATACTTATTTGCTCCCTTTGGTAGCTTAATTAGCATGGACAGGCCGTATCCAAACAGAAGCCGATACTCTTTATAAATACGCTCGGTTAATCTTAAAACTTTGAACTAAAAATAATTTTCGCAACAGTGAGAAGTCTGCATTCGTGCATCTTGTAGAAAGCCAGGAAATTTTTCGACGATAATACTTGATGTGGTGATAAGTTATAATTAAAGATTAAGAAATGAAAGAAATTGGCCGTACCATAGCGTTGTGGAAAAACCCAAAACAAAACATTTAGGTTAAATATTTTTCCTGCTGCAAATAAAATTCAAAGGAATCCGGCAGAAACGTGCAAAGATCCCTGGGGAAACACACAGGAATATCACAATTGAAAAACAAGACTTAGCTCGTGAGAAACGAAATATGTGGAGGAAACCCAGGACATTTTAGAAAAAGCATTTTTGAAACAAATGGATTAAATAAGTTACAGGAGCAAGCTAAAACATAGAGATGGGGCTTTGCAATTTTTACCAAGCTCGATACTGCACTCTGATCGGACACTAAATCAAAAAACAAACTCACCCATTTGGAAGAAAACATCTTTTAATCCGGATAACTTCATAATTTTAGAAACAACACAAAGACACTGTATATCTTTTAAAACGCATTTTCTATTCACGAATGGAAGAAAGGGAAACCCCCTTAGTTGGAGTACCGAAAGTTCGTTTAATGTTCACGGGAATTGGACTCAGGTTCGGTCATTCGTTGTAGGATGGGGTACCTGTGATCTTGTCGACCTCAGTCTTCATTTACTGCGTCGCTGCTAAATATGCATCAACTCTGGAAGAGAGAGACATTTATCAGCTTCCATCTAGAAAATCTTTGGTTGCAGGGAGCCAGGAATAGCAAAGGCCGCGGAAGTCGAAAAGCCTCTGGAAAACAGGAACTAAATTCCCTTGCGTAACAAATAACCGCTAAACCAGAAGAAACGGACAGAAGCAAACAGTCAAGGGGTGGGGGGGGGGGACGAAAGAAAGTTAATCAGCCTTGAGATGTGCGCCGGCTCCTAAGCGCGACATCCCCAAGATTTCTTCGGGACGAGGCTGGGCAGGTAATCCGCGAAACAAAAAGTAGAGACAATGCAGAACTCTCCAGAAGTACTCGAAGATCCCAAAGTTGGAGGTGTCAGGGGTCTTATAACTTCACAAAAATTACATCTTGTTGCCAATCTAAAAAAAAACTCAAGCAGAGACTAATTAATTTAATCCGTTTCCAGAGCAGAAGAATCCGTCGGAACTGAGTCAATGCCCAGAGCGTTTCCTGTTTACAGCAAATTCGCAATCGAGATTGGCCTAGTTCGTAATCCAAGTTGTTTTAAAATGTGCGAAAAAGTGATAGTTATTTTAAAACGTATATGAAAAAGGAACCAACTCGATCGATTTTTCAAATCAATCTTTTAAAAGCAGGCTATTTGTCTTCTTGCACGAGTTATATATAAAATATAAAAGCTTGACTAATACATTTCACAAATAATGAATTTCAAAAAGGTAGAATGAATTGAAACAAAACATGTCGAAACATTTCAATATATTATAAAACATGCTGTGACCCTTGATTTTTCCAGGAAGTGGATAAAAACCATTGTAATCCCGAAACGTTACAAGGAAATACTCATTACGTTTTGGAATTTTTTTTAGTGTAGGAAAAGCTCACCTATGGATACTTTTTCTAACTGAGATGAAGACGAAACATCTAGTAAAGTATCTGAGTATATCTTTGCTTTGGTAGCTGAAAACGTTTTTTACGTGAGATGCCTACAATCAAAAAATTTTTGGAGATCCAGGAAAGGTTTCCCAATATGACTTGTTTTTCACAGGAAACTGATGAACACAACTGGTTTCAAATCCCGAATCTTCCGCGGAAGTCATCTATGATGGTTCGGAATTTCCTTACTATGTATTAGTTAAAGGAAAAACCAGCGTGATCCCTGTATGCCGGAATAATTATTTTTATTTTTCAAACGAATTTTTTTTTTCGAGTTATAAAACTTTTTTTGAGCTATATATATAATATAATTTATACACAGTTTAAAAAAATATCTGCCTTTGTGTTGTAGAAAATATGATGTTGCTGCTCTTATATATTTTTTTTAATTAAGAATTGATATTACATGTTGGGAAAAATATATTTTTCTTTATTTGTGTTCATCAATTTGCCTTTCATTAAATCAAGCGATTAAATATTAGTCATAATGACTTTATTCAAAGTTTTTCTTCTAGAAAACTTATTAACCCTAGAGAGATCATGCGGGGAACACAGTTACCCCAGTCTTATTCAAACGCCTGTCTCAGGGTAAATATTTATCTGTAATCAATATCCCTTTCAGTATCCTCCTATCAGACAGTTCACTTGATAGGCAAAGTTTTATTTTAGCTTTTCTTTTCTTTCTGCGATAGAAACAATCATTTCTTAGAATTCAAATCAACATGGGGTGCCTCACTCTCTCCAAGCTACTATTTCCGCTTCGAAATTTCTCATTCTAAGGAGCGTAGTTTTGCGTTCTCTAGCTCTCTCTTTGGATTTGTATCGTTTTGTGCTCTGAATTATATCATGCTAACGTAAACGTACGGATTATGAAAAGATAGAAAATGATGATTTATAAAATTTTAGATAAAAATGATTGGGGTAACACAGTCACCCCGCGCGATTTCTTTTGTCACTGTTAGGTGCGCGATCTCTCTCGAGTTAAAAAATGAAATTTATTCGGAAATAAACTCTAATAATTTGAGAAACTGAATTTGATATACATTCTGTATCATCAAATGTCCTTAATTATTTTTTAAATAGAAAAAAGAGAGGAACATTTAATTGTTTGAAATCAGATTTATATGTTAAAGAGGTATGCTTGGCACTCAACTAATGGAGAAAATATTCATCTAATGCTAGAAATCGATTTTTGTATACATGAAAGTAGAGTCGTTTTGCTCTAAACGGAGCTTCTATGTATTTTTTTACTTTTACGGGAAAGTTTGAAAAAAAGTAATCCTCAATATAGGTTATTTTTTCCCCTTACATAACCTAAACAATTTTTTCCCTTATTCCTTCATGCAATGATAAATAACTTCCAACACTTCTCTCCCATACAAGAACTGTGAAAAGAACTTCTTATCAAAAGAAAAAATTAAAGGAAGTTTTCTTTACAATTAATACTAAAGTATGCCCTTCGTTTTTTACACATAGAGTGAAGAAGGTAAATCCTACTCAGGAATTCCAACAGTTATTTACACATTCAAACTCTTTCTCCACTCAGCGGTTTTGCTTCAAGATTAATTAATTTTAACGAATTTCTCAAAGAATCTGCAGCCACCGCAGAAGCTTGGAATGCATTAAAGAACATTAAAGAATTTATTTTCCTTCGTCTGTGGATTCTTTTGAATTTGTTGCTGGAATAAGCTGCAACTGAAAAAGAACTTGACCTCAAATATTAATTCCTATCTGCAGCTTGTTTTGATATTTAATTGAATACCTAATTTAATTGAATATCAAATTATAAGATTGTTTAATATTATATTACATTGAATACCCAATGGAATAAAAACAGACGGAAAATTGTACCTAATACGTAAGAAATGCAATATTTACAGCTGCTAAGAGAATTATTAGAATTACCGTAGTGTATCGTTTAACCGAATTCGGGACCGAACCAAATAAAAGAATGCCGGATAAAAGAGTGCAGATAAAAACGGCTGTCAGGAGTCAGCAGAAACTTCAATTCAAAATTTAAGAATTCACATTTTTAAAGTAGTTCCTATATGAAAATTACGCTGGAGAACTGCAATTTTGTTGTCTTAAATCTGTGACTTAATTTCAATTAACTTTTGGTCTCTGAATCCAAAAATAATTTCAGTTTTTGTCTATCATGTCAATTTTTCAAACTACAGGATACCTTCAAAAGACATACAAATTAGGTATATTAGGTGAAATAAAGTAAAAACTTACCACATTCTATGTTTTTACCAATGTTTAAAATGAACAGTTTTATTCACACAAAGGCAATAATAGTTACCGCAATTAAAACTGTGTATTTATACTTATTCAGGTAAATATTTTCGCTTATAGCATTTTCTGGAATGTTTAATCTGGACATTCTTGCTTGATGCTCCAGAAACAGTCAGCCATCATATACGCATCTAATCTACCTCGATATCGTGTCTTCATGACCTTCAAATCTTGGTAGAATCGCTCACCATATTAATCAAATACTTTTCGGGTAGTTTGCAAGATGGCAATGTAAAAAATGCAATTTGATGCTCATGTGGAAACCAAACATTTTGGAAGCTCTCTACAAGTTGTTATACAATTTTGGTGTAATTCTATGCTCGTTTATTTCCAAGAAAATCTTTAACAGGGCTTTTGAATGCTAACCAAGCTTTCTTTTGACTATTAACTTTAAGCTAATTTTGATCATAAATTGGGTATAAAAACATTATTAAATACGACAACACTTAGGGTTCCGATTTAAACGCTTTCGCATTAGTTAGCATTTAGAAAATTGTTAATTAATGTAGCTCAAAAATTTCAACTGATTTCGAAAAAAAAAAAAAAAAGAAAACATAGAAATAAACATATAAAGTTTGGTGCCTGTTGCACAAGTGATTGCCTATGATGACCTTGAAATGGTTTTTTAAAGTTAAATTACTTTTTACATTATTTCAATGTAAGGAAATCAACGTCGCTTCAATAAGGTTACTTTAAAAAGAGACTCAGGAAACGGAGGGTTTACTGTACTCTTTGCCGTTAGTGCTTAGTAATTTCAAAATGCCCGGGGGGGGGGGTAGTCAGAGTTTTATTCGCAAAAGAACTTCATTTTAATACGTTCTGTATTCAGTAAAACTACCTTTTTCGAAAGCAAAATAAGATTTTCATTACCACGATGAAAGTTTTATGACTTCTCTATAATACTGCCGTGCTAGGCACAAAATTCGTATCTACACTTTTTGTCAAAATTGAGTTATTCTCACTAGGTGGTTTTTTATAACATGTTTTACAAATATGCAATGTTTTAACATCATTTGTGAATGGGAAATATTCTTTTACAGATTCCAAAAAAGTAGAGTCTGAAGCAAATACATTGAGGCGTAGAACTTTAAATAGCAGTTTCTCGCTCAGCTGCAGATACAACTTTTTCGCTTAGCACGGCAGTATACTGCCGCACCATTAATCACATAAATATTCTCTATTTCGACCAATGGACATTTCGTTGTAAATACATTACCATGTTTAAGTTCTACTAGTAGCTATCTTCAATATTAATTTTATGGGGGGGGGGGGGGATTTTTTTTTAACGGTAGTAACGTCCAAAAAAAAAAAAAAACAATGATTCAATTATGTCAACAAATGTCACTACAACGACTAACATCTCAATAACGAAGCTTACGACGAAAAATTTTTAAACTTTTTTTTTACATTATTTGAAAAAAAAAATATTGCACGAAAATGTTTAAATTGTTTTATTTAATTCTTTGGTTGAAAGATTGTAACGCAATGTTGCACTAAGAACTTTCTAATATAATCTTCTCTCCTCTTTAGCCCCAGTTGTAATATCCTCCTTCACACATGTCTTTTGCTTTTCGTTTATCAACATGTTACAACAAAGTACTGGCTTAAAAGAGCTAATCAGTATAAAATATAGATAATTATAGGTTTGTAGATAATGTATGCTCAAAAAAAACAAAAAAAAAAAAAACTTCCGTAACATAATTTCACAAATTTCTATCAATCTACTCCTATACTCAACCACCAAAGTCGCGACGAATTTCCAAGCAGTGCTTGAAGTTCCGTTAGCTTTTATGTTGGAAAAGTGTTATTTTTAGATGTGATTGAAATTGAATCTTTTCAGGGAGAGTTATTTTTTTACCGGGTAATTCGCTGTGTGTAAAGTTCCTTCTTCCAATATTGAGGATGAGATATTCTACGCATTTGGTTAGCTTCCTATTTGATCTCTCATTCACTTTCAACAGAAAAGAAGAACTTTCTCCTTTTAGAAGAAAACTGACCATTTTTGTTTAAACTTTTGGTTTTGGTTTCTAATGTTTTAGTTAATCGGATCTGTTGTGTCAATGGTGTAGATAATATAAGAAAAAAAAACAGCTATAAGCGGTCTCTTTTTCTAACCAGCAGTTTGCTAAAAGGAGGTGCATTTAAATTGTAATGTTTTTAGTATTGCACAGGACTTTTATGCAAAAAATACCTTGCGAAAAAAAAAATATTTAAGAAGTTGTTTTCAGCTACAGCATTGACGCAGAAATTGAATCACCGCATGCTTTAGCGTTTATATTAATTCAAAATATATCTAATACTAGCAGTACCCGCATGGCGATGCCTGATCTAAGAATTACAGAAAGTCCGTTAAAAAAGAAAAATCCATCCCCTGCCCTTCATCATCTTCTGATGTGAAAGGATCATTTTTCCTCAACTAAAATGCGTACACACCATTTCATAATACCTATTAAAGTCTGTTTGGAGTTTAAAACTATTCGCCAAAACACATAAAAAGATCAACAGTAGCTTTAAAACTCAAAATAATTCTTCAACTTTATCGTTCAACTGTATAGTTCGCTTAACGCACCAAGCAACCACGCTACCGTAACCCTGCCATTAGCGAGTGAAACGGTTTTTTCGGTAATGTAAAATGTTTCGCCAAGCAAACAATTCTGTAATAAAAACGTTAAAAAGAACAATCACAATTGAATAATACGACACATCCAATTAGTTACTTAGAGAAGTAACTATCTTAAATTATAAGAACAAAAACAAACGTTGAAGACATTATGAAAACAAATCCCAATAGAAAAATCTAACAAAATCAAATCATGTACCTGATTATCGATAGCGTAGCCGACCAAGCGTCTGAGTCGTTCGGCATAATTCCTCGCAGCTATCGACACTATCGGCCTCTCAAAGAGTTAACTTATCCCGTCATATGTAAGGAATTTATAGAACTAAACAGTTAATTAAACATTTAATTTACAATTAGGAATATTTCAGTTGATCTGATTAAGAAAAAAATAACTAGTTTATAGCCTTACTTAATAAATGGACTATTCAACACAAAAATATTTTTTTCAATTCGAAGCAGTAGTTCTTGAGATTAGCGCGTTCAAACAAATAAACAAGCACACAAACTCTTCAGCTGTTTTGCATTAGTATAGATGTATTATTACGTCTTGCAATATAGCACTTGCTATGAACAAGGATGAACGTTCGATTGCATCATTTCCTTTTGAGCAACTTGCGACAAAAACAACTCAGCTCTTGTTTCTTCTAAGGTCTTCTTGCCGATAAAGGTATGTTTGCTTCTATTAGTTATCTCTCGAGATATAGCAGTTAACAGGACCGAGAAAGCGTTTGATTGCTCAACTCCTTTTTGAACTATTGGAATAAAAATTGAATCAGCACCTGTACACTCTAGGTTCAACGTATCGCACACATTTTGTTTGATTCCACCCGTTATTTCCTGAGATATAGCAGGCACGTATAACGGAGAAAACGTTCGGTTGGTCCGTCTTCCTTGGAAGAGCTAGAGCACCGAAAACTAATGGGCTCCAAATCACATGGGGGTACATATCGTCGCAATAAGGCAGCAGTCAGACATCTAATTCCAGGAATAACAGAGAGATCTCCTGCTGTTGTTCTGAGGCTACGAAATGTGTACCAAATTTCGTTCGATTTCCTGCAGTAGTTATTTTGCTTCAGATTCATCACTGAAAAAATAAATAAAATAAATAAATAAATAAATACAATTAAAAAGAAGGTCACAGACAAACAGACCCGCGGGCAGACAAACAATTTTCCAAAAAATGATCAAAATGAACTTAGCACACCTCGAAGCGTGCAGATCCGTCGAAATCTTCATGTAGTATATAATAGCCAATTCGCTGATCGAGAAACGCTCAAACGTCACCAACAATCAAACTCACGTCATTGCATGATAATTTGATAATGTTTTTTTGGCAATGCTTGGCATGCATGGAAATTCTTTATTTTGACAGAGCTGAACTGGATGCGGTAACTTAACTGTTTTACTGGTAAGACTCATTTCAGGGGAATGAAGAAACGGAAAAGTGGTTATCAATGAACGCTATCTACTGGAGTTTAGGGTAAATCTATTGGAATTATGGTTAAAATTTCAAGTATCAAAACATCATCAAACAGGCAATTGCTTCGTTCAAATGTCGAAGCAATATCAAATGTCGAATACGACATACCTTGATGGGCGATTTTCTAGTTAGAAAATGTTCACGATTCCAAAACTTTTTTCTAGTTACAAGATATTGAAGAAAGTAAAAAAGTTCTTACGAAATGCAAATGAATTATATTACATTTTGAAATAGCTAATAAAAAATTGAAAAAAAAAATATTTCTTTTGGTTTTCGATCGCAATCAGAACTAAAACCAACTGTAATCAAAACTACAAGCATCCGTATGTAATTTATATTTTAATATGTCACACTTGAAGACACTATGTACCAATATTTATTTCTTGATAATGCTTCGCAGAGAGAAAACTCATTGCATTCAAACTTGTTAATGAATTATTTATACACAATTTGCATGTGAGCAAGACCCCAGGAAGAAAAATCAAAATTCGATTGCATTATCCTCAGAAGCATATTGATTCAAAAGCTCCATCCTAGAAGTTGGAGCGCGAAGCAGATGACGAATCAGGTTGAAATCTAATCTCAAAGGAGCTTGGGGAGCTATTTCTGCTCTAGGTAAATTGTTTCGTTTTCAATTTATGGAGACATGTGATGGAAAAGTTAATGTATGCTAAAAGCATTCAAACAGCTCACTCCCGAAAGTCAATTTTTCACTTTGGTTCTTAAACGAAAAAGTTTGAAAAAGGAATAGTTTTAAAGAGTTCTGAGAATAGAAACTGATTGAAATGTCTTTGGTTTGGCGAGATTTTGGTTCGATAAACTATGCGATTTGCTTTCATTGTGAGTTTCTAAGAAATTGAACTCCAATCGGAAATATATATGATTAGAAGATACCACATACACACACACACACACATACATCCATACACACGCACTGTGAGCGTTTTTGGGTTTTGAAGTTTTATTTCTTTTATATAATCTTTTTTAACGTTATTTCTTTTCTAATTTTAAGTAATATCCATAATAGCTGGTTTTTAAATTGCAACTTGCCAATTTATAGGCTATTTTTGGGTTTGGATGTCCAATTTTTGACAAATACAGTTGTACTAGGTCAATACGAAATGCCAAAAATCCACAAATGTATTCGTTTCAACCGTTATTTGTAACAACCGAGATTGAGTAATATTGTGTAAAAACGAAGAAAAGCTTATACGTATATATTTAGAGAATGTTACTACTAATATACACATAGTAATCTATTAATATATTAAGGTAAAAAAATCCCTTATTTCTTATAAAAGAATGTTTTTTGGAAAATATTAAAAAAAGGAAGATGATAATCGGCAATCACAGAATAGGTTGTAATCCACAATGGAAGATGAACAGTTTTATCTCCGAGTCAATTGAAATATCCTCGGGTAAACAGATGCAGGGGCTTTATTTTCTATGCAAAATATTTAATGTTTTCTTCTTGATACACAACGGGACTTCAACTACTACAGAAAATTTTGTTCGTCATTGCCGAAACTTTCAATTAATTGTACGTTTTATGCGTGAAATTTTTAAGGAAATTAGATAGCAAACCAAACTTAACGAGGTAAATGTTCGTTTCAGCCGTGATTTCGTTAGGGTGGGCCTTATTTATATGGGAATTTTTTTTTTCGAAATTCAACAAGTGACGCCCCCTAGTTTTGTGACATTTTAATAAAAAATAATCGGTGCAAAATTTGAACTCGATGGGTCAATAAAAACACGTGCCCCTAGGACGTTGAACTTTAACACTTTTGATAATTTTCCCACAAATCTTCGAGTTTTTACTTCAGACCCCGTACATCGTTTCTCCTATGTTTGCAAAATATTTTTACAGCGAGGTAGCACTAAAATTAATCCTTTTAATTAATTCATATCGTCTAAAGATTTTACATTGAATAAGAATGAAATATTGCTTTAGAAACTTTACCTTAATCGTACGCTTTTCTCAATGTATTTCAATCGTGTGCATTTTTTCTCCGATAGTCTTGGAGTGTCTGTAAAATACTAAATTGCTTTTTGTGACTCATATTTGGTAAATTGATTTTGAAATTCTTCGATTAATTGTGCTTCTCTTTCAGTTTTATCATTCACAACTTTTAGCATTTTAACGATATCTCTTACCTTTAAATAGCTTCCTTCATTTTGCCATGAATCAGGATCAAATAGGAAAACATCTTTTGGTGTTTGAAACGTATTGACTTGTAATTGATTCTATAAAGAGGAAGATCTTTACTAAGAAAGTATTCCAAATCATATACTGTTATTTGAAAATTTTTATACATTCATCAAACACGTCTTCCTATTCAGCAAGCTTTTTTTTTGAAGTAGTCTTTTCCTATCTTCAAAGTTAATTCCTTCATCCAATACGGACAAAACTACTAGTTCATCCCCTAGGTACCATAAGTGATTTATGAATTTTTCAATCACTGCTTCTGCTGCATGTTTGTCATCATTTTGTACGCTGCAGGTTTTTTAGACACTAGACTTTATATTAATTTAAAAGGCCTAGAATGGGTTGCTGCGAAAAACTATATCTTCATACAACATTTAACTGTAAAACAGCATTTACGGGCAATCTCTTCATGTAAGGTCAATTTAAATTGTTTCCTAAATATATAAATATTCAAACGATAAATTCCTTTTGCCTCCCATCTGGCTCACAGATAAGCTCCAGGTTGCCGAAAACGTATCCCTGTAGGAGGGAGGACTTCACCAAGAAATATTATTACACGTTATGAGAATTCTCTGTAATATTTCTTAATTCCGCTTTCTATGAACAATAATATGTCATCAAATTCTTCTTTTAGAATTTAAGTGGTATGTGTAATTTTTGAATTTTTAAGCTCTTAAATAATGGAATATCGAGTCTAGAACTACGAAAGGCAAGAACTTCTTTAAAGACACTCTGCAGTACGATTTCAATTTCATGATGATAGCAATACAAATGCAATATATCACTGTTCAGCTTTTGCTCTAAAAAATTACATGCACAATTTATACGGCCGGTATTGTAAGCCGCTGCATAAAACACTATAGCTTGAACAGTTAGCAATAAATAGCAGTCATCTAAGATATCATACACAACTGAAGAAATATCTCAGAAATTCTGAGTAGCTGTTCAACATTGGAACCTAAAGCTATCACGGTAATTTTTTTTTTCAGTTACATCTGGATGTAGCTTTGTATCCCAGGAAATAACTAAAAAATCTAAATTAAAATTCATAATCTGATTTTACCTCTCGAAGATTTTCTCTTGCTCTCTTAAGGTATGTACGATTGATCATGAGGTTATTTGGATTTAAATTTATTGCATCTACATAGGCTGTTAATAAATGAGCAGCATCTTTGTCCCTAATATGGCATTTGTCTAACAGTGATGAAATGCGAGCAGATCTCAATAGTTGTCAAGCTTTTTTGCGTTGTGGTTGACCAGATATAGAAAAAAGGTTCAACAGGTTAAGGTAGATAAACATTTCGGTTTCTAAATCTTGTGAATTGCAAGAGGAATTTGATGATAATAAAGGATTATGTACTGAAATAGAAGACAGGTTTAAAGTATAGATTTTTACATTATTCCGATTAGGATTTTTTTTTAATTTAAATTTTAGATATGGAAAATATAGTTTATTTTTATGGTAGGGTAATCGAGGATTTTTCAAAATTTAAATTATAAGTATGCATAAACATTTAAGTATATAACTAAAGAACAGCGAATTAAAATGTAATTGTCATTACTTATATTTATAGCATGGAAACCTAGTGACCCTATTTGCCACACCTATTACATACACAGAAAATTTTCTAAATCAACACCTCCAAAGCCTGGAGGAGGCAATTTGTTGTTGTCAAAAATCATTCATTAATGGCCTAGGCCATTCATTAATTGCCTTTAGAATCCCTTGTGTCCATCTTGGTGGAAAAAATGTTCCCCTGTGGCTTGGTTTGAAACGAGCGCGAATAGCGGTATGCCTGTCCCAAGGCCATTGGTGTACATGTACCCTATGTAATATGTAAAATTTTACAGAATGAAGCTGAGAGAATGGTTGGTCTGGAAGCTGCAACATCTATTGAGGTTCAAAATTACTTTAAATATGAAACCTAGGAATATTTTTACATAAAAATGAGAAAATCCGCAATTTTTTCTTCAAAACTCAAAAAAGGGGGCCCTAGGGGCACGTGTTAATATTCATGGATTGACTTAAAATTTTGCATGGGTCATTTATTTGTATAATTTAACAAATTGAGGGGGCGTCACGTAAAATATCTACTACTTCAAAAATAAGGACCACTCTAGTATATATATATATATATATATATATATATATATATATATATATATATATATATATCTTACTACTATTATATATGCGAAAGTTTGTCTGTATGGATGTATGGATGTTTGTTACTCTTTCACGCAAAAACTACTAAACGGATTTTGATAAAACTTTACAATAATATAGCTTATGCATCAGAATAACACATAGGGTAGTTTTCGTCGCGTTATGGGGGGCAAAACCTCCTTAGGGGGGCAATAAAACACAATTTTTGTATAAATTCTCTAATATTGGGATGAAAAAATACTTGCACATATTTACATTATATGTCCATCGAAAGCTCTGATTTTTCTGCTGAAGATGGCACCTGTTCGAAATTTCTAAGTAGAATAAAAAACGAGTTATGAGCTTTTTAGTTCCATGTTCGAAGGCTTTCCTCAACTCAATACAGTATTTAGTGTATCATCTCAACTCCCTGTCGATAGCGACAATTGTTGTATTCGGAACTCCAGCGCTCGAATACGCTACCTTGCGGTGATTTATAAAACTGCGTCTGCACCTAAAACATTGCCACGTTGCGCATCACGTGTGTCTGTTGACGTAAACGCGGTCAGTTTGTTCTGAGTAACGCATTCAACATGTCTAAGAACGCCTTCAACAACAGAAATTAATTCGTCCCTTAGTAGTATTCTCGAGCTTCTCAAAATAATGTTAGTTTTCCTTATTTCTTTCAAAAAAGTATTAAATGGTGGAAGCGTAAACAAGAAAACTCTGGATTAACAAAATTGGATAACGTTATACCAGGTAAAATTTTTTATTGTTTTGTATGAATTTGTAAGAATATGGGGGGTTTTTTAATCTTAAATTAATTAAACTTACCATATTTTACAGCAGCATTTAGTTGGAATGGACAGTATGCAAAATATTTTCTTGAATATATTATCGTAGAACAAAATGAATAACCGAGAAAGAATTTACTTTATTCCTTTTATTCTCAGCTGAAAGGTTTCGCCAAATTTGTTTAGGGTTATTAATTTTTAGTATTGTGCGAGCAAAGTAGCCTTGGCGAGATTTCGCGTTTTTAGTTAAACCATTTTTAATTTTTATCATGAGTGGAATAAAATGGTAGTAAGATTACAGAATTCGATAAGTGAAAGGAAATAATGGTCAATCAACTGAAAAGAAAACTACCACCATATATCCGTGAGAATTTTGTTGATGATTTGCATAACATGACACAATTAAATCGTAACTCAGAAATTAGAAAAATCGAAACAGAAAATTTTTAAATGAACCGATTCGGGAATTCGAGAGAAATAACTCAACTACAAATGGAAAAAAAAAATAAGCGCTAGCCAAGCAAGGCAAAAAAGTATCATCTTCTTTCGATAACAATTTGTAATGTCACATTGAATTTTCTAGCATTAATTGTTATTCTTGTCAGGCCACAATTATTATTTAGTTTTATCAAGAATTGATGAATATCGAATTCAACATCGTGGAAATAGCTGCTTAGAACTACGAACTACGTAGTTTGCATGAATCTTTGACGTTTAGTAATGCTTCTTGAATTCTCATTTTTTTCTACGTGGGCCAGAATATCCACAAGACTTTGAAAATTAATTTTAAAAGAATAAAGCGAAAAAATCATACGTACGAACAAAAATCACAACACTTTTAGCATTTTCTTCGTTACCATGTGCGTTTGTTGTAGTTTTCAATTCCGCCATTAGACAGTGACTTCAGTGCCCCCTATAGTTCGTTGGAGTTGCGAATTGTTGACTATTTTTGCTTTTCGTGACTGTTCAAGGCTTTTCTCAAGTCAAATCTTGAAATAAGATTTTTGCACAAGATTGGCAAATAATACATGATTTGGCTGATCATTTTCCACTTAAACGGAACTTTAATGTAATTAATGGTTTTTATTATTATTTATGCTGATTGAACACTTACTCATTATCCAATCAACCAGCAGATCGCCATTATTTTTGCAGAAAGATTTCCGTAGCTGATGCATTTGGCAGTTTTTTCAACGTCGCTGTTTTTGAAGCCGAAAACTACGTCATAATATTTCTCAGCTTTCACCATGTAAACAAAACATCGAAAATCAAAGAACTTTCAAAAGACTTTTTTTACTGTGTTAAATAATCTAGCAACTAAATTAAACAAATCCATAAACAGCACAAAAACTTCCATTAATTTTCCTTTTTGCACAATTTCACTTCGTACTTCATTAGCCATACTGAGAAGGATTTAGACTCCATGTTTAAAAAAAAGTATCAACAGATTAATCTTTTTAAACATGAGAAGATTAATTCCATGTTTTGGAAATTTGTATATGCTTAAATATAGTGCTTTCGTTTCTAAATCAATACTGTTTTGTTCTTTATACTTATTGCTATTATTGCTATTTTAGTTTTATGGGTAAGGAAGAAACTCAATTTTTAATCACGTCAAAAAGATGTGTTTTAAATTCTTTCACTTAAAACATAAAACAAAAGCAAGTAACGATTTTGTCTCATAATTATTACTGACCCGGGCAACGCCGGGTATTTTTGCTAGTATATATATATATGTATATATATATATATATATATATATATATATATATATATATATATATATATATATATGTATATATATATATATATATATATATATATATATATATATATATATATATATATATATATATATATATATATATATATATAAAGCCTTAAAAGTAGCAGCAAACCTTGTATTTTAAAATTTTAACAAATGGGAGGGGAAATGCCAAAATATGCCAAATTCACATCCTTACTGAATCCTGCAGCAAAAATGTACAAATCATGGTTCTCACTTTTCTGAAACATATTGATTGAGATAAATTTTCGTAACTCATATGCGTCATATTTTTCTATTTATTTAATTTCGAATTCAGGATTTTGGAAGTTCTTTTGTTGTTGTTTGCTTTTATCTTTCTTCTACTGCATCCAGTATACCAGTTTAGCACGCAAGAAAAAAATACATCGCCGAGGTGGACTAATCGGTAAAGTGCCAGACTCGTAACTGGAGAGTTCCGAGTTCAATACCAGCCGGTCGGAGATGCTCCGTGTTCACTGATGATGACTGGGACACGTTAAATATATCGCAGTCATAAAAGTTCTCCACGTGAGTCAATACCTCTAGGGATGCTGAACCAGGAATTATTCGTCTTCATGCTTGGTTCCAAATTTCGAATTGTTGATAGACTTTGCTTCCATCTATCGTTTGCTGTCTGAGCTTATTCAGACTTCCACCTAAATGGTTCTCGTTAAAACGGAAGCCGTCCCTCACTGCCTTAAATCGACTAGCACTTGCTACTCGAGCTCGGTGGTCCGAGTGGTATTAGCATTAGTAACAATTGTTCTCGACTTTTTGAAAATAATTAATTGAGTCTAAAACTTCTTGGAAAGTGCTTCAGTTTTGTTTCTTATCAAGTGACTATGAATTGCCCTAATTGCGAATTGTCAGAACGTTCGTTACGATTAAGGAACGTTTAAGAAACGTTCCTTAATCGTACGCTTTTCTCAATGTATGTCGATAGTGTGTATTTTTTTCCGATAGTCTTGGACGGTCTGTAAAATCAATTGTTTTTGTGACTCATATTTGGTAAATTAGTTGTGAAATTCTTCGATTAATTGTGCTTCTCTTTCAATTGTGTCATTCACAATTTTCAGTATTTTAACGATCTCTCTTCCCTTTAAATAACTTCCTTCATTTTGCCGTGAATCAGGATCAAATAGGAAAAAATCTTTTAGTATTTGTAACTTATCCCAAACAGTTTTATTGACTCGTAATTGATTCTATAAAGAGGAAGATCTTTGCTAAAAGAGTATTCCAAATCATCTACTGTTATCTGAAATTTGTTAAACAGTCATCAGACACGTCTTCCTTATCACAAGCATTTTTTGGACTATTCATTTCCTATCTTCAAAGTTAATTCCTTCATCTATTACCGACAAAGCTACTAGTTTATCCCCTAAATAATATAAGCGATTTATGAATTTTCCAATCACTGCTGCTGCTGCATGTTTGTCATCATTTTTTACGCTGCTAGTTTTTCAGACATATTATATTATTTAAAGGAGCCTCGATTCGGTTGCTGCGAAAAACCACATCTACATACAGCATTTAATTGTAAAACAGTATTGAAGGGCTTTCCTTTTATGTAAGGTCAATTTAACTTGTTTCCTAAATATAAAAATTTTCAATCAAAAATTCCTTTTGCCACCCATGTGACTCAGGGATAAGCTCCAGGTTGCGGAAAACATATCCCTGTAGGAGGGAATGGAATTCACCAGGAAATATTACTACAAGTTACGAGAATACTCTGTAATCTTCTAAATTCCGCTTTTTACGATCAATAATATGCCATCAACTTCGTCTTTTAGAATTTGAGTGGTATGTGTACTTGATTGAAATGTTATAAGTTCTGGATGATGGAGATCTTTCCACAAAGTTTTGAAGCGCTTAAATAATTGAACATCTGAACTAGAACTAATAGAAGAATTTCTTTAAGGACACACTCTGCAGTACGATTTCAAGTGCATGATGATGGCAATCCAAATGTAATATATCACCGTTCAGTTTTTGCTCTAAAAAATTGCATGCACAATTTATACGGTTGTTATTACAAGTCGTTGTATCAAACACTACAGCTAGAGCAGTTAGCAATAAAGAGCTATCATCTAAGATATCATATACAACTGAAGAAATATCTAAGGAATTCCGAGTAGCTGTTCAATATTAGGACCTGAAGCTATCACGGTAATCCTGTCGGCGTTCTTTTTCCAGTTACATCTGGATGTAGCTTTGTATAGCAGGGAATAACTACAAAATCTAAATTTAAATTCATGAAATTTAATTTTACCTCTCGAGGATTTTCTCTTGCTCTCTTAAGGAATAAACGATTGATCACTAGATCATTTGGATTTAAATTTACTGCATCTACATAGGCTGTAAATAAATGAACAACATCTTTATCCCTAATATGGCATTTATTTAACAGTGATGAAAGGCGAGATGATATCAATAGTTGGCAAGCTTTTTTGCATTGTAGTAGATCAGTCGTAGAAAAAGTTCAACAGGTTAGGATAGATACCCATTTCGGTTTATAAATCTTGTGAATCTCAAGAATTTGATGATAATAAAGGACTATGTACTGAAATAGAAGAACATTAATTTATAGATTTTTACATTGTTCCGATCTGGATATTTCTTTAAAATTTATATTTTAGCTATGTAAAATACAGTATATTTTTATGTTAGGAGTAATCGAGGATTTTTCGAAATTTATATTTTAAAAATTAAAAATTGCATAATCATTTAGGTATGTTTATAACTAAAGAACAGCGAATTAAAATATAATTGCAATTACTTATATTTATAGCATTGAAACCTTGCGACTCTATTTGCCACACCTATTACATACACAGATAATTTTGTAAATCAACACCCCCAAAGCCTGGAGGAGGCAATTTGTTGTTGTCAAATATCATTCATTAATGGCCTAGGCCATTTATTAATGACCTATAGAATCCCTTGTGTCTATCTTAGTGGGAGGAAACGTTCCCCTGCCGCTTGGTTGGAATAAGCGCAGAAAAGCGGTATGAGAAAATCCGCAATTTTTTCTTCGAAACTTAAAGAAGGGGGCCCTAGGAGCACGTGTTAATATTCATGGATTGACTTAAAATTTTGCAAGCATCATTTATTTGTATGAATAGAGCTCAACTGTAGTAATAGATCTCTAAAAAAATTAATATTTTGCTAAACCGCTGACAGTAGGAGAGAGCTGGGGGGTAGTGAAGAGGCGCGTTATGTTGAAATAAAATTTAAAGAATTCTTTCTAACTTGTCCATTTACAGTAGAAGTAGCAGATAAGAATCATACAAGTCTAAAGCTGATACATCTAATGGACAAGCTAGTAATAAATTTTAACAATTTATTCCGACAAAATTGCAGTAGCGTTATATGTTTCAACTTATTCAGCAGTTGCAATTATACACATTTTTCAGGAAAATCAGGAATTATTTTTTCAGTCCAGTAAAACTTATAAATTGAAGAAATTTGCATTTTTTCTTGTAACGTAATCCATTTTCAGACACCAAAGAAAAGGTTTCTCGTGTTTTTGAAACCATGGTAGGAATTGTTTTACAAATGTGTCTCAAATATTATTTTATTTTTCACTCTTTTGCGAAATGTAATGAAATCATTTTTATACATTAATCTATGGTTATGTTTGCATTGGGGTCGTTTCCAAAATTTTAAAAGTATTTTTTCTGAAAAAGCATGCTTAAAAACATAGGATCTGACCATTTTTTAAATAATGTGTTAAAGTTTAATACTAAAAAAAATACTTAAATCTGAGTGCTTTCATTGTTTAGGGCTTCTGCCGATGACGTCATAAATGATGAGCCCGCCCGAAATTGAAATGCCCGACACAGTGCAAGATGTTTAATTAGTATCTTTACTCACGTGTATAGCAAGCGTAGAGTGCAATTTTAATTCGCTCTTTGATTATCATAACGTGGAAACGCGGAAGAAAAATGCGCCAAATTGCATCATTTATAACGTCATACCACACCTTGTTTGAAAAATCGGACATTTAAAAAAATTAATTAAAAATAAACTGTTGGGAAAATAAAAATATTTTCTGGGTCAATGTTTTTTTTTTTTTTTTTGCTCATTCTATACATTTTAATGACTAAACTTAGTACTTTCGACTGAAGGAAACCACCCCATTGGAAACACTTTATACATGCATATATAAATGCTTGTACTCTCAAATAGAATGAAATTTTTAACCTGCGTTAATGAATAAATAAAAGTGTTTTTTTATAACTCACATATGTGCTACATAATTATTCTTATTCCTTTTCAATGAAAATGCATTTTACTTGCATGTACTTAATAACGCATAGAAAGAAAAAATAATAATTTACACATTTTCAGATAAAACACGTAGCGTTGAAAATAAACGCGGAACGAAATACTTTAACGTAGCTATCAAAGAATACCTTTTTTAAGAGCCGAGCTTCCTTCTTTCATAGAAAGCTCAATTTTCAATCTCGAAATGGAATAAGCGATACACTTTTTATCTTTAAACTAAAAACCCTCTTCATTTTCTCCGATACTTGAGTTGGTAAGATGCCTCATTTCTTTTCAAAACTAAAAGTTAAAAGCTTGATTTACTACCTAATAAAATTATTTCCCCGCTTGGAAACGTTAGAAGGAATTCCATTCTCTTTAACCAATGATGCAGTTTCAATTTCATTTTCAAAGACAATTTTTGCGAAATTGAATTTTTGAAAGTGATCTTTTTATGCCTTACGTTCTTTCTTAGCTTCGGTAGTAAGCGTTTAAATTTTATGGGTGCAACATTATCTAATTTATTTGCTGTAAGCTAATAGCATCTGTAAGTGGAATGTTCTATAATATATGACATTCGTTTATTAACAAGCGGGAAATGTCTGGTCACGATACTGCGTTTAATGTCTGCATTAAATTTATTTATCTGTTTTGTTCTTTGAATATGCGGTGAGTTATAATTTTTGTAGTTATTGACATACTTGTTTGGGAATTTTCACAATGTATTGCCAAAGTATGTGCATGTGCATGAAGAGAGGAAGACAACCAAAAAAAAAAAAAAACAATTTTCGCGCAGTAGTGTTAAGAGGCGGCAATGGGAACTGAAAAGAAGGGGGGGGGGAACCCGCAACTAAAAGCCGTAGAAATTTTAGTGGCAGCAAAAAAAAAAAAAAAAAGGAAAGGAAAGAAAATTCAAAACTTTGCTAAGGCTGGTTTTTAGAGCCTAAGATTGGTAATTGATGCAAATTTAACAGCTTTACTCACATTTTTCTTAAGATTTTGATGTGCACAATAACTTTCTCCAGAGAAACACTTTGACATAAATAAGGCTTACATTATTTACCCTAAAGTATTTTGAGAAGTCACAAACACTTGGTAATAATTTCATTAAGCAGGTATGGCTTGTTTGAGGTAAACAAAATGTAGGTAGGTAAGATGTACTAATATCTAAACAATGAATATATAAGCTAAAAATTACTGCTTTTGTTAAATAATATTTTTTAAAACACATAATTATAATCTGAAAGTTTTGACACTTCTGTTTTTCTTTTCTTTTTTTTTTAATTTCTAGTTTTTGTTCTAAAAGTGGAAAAAATTGAACCATAAAAAGTGTGTGTGGGGGGAGGGGGACTCGAATCGCCACCACTGGTGCTGTAGTTTTAAAGAAGATTTAAAGGAACTTACCTGGGAGATATTGGCAATTCTCACCGAAATGAATGATGACGATAATCGGTATAATGATGCCACAAGACAGAATGGTTGCCAGCACCAGGAGATTGTAAAAGGTTTCTAAATGGTTAGAAATCAATTGGCAGCTTCTTTACAGTCAGATGATTCTGGCCAAAAGATGAAAATTTTCATTTTTACTTCCTTTTACAAAAAAGGAAGTATTGTAATCGCAAAAAAATTTTCACTCAAAAATCGGCCTTAATTTCCAATTTGTTCACCCCGAAATCAATGTTGAGTTTATTTTTCAGCCCGACCACACGTGGACATATGTCTAGGAACGTACAGACACCCGAAATATCCATTTTGACGATCCCCGAGTTAATTACAACGAGTTTTCTCGTGACGTCTGTATGTACGTATGTATGTGCGTATGTGTGTATGTATGTCGCATAACTCAAGAACGGAATGTCATAAAAAGTTGAAATTTGGTACTGAGACTCCTAGTAGGGTCTAGTTGTGCACGTCCTTTTTTGGTTTTATTCGGATGCTGCAAAGGGGGTCTTTTGTCCCCTTTTGGGGGGAAATCATTGTTAATTTTGATGTAAACTCAAGTGGTGTTATAATTTGGCGGACACTCGGCGATATATCGCCAGTCTTTTAGTCGCCAAGTTTTGTCGCCAAGTTGGCGTCAAATTTGGCGATTTTTTTTAAAAATCTGGTTTTATTTTGGCCGTTGTTGGTGATATTTAGAGAGTAAACTATTGAATCACATTAAAACTGCAAATATTGAGAAAATGACATTAAATTGGAGTAAAAGGAAGTCATGTGATGCACACATCAGCTCGTTTTATAATGCCATACCAATAATTAATATTAAATATAAAACAATTTGAGGTTCTATTTCAAACATTCCCAATTTCTTCTATGTGATACTCGGATTTTTATATGAAATTCACTTTTGGAGAATGATTTTTATCGTCCTTTCAAACAGAGCTCAAAGTTGAGTTTAGCCACAAACATTAGAATTGTAGGGTGACTGAAAAACCAAATCATCGCCACTTTTTGATGAAATCTTTGTTTGATGCTTTACTCATCCATTTTATTATGTAACCGTTAATTTCATCTAGTCCAATATTAGTAATTTAAAACGCTATTTTATCAAAACATATTTTAAAAAAAAGTTTCCCTTTAAAGTTGTCATTTTATACTTAAAATTTTTATTACTTAAAATTTTCTTCTACTCTTTGATTGGAGGTTTTTCCGATGCTCCCTCTAAATATTCTTACGAAACATAAAAAATACCAATGACTTTTATAGGATTGCGAGGTGAATTGGCATATGCTTAGAAACTCTTTTCATATGCGCATAAATGCACACATATCTCTTATGCACCTTTTTTTTAAATTTATTTTTTGCATCTTTTTTTGTGAACTGCATTTATACATCTTTAAAAAAATAATACTAGAAATATATTTTTTTGATTTTTTACTTCCTTTAACAAAAAAGGAGGTATTGTATTCGCAAAAAAATTTTCACACAAAAATTGACCTTAATTTCCATTTTACTTACTCCTGAATAAACAGTAGTTTTTTTTTTTCCGATTCGACCACACGTGAATAAGTGCCTAAGAACGTATAGACACGCGAAATATACATTTTGACGATTCCCGAGTTAATTACAACGAGTTTTCTCGTGACGTATGTATGTCGTATGTATGACGCGTTACTCAAAAACGGTATGTCCTAGAAAGTTGAAATTTGGTACGTAGACTCCTTGTAGAGTCTAATTGTGCACCTCTTCTTTTGGTTGCATTTGGATGTTTTTAAAGAGGTCTTTTACCAAATTTTGGGGGGAAATCATTGTTAATTTCGATATAAACTCAAGTTGTGTTAAACTATGGCGGACACTTGGCGATATATTGCCAGTCATTTAGTCGCCAAGTTTTGTCGACAACTTGGCGACAAATTTGGCGATATTTTTATATCTGATTTTAATTTGGCCACTGTTGGTGATATTTAGACAGTAAACTACTAAATCACATTAAAATTGCCAGTAATGCGGAAATGGCATGAAATTGGGGTAAAAGGAAGTCATGTGATGCACACATCAGCTCGTTTTTTAAATTGATTAGGGTTTTGTTTTACATTACTTCAACAATCTAACGTTTTAACGGATTAACCTCAATCTGCCTGTTTATTAGTTGATCATAATATGCTGTAGGAACTTAATAAACATGTCTAAGCTATAAAGAAGCCATAAGAAGCAATGTAATTCATGCCTTACTATTCCGAAAGGATTGCGGCATGCATTTCGGGGTTTCACTGAAAGCCTTTTTCAATTTTTACTATTCAAGCTCTCAATTATTTGTTTTCGTTGCCTTCATCTTACATCCTTGCATCCTAAAGCTCACACTTTTTACTTCCTTTTACAAAAAAGAAAGTATTGTATTCGCAAAAAAAATTTCACTCAAAAATCAACCTTAATATCCATCCTTTCTCGCTCCCGAATGAAAGTTGAGTTTTTTTTCGACCCGCCCACACGTGGATATATGCGTATTAAAGTACAAACACTCAAAATATCCATTTTGACGATCCCCGAGTTAATTACGAGTTTTCTCGTGACGTCCGTATGTACGTATGTGCGTATGTACGTCACATAACTCACGAACGGTATGTCCTAGAAAGTTGAAATTTGGAACGTAGACTCCTAGTGGGGTCTAGTTGTGTACCTCCCTTTTTGGTTGCATTAAGGTGTTTCTAAAGGAAGCTTTTGCCCCCTTTTTAAAGGGAGAAATCATTATTAATTTCGATGCAAACTCAAGTGGCGTTATAATTTGGCGGAAACTTGTCAATATATCGCCAGTCTTTTTGTCGCGAAGTTTCGTCGCCAACTTGGTGACAAATTTGGTGATTTCTTTTTAATTTGGTTTCAATTTGGCCACTTTTTTGATATTTAGAGAGTAAACTACTGAATCACATTAAAATTGCCAATAATAGGGAAATGACATTAAATTGGAGTAAAAGAAAGTCATGTGATGCCCACATCAGCTCGTTTAATTCGAAAAGGGGGGTTTATTGAAGCCCAGAAACACATATCTGCCACTTCTTGCATCATTTGTGCATTAATTACGTTGTTTCTTCTGGTTAATATTATTCTTTGTCTGGTTGTGACTCACACAATCGACTATTTTGGCTAGTCTTTCTGAGCCCGAAATGTCCTTATACATCGCTCGGAAATGTATATCTCAAAGTGGGATCTGAACCACTATCATTATCTATTTATTGCAATATCTTTCTAAAAATGATCAATGCATCTCTTTGAAAATATATCTTTTGGCAACTAGGTAACACTACTTCCCCTTTTGCAATCAAAGAATATCCCGGGAGTACCCAAATGTCGTCAACAAGCCATCTTTAATGTAAATGTTTGGAACTTCGCATAATTAACGTAATCATTCTGAAAAGAAAATACAATCCCGAGAGTGATTAATTGTTATTTGATTGAGAGTTTAATCTCGATAAGATCATTTATTATCGATAAAAGTGGTCATCTTGACAACAATCAATCATTTCAACAGGATTATAGCTTTTAGTGAAGATAAGTATAAATGGCTCCCTAGAGATAACAGAATTGCAAGCGCGTAAGATGATTTCTGTGCACTATCAATTTTAAACTTGGGAAAAATAGATGAAAAGAAGAAAGATGAAGTTAGGTTTCAACGTATAAATAATAAAACATTTTGTCTGTTGAAGGTCTCAATTTCTCTCGTAAATACTTATTCTCTGTGTTTGCAATTTTTATCAAAAAGTATTAAAAAAGTTATTTATGAAGACACTGGAAGTTGAACCTAAAACCCTTGATTGTAGCTTACGTACCGACACTTCCGCCATTTTGGGGCTAAACACCGCTTATTTCCTATCTCTGCTATGGTGAAGTAGCGTGTTTTGCGTCTTGATTGTGGATTTCATAAACCTTTCTACATACTTTTTTTTTCGTATAATGCTGACAAATACACACTAAAAATTCCTAACACAGAACACAGGTTACAAATACATTTGGAGCACTTTAATTCAGAAAAGTGCTAGTTAAAATGTCAAAGAAAACGTTATTTGCCTGACTAGTGTGCTATAATATGTTAAAAATGTTCTCCGTTCTCAGAAAAGCACTCTGAGTTTTGTTTACAAATATGTTCCTTTATAAAGGGAGTTTTTCAAAAGTGTACCGAATGTGCCATGTTTATAATGTTTGTTAAAATAAAACTTGGAAACAAATTTAAGCGTACCGAATTGAATGAAGCCAGGAATAGTGTCTCATTTGCCTGACTGTGTGCGAAAATATGTTTCGAAGTGTGTTCCATTATGAAAAAAAAATCTGAAATGTATAACGAATCTGTTCCGTTATAAAGGAAGTGCTCCAAAAGTTACCAAATGGGTTTGTTTTTGTGACGGCTTTTTGTGAAGTTCTCTTCTGCATACAGAAGTTCTTGAGCACTTTTGTCTATTGAATTCTGAATTTTTCCTAAAATGACAAGTGTCATCTTTTGAAGAGATTTCTCAACTACATTATAAAAATTGTTTATTAGTTCTGTCTTTCAAAACTACATGTATACGCTTATTGTTTTGCACATTTGTTTCATATTTTGATATTTATATATGAATATTATTGTACTGAAATTTATACAATTATTATTATATTGATATTTATATACATTATTATGTTGATAATTATAAAAATATTATGATAACTACACTGGTGTAAGAAATTAAGAGAATTTCAGATTTGGTCAATTATCTCCAGAACTACTGGTCTAATTTTAATGAAATTTGGTATGTGCATACATTAAAACAATACAAAACAATTAACCCTCAAAAATTTAAAATACACATGCATGATCATAAATAACATTCGTTAGAGTCGGATGGCATGAAACAGCGGTTGCAAAATTGAACAAGAAAATGGGTTAGTAGGACGGATGGTCCCCTCTAAGAGACATATAGGCCTCGTAGTGTGACTCCATACTTGAAATAAAGCAGTTCATCAATTATTTCCACTCGTTCAACAACGCCATTCTCAGGCTATGGATGGTCCCCGGAGGGGTGTTGCGAGTTGCTATTGCGCTCCCAAGAGCGTCCCAGACATGTTCTATAGGATTGGAGTCTAGAGATCTGCTTGGCCAATCCATCGAATAAATATCCACCCCTTCCAGAAATTCGTCGACCAGAAGAGCTGTATGTGGCCTTGTGTTAACATCCATTAAAAATAACTCAGGGCTAACATCGCCCCTCAAGAGGTGAGCATAGAGCTCCAAGACTTTATCCCTGTACCTCGAAATTGTCATAGTCTCTCTCAAAGGCATGAAGGGGTGTGCGGCCATCCAACATGATGCCTGCCCTGACCGTCAAACCACCACCGCCATAATGGTCGCCGATATTGGAAATTCGGAAGCAGATTCCTGCTTCTATCCATGTAAACGTAGGACAAGAATAGTCGTTTAAGCTGAAACGGTACTCGCTATTTACCCTCCAATGTCCGGGGGATCGACCATTATGGAGGAGGAGGTTTGACGGTCTGGGAAGGCATCATGTTGGATGGCCGCACATCCCTCCACGTCTTTGAGAGAGACTGTGACAGTTGCGAAATATAGGGATGTGATCTAGGAGCCCTATAATCCCCTCTTGAGGGGCGCTGTTAGCACTGAGTTAGTTTTAATGGATGTTAACACAAGACCACATACAGCTCTTCCGGTCGACGAATTTCTGGAAGGGGAGGATATTCACTCGATGGATTGCTAAAGTAGATCTCTAGATTCCAATCCTGTAGAACATGTCTGGCACGCTTTCAGGAGGGCAATAACAACACGTAACACCCCTCCGGGGACCATCCATAGCCTGAGAACGGCGTTGTTGAACGAGTGGAAATAATTGCTTAAGGATCCCATAAACTGCTTTATTTCAAGTATGGAGTCACACTGCGAGGCCTATATGTCTGTTAGAGGGGCCGAGCCCCCTACTAACTCCCCTTTTTTTTAGTTTTGCAATTGCTCTTTCATACCATCCTACTCTAACGAGTGTCATTTATGATCAAGCTTGTGTATTTTAAATTTTAGATGGTTATTCGTTTTGTATTGTTTCAATGTATGCAAATGCCAAATTTCATTAAAATCGGTCCAGTGGTTCTGAAAATAATTGACCAAATCTGAAAATTCTCTTAATTTCTTACACCAGTGTATATAAATTTTCTGACATTGATTTTTTTAAAAAATATTATTACATTGACCTTTATATTGATTTTTGAAAAAGTATTAGCTATTAATAATTCCGTCTGTGATTAATTTACGCGAAATAATGCTTGTGTTGCAAGGGTACTGAAAAATACTAATTTTAGGTGATACTGATTTATACTTCATTATATACTAAGAAAAATTTAGAAAAAAAAATGACGACTGTTTTTTTTTAAACCGCTCATATCACCAGTATGTTACTTGCAGTTCCGTTTGAAGCTATAAACATTTGTTTGTCAACTTACATAAAACACGTAATCAATCATTCGTCGGACATCGTCAGTATTCAGTAAATGCCTTTGTCTTACTGAATCTCTTTTTTTTCGCTTTACTCTAAGACTCTCTGCTCTATATATCTAAGCATACAGTTTCAAGATTTGAAGTTACTTTGAATGTTTATTCCCTTTTTTGATAACCAGATTACGACATAACTTAAAAACCACTAGTTCTGAAAAGTTTAGCGTTATTTTTCGTTTTCATTCAAAAAGCAAGCATATTTCTGTTAAAATAAATGCTCCGAGCATAGGAACAGAGATGAATCTACATTTTTCCGAACACGAAAAAAAAAGGAAAGATGGGAGAAAGAGGAAGAATGATAAAGTTCATGTGTTTTAAAGTGTTTTTTTTTTGAGCAATCACATTGCTTATTGTTCTCCCTTGACGGTTTTGATGTTCCTATGATTTTATTTTCATCCCGCCTCCCTCTACAGCACTACCGTCGACCGGCCCCTCCCGATGCTGCACCTCCAGAGAAAACAGGGTCTCCAGGTTGCGTCCATATCCTACACACACACGCATACATACACACATCTACACACACACATACGCACACATACCTACACACTCATGCCTGCACACATACACACACATGCCCACACACTCATGCCTGTACACAGACGCCTACTTACACACACTTGTGATTGCGAAAAACATAATTTGATTTCCAGTTGTCAAAATTCAAATTATTACTTTTTTTTATTTATTTATTTTTTTGACAATAAATTTCTTGATTTAATATCTGAAATGAACTCCATCCACAATTTTAAATGATTTTTGTCGTTCTGTTACAGGCATACCTGGTTTCAAAGGAGAGAAAGGTGAAAGAGGAGATAGAGGCTTACCTGGAGAAGGGGGACCCCGAGGCATGCAAGGACATCCGGGTATTCCGGGACCCATCGGCCCGAAAGGTATTTGTACTTATCTTTTATCCTTTTGTACATTTCAACTTTACTATTGAATGCTGTTGAATATACGTTTTGCTACAGCCCATAACCCTACTTTCCATACTGACCATACATTTAAAAAAAAATTAAGCGAATGAAAACAAAAATAATGCAGTTATTTCTACAAAAACAACTGTTTTTATCCAATATGCATAAACATCAAAAAATGTTAAAATATGCAGCTGCATACCCACATAAGCATTTGCATATAATATAGTCTGTAAATATTATTATATGGTTTAAAAAATATAAAAAAGATTTTTAGGTTACTGATTAGATATCCATTATTTTGTTTTTTTCTTTCGAATATGAGGAGAGTACGGCAAGCCAGGAATTCCAGGATTAGATGGCCGTGATGGAATACCCGGTGAACCAGGCTTGGATGGCGTTCCTGGACGCGATGGCATCGATGGTATACCCGGAAGAGATGGCATTCCTGGTATTCCAGGTACCCCAGGGAGATCAGGCATTAATGGCACAAATGGCAAGTCCTGTTCCTAAAATAAATATATATAGAAACGTTTTCATAAATATCATTTTCAAAATGAAGTAAGGCGAATGCGATCTAATTAAGCTCAAACATTGATGAAAATGTTTTCAATAAGTTACCGCTCTATAGCCAGGGCTAAGGCAGAAATGCATGAAATACACTGACTGAGCTGACGGTGTGTTTCATGTATTGGTGAAAATGCTCCTGTTTTATGTAAATTTGTCATTGTCCAATCATGAATGGAAGATCAGTATGCTTGTTCTTATCTTAACGATGATTTAAATAACACCTTTAAGTTAAGATGTGAAATTCAAATTAAATTTGAAAAATGAAGTTATTCGTTTTTTGAGTTTAAAAAAGGTTTTTCTTTATTTTAGAGGTTCTCTTGTTTTCTTTTTAAAGAAATAAGGATTTTTTGCAAAAAAATATAAATACTGCATATATTGCTTTTAGTGATACTTAGGGATTGCAACAATGGTATACCGGTATATCGAATACCGGTATTTTGAGAAATTTTGCAATTTCGTTATACCGGTATTGCTAAGTTAAAATACCGGTATTTTCGATATTAGCTGAAAATAATAAATAGCTTGAATTAAAGAATTTTTTCTACTTAACTTATTAACTACCTACTTATATTTCAAATGTACATTTCTTTTTCCATGATACAGAACCAAAATCAGTTTATTGATGCAAACATTTTTAGGCCTCAAAAGTACGAACTTATAGAAAATCATTAAACAAAAGTAGCGTAAAGATTGCAAAATTATATTTCATTACTAGATGGTGAGATAAATCGCATTTTTATGCGCTTTTGTGCACAATGTTTATATTTTTTCCATTTTCCTGATCATTACCTTTCCCGTTTGTGAAATTAATTTTGAGTGTAATTTTGAATGCATTTGTCCTATGAACAATTTATTCCAAACATCAATTGTAGTAATACTTAACGTTTTTTAAAAAAATATTTGTCTGAACTGTACAAAATTTTGACAAAACCTTTTTCTTGTTAGCATAACAAATGGTTATTTGTTGTCAACGGTATTGGTTTGTTGTTCTGTCTCACTCTTTGGCTTTATTTTTGGCAAGATAATATTTAGCAGTTATGTAGTCCCTTGAAAATTTGCATACAGGTAAAGCATATACAATTGAAACATATTTTCAGATAGTTACATTATTATAATACAAAGGAATTTTTAAAAGAATACGAAAACGAATCATAAAAAACCACAGGAAGAAATTTAGTCAAGTTAATCCTAAATTTCAAACCAAAGTGCTATTTAAAAGCAAACACAAACCTCTCCAGCTCAAGAGAAAATGATGCTAATATTGAAAAAGTATCATCCCCCGAAAAAAAAAACTACAACTTGATATAATATCAAAATAATAATAATAATAATAATAATAATAATAATAATAATAATAATAATGTTCACAATATAAAAGAAACACACACAACAGGATTTATTCAAAAATAACACGCAAATGATCGAACTCTAGACTAGTAAAGAAGAAGGATTTCTAGACAATTAAAAGAAGTGAATCACGCATTGTTAACACTACCACAGACCTAAATGAAATCAGAAAAAATATTTTAAACTACAGGAAAGTTGAGCACTAAAATGAGTTCCAGGCTTAAAGGCAATTCAAGAAATGCAATATGTTTTTACTATTATTGATTTTTTATTATGACATTTGTTCCTTCATTTTATATTTGTTTACAATAAGTTTTCATAAAGATTACAATTTTTGTACAAAATTATGAAATGTGGCAACGAAACAAAGTGTTTTCAAGCATTTTTGGAGAAATTTCAAATACCGGTATGCCGGAATCACGTTTTAAAAATACCAAATAGCGGTATTGAATTTTTGTTTCGGTATTGCAATCCCCAGTGATACTCAAATTTGGCACACGCTTGAAAACGAATTTTTTCTTCCTTGAAAACGGAGTATAAAAACGGTAACTACGAAGCAATCAAGAAGTTAAGTTTTATTCTTTAAGCGTATAAAATTTGTTTTATTATGTGATGATATATGTGATATGGTATATGTTTGCCCATTCTGAATTCATTTTTATTCGTAATTAGTTATTTTTTATTGCTTAGCTAAAATAACCATTAAGTAAACGTTTAAGCGTGCTTCGTTCCAAATGAGCCAGTTTTAAATCATAGCAACAACATCCGTCAAAGTTAAAATATTATTTTTCAAATATTTTTTCAAGTGGTTTAGCGAAGTTTCACTTAACTAAAAAATATTTTGCAAAAATCATCAGATATAGAGATTACATTTTAGTTTCTTTAGTTAGTTTATTAATTTATTCAAACTTTAAATGAAATTTTTTATTCATAAAAAAGGAAATGAAAATTCAGCAAATATCCATTCAAACAAATTTTGCGACCGCTGGTTCTCATCAGAAAAACTATATGAATAAAAGAGGAAAATATATGGAAACACTAGCCCCTAGTTTAGCACATTTTTTCTTAATGAAAAGAAAAGCTAATTTAATTTAGCTATAAGCCTATTTTAAAATTGGTAAGAAGCTCTAAAATTTTGTAGTTTCTACCAAAAAGCAAACTGGTGTAAATATGTTTCCTCCTCCCAGGCCTGTCATTAGGGGGCGTAATTTACCTCTCCCCCCCCCCCGGCTGTTGGTAACAAATATATTAGTATGTAAGTGGGAGTGGTATTGCTGTTTTGTTTTTTTTTTCTTTTTAATTTCGGGTGAAAATTACTTCGGTACCGTAAAGTGGGGCTACTTGGACCCGAAATTTCATACTTTTTGCGAGTTTTACACTGAATGCTTTGTTAAACCCATTATGTGAACTGTCAACATTGTTTTTACCTCTTTTCAGACGTTCTGCTACCACCTAAAACTTTTTTTAAACAACAATTTGAACTCTTTATTTATTTTTTTTTATTCTTAAAAATTGGTTTCAAGTAGCCCCGCACAGTGGCTACTAGGTCTCACTTAGCAAAATCATTAGAAAAAAGCTGTAAAACAAGTGGTGGTATCAAGAAGGACCAATGATTTTGAAAAATACTCAAAACGTACATTCTAGTGAACAAACTACTTACAAAAATTGCAAATTACTTATATAAATTAATATAAAACCAACGAATATATAAAAACAAATTTTTAAGGCAAACATAATTTCTCAAATAGAAACATAATCTAACTACAGTTAAAACCGATTGAAAGGCTCATTATTTAAACATTAGAAAGAATGAAAACCCCTCAATTTAATGACTTGGGTGGATTTTTCTTCCTCTGATATTATTGATTACTTGTTCTTCCTAGCTACTAAATACTACAGGATGCTCAGCCTTGTTTTGTGAACAATCTTTTAATTTCCTTTTTAGAGTTGATATATTTAAGTCAAAATGGGCTCATGTCACTCTCTAAGACATTTCTCCGAAATTAGTTGAGCCTGGACAAAATTGTAATTTTTCTTCTTAATAATCCGCATTATTTCCTGCTTCAACGGGTTCTCTTTTACTTTCGGACTTTTTTTTTATCCCCAGATATGCAAAAAACGCACATAAATAGTAACTAACCTCTTAAATTTAAAAGATTACAAACCTTACTTAACATAATTTAGGTATGAAATGTAGTTTGGGGCTGGTTGAACGCTGGGTTCAAGTAGGCCCATTTCAAGGCAACCAGTGCACTTTTACTAACTTATATTAGTTACTATGTAAATTATATAGCTATAAACTTAAGACACTGTTATTTTATAAGGAAACACAATGCGAACATAAAACTATCTTGACCTTAATGATATCAGATGTTTCCATGAACTTACATGTTAAAGTTTGCAGGCACAAAACACAACTGTTTAGGGAACTTGCACAATCATAACCTCAACCAGAATAATAGAATTATTTAAAAAATACCAAGCACTTTTCATAATGTACTCAAAAGGACAAAATAACTTTTCTGGGTCAGAAAGGACAATTTAAGAATTCCTATAGTTTTCGAAAATTCCAAAGAAAATGAAGCCATAAAGGAAGAAAAGTGCGACTCAAGTCATGAAGAGAATATCTTATCATTATCTAGCTTTCAACCATAACTTTGAGTGTTGAAACATATTTTTCTTATTGGGAAAGTTTGGTTTCAAATGACTATGAACCGCACTTTTCTTCGTTTGTGGTGTTATTTTCTTAGAATTTTCGAAAACTACAGAAATTATGAAATTGTCCTTTCTGACCCAGAAAAGTTATTTTGTAATTTTGAGTGCATTATGAAAAGTGCTTGGTATTTTTAACAAAAAATCTATTATTTCATTCTTTTTTGTGTAAATGTATTTCAGAACTAGAATAATTTTACCCTCACGAAACTTCACCTTATTTTGTCACATAAATGCTCGGTGCTAAAAGGGAAAAAAGCTATACGTGTCTAAAACTTTAAGCATTTGGCACTAAACTTTAATCCTTGTTCCTCTCTAGGATTTATGCTTGCAAATTTCATGTTTGTTTCAGAGAAGCCTTGATTCAAAATTTTCATTGTGATTGCTTTTAAGATTACAGTTTGCAAGACAACAAAATGTGTAGCAATGGGTTGTATATTTAAACATTTAGTAGGGAAATTACATGAAATTTGCTGTTTTCCATCCTAACTGAAATAATAATTTTATTTTAGAATTTTAATTTTTCAGCGCTAAGTTGTACCTTAACACATTGACTGCTAGGGACGAGATAACGCGTCCTCCAGAATTATGCTGTATGCGCTAGGGACGAGATAACTCGTCCCCCCGCCAACACGTTGCTATATTTTTTCAGCAGGTTCCATTGGCTTTCCTGGCTGTTCTGCCGCGCATAGACGAACATTTAGACAAGGTTCAAAAAGAGAACACAAAATGGCGCCACTACTACGTTTGCTGTGAAAACATTTTCTGATGCAAGCAGGTGTGCGCGCGATTAAACGAAACAGCGCGAGGTTTTTTTTTTTTTTTTTTTTTTTTGCTGTAGTCTGTGAGTAAATAAAACCGTAAAATGAGCAAACGTAAGTATATGTCGCTCGAAGATGCAGTGTATGTTACGTTATCGGACGACGTACTAGTTGACGATGAAGACAGTGACAGAGACAGTTGCAACTTGAGCGACAGGGAGATCGACAATGAAGAGACTAATTTCATCAAGCCTAGGCCTGCTCTTGTAGACCTTCAACCTGCATCTACTGATAATGACCTTTCACACAGTTTCACAGCTGAAACAGAAGGACACGCTGAAAAAAATAATTAGCTTAGCGCAGGGAGTCCATATATAGGTTGTCGACGACGCAGTCAATGTGTTAAGATTAAGCAAATCATTTAGTGAAATCCCGAAGTCTCTAAGTGGTCTAGTGGTAGAGATATAAGCAAAACCAGGCCTCAGATTTCTCCGTGACAATCAGACCAAGTATAATAAAAGTGCTTAAAAAGGCGGGAATGGCATAAACTTTGTTTGACGCTCCAGTCCCTACCTAGTACTGCTACCAGTCATGGAGAAAGAATTTTAGGTCTAAACATTGAGTTATATAGGACCAGGACGGATTTTAAACTTTTTTCTTTTTCTCATGGGTTCAAATAGCCCCTGGAGGCTCAAATAGCCCCACTTTACGGTATATATTCTTCGCCCCTCTCTCTGGAAAAGCTCAAAATAACGGTCCTGCCTTCCCCGTTTTTTGGAAAAGTATTTGTTAATTTCAAACAATTTTTCAGTATTGTAGTTGAGGAGGGAAAGGGGGTGGCAGTTGGTTTATCGCCGTAATACACTACAAATTTAATGTTAATTTGTTTCAAACCATCTGTAAAAAAATGTATATTTTAATAACTAAATCTGACTTGGCAATCTAAGCTGACCTTATCTATCCTAGCAAAAGTTCGTCAACGATGACAACTACACAATAAAAAGAGGTATTTCGACCAAAATCTCTTTTCCACTTCAGCACATCCTACGTCAGTTTGTTGTGTCAGTTTTCAACTGTTATTATTTTCAGCTATATTTTTTGATAATGCAAAATTGCTTCATTCTAACTATGGCATTTTTAAAGATAATAAAGTGCACTTTTACTTTGCATTAAAAACGTAACTTTCATCAAAAAATGTCCAATCAATTCCCTTTTCTCATAAATGTAAAATTGTATTACTTAGTGAACAATTAAAATCTTATTTGAGTCTGAAAATACTTTAAAAAGTTTACAAGGTTTCCGAAATTTACAAAGTGGTTTCGCAATATCTGATATTACATGAGAGGACTGTAAAAAATTGCGGAAGGACATATGGAAACAAAATTGTTAGCAAATATGAAGAAACGAACTTTGTCATAAGTTTAAAAAAATAAAAGAGTATGTTTTGACAAGTCGTTTGGTGCAGTTTTCTTTTAAAACTTGGTTAATTTTAACTTTTTAAAAAATGTATTATTTCATAAGACATAATTTCTGCTTCCTTAAGAAATAGCGAAGTAGATGATTATAATTTATTTTGTCTTTGAAATGCTCAAAAGTATTTTTAAAAAGTAAAGCAATTATTCTCGTTTCGAAAAATGAAATGATAAATTACTTTCTTTTAAAAATTTTTTTAAAGCACTTTAATTACGCTTAGTGTTCAAACTTTTAGTTCATTGTATTAACTCCATAGTTGGATAAAAAAGAATTGGAAGAATAAGATGAAGAGTTTTTTAGGACAATATAGCAACTTAAAACTAATTTCACGGATAAAATAACAGAATGCTTTGAAAAAGTATTTATTTGCATTCAGAGAGGTCGTTTAATTAAATGGTACTACTTGTATCACCTAATGAAACGCTACTTTGAACTCAGTTAAAAATAAAAATCTACCGTAATTAAATTAAGGGATAAGAAATATCTGAAGTAGTTCAGTTCCTTTATTATTCAAAAGATGAGTAATTTAACTACCACTTAATTAATTTTCCAGTTCTTTCATCTCTTTAATTGTAATATGAAACTGAATTTTAATTGAAATCGTAGTTGAAGTGGGAAATGAACTCGAAATTGTAAAACGTACTTATTGCTACTTACGCTCTTTTGAAAGTAGTTGTGTTGCTTAAAATCATTTTTTTAGCACGACTCATGTATTTTTATACTGTGTTAAATCTAAAAAGAACCTCTTATTCATGTTATTGTTTTTACTTCCCTGTAGATGAAACAGAGACTACAAATTTTTCGTTGGTCGTAAACATTTCAAACTTTGATTTTAACGTAATAGTCCGTTGTCCAATATAATCATTCTGAAAAGAATTTTGGATGGTTTGAAAGTGACAACTTTACAAACGTCATGTTCTTACAAGTATATTGCAACCAAAATAGTACAGGGTGTACGAGAACTCTTTGACACATTTAAAAAATTCGGTGAAAAAAAAATAAACGAGATAGAAAGTAAAATGAAATTACATTCATTATCTCATATAGTAAAGTTCTTTTAATGCAAAAATGGCCGCAAAATTGCAATGCAAAATTGGGTACGGGAATTTTTCAAATCGAGAATTCCCAAACAGGTAGATCGGACGAGATGGTCCCATCCAGTGGCCCTCGCTTTCTTTCTCTGGGGACTCGTCAAAGACACTGTGTATTCCACCAAAGCGCACAACCATTTCAGATCTTAAACATCGCATTACTGCTGCAATCTCACAAGTTACAGAATCAATGCTACAACTAACTTGGTCAGAAATTGATTATAGGATGGATATTCTTCGTGCGACGAAAGGGGCCCACATCGAGGTGCATTGATACGTTTAAAAAACTTCACTATGTGAGGTAATAAATGTAATTTAATTTTACTTTCTGTCTCGTTTATTTTTTTAACCGAATTTTCGAAATGTGTCAAAGATTTCTCGGATACCCTGTATAATTTTTGTACAGACTTCAAATCTTTTTGATTGGTTTTGGAGTAGTATTTGTAGGTACGACGTATGTATTATACGCAAAAACGATTACCCGTAAAATGCGAAAATATCTACATTATCCAGTTATCCAGCAGTCTCAAAAAGGAACTTGTTAACCAGGGTGCACTACGAGAAGGATTGCTGTGTTACTAAACTGTCATTGAAAAATTTTATTGACTAGAAACATTCATGTCAGCGTAAAAATGTTCAGCAAAATTAATACGTTCTGTTTTTTCCAAACTGCCCCCACCTTGTTGACTCAGCCGAAGAAATAATAACGCCAGGATTACTCTTCTTTTTATTCACATACAAATCGAAAAGCAACTGCTAATTTGTAATCACAATATAATGTTTGTTAAATATGTATTTAATTTTCTTCCCTTTTTTTGCTAGGAATTCCTGGTTCCCCTGGTCCCCGAGGTCCACCAGGTCCTCCTGGGCCTCAAGGTGAGTACTTAAGTAGCATAACAGTATTAAATACATTTAAAAACTGAAGCGTTAAGCAGTTTAGTATAATTTTGGTGAAAAAGAGGATAAAATGAAGTTTATATAAGATAGAATCTTAAAGTGAAGATATAAATAACTAACGTTTATTAGTTTTTGAAAACACTGCTACGGCTTAAATAACAAAACCAATCAAAAAAATCAAGTGATAAAAATCAAGACAAACATGGCAATGAAAATACGTTCAACACGGGCTTCATTAATAAAATATTGATTAAGTGTTAAGAAGTGGACTTATACTATTTCAATTTATACTATTTATACTATTCGCAACACCAATAAACTATAGGGGGCGCTGCAGCCACTGTCTAATGGCGGATGAAAAAGGTAAAACAAACAAATGCCGTAACTTATAACTTGCTTTGATGCTTTGTGAGTGACAGTATTTTTTTATTGTTTCTTTTCTATTGTTCTGAAATTACATTACACCATAAACTGTCTGTTTACCCCAAAGAAAATACGTGGAATGGACTGTTTTACCTTTTTCGGTAGTATTGTTAATCACCACAAGGTAGCGTATTCGAGCTCTAGAGTTGGGAATTGTAGTTCGTGCAGGCAGTACTTCTTCTTCTTTTTTTTTTTTTTTGATTTTTAAAAATTGTTTGTATTTAAATTGTGTTAACTGACCGAATTTTTCTTACTATTTTCCCTTTTAACTTCTTGTAATGACTTTCTATGAATAATTTATCTCCTTAATGAGGCATTTCCACGAAAAAGCCACGATTTTGTTCCCCAAGTGACATCAAACATATTTTATTAAAAAAATAATAATTTCAAAAGGCAACGAGCAAAATAGGTTTCTTAAGAAATCAGGCATGCGTTTGTGATTTCTAAAAAAATGTTCTTTACATTTTATATTTCTGTTTTTTAATTACTTTTATCAGCTGTGCGTCATTTCAGTGGAACTGCACATGACAGTATATTTGTATATTAGAAGCGCGTGCTTTAGGTTCAGTTTTAGGTTCATTAAATAACATTTATTAAGATTCTTATGCATCTAAGAAAGTGAAATTGTGCAGGAATTGTATACTTTTAAAAACATAATGAAACATATTTTCAGTTTGAAGGGTTTTTTTTAATTACGTGCGGTGAATACATCTCTAAGAAGGAAAATGAATCATAAAATCTATCAACCACAATTTGAGAAACCATTTTCATCTTATTAAACAAATGACTTTTACAACAGTGAGAAATTGCTTAAACAAAAAATGACAAATGGGTTTTCTGACGGTAAGTATTACAAAACACAAATTAGTTTTTACATTGAGGAATTTTTGGACAAAAAAACAAATCAGCATTTCGTAAGCTTTATTGCTATCAAAAAAATTAAACATAACATTTTTCAATCAATTCTTTTGCAATTTTTTTCATAACCTGAGATTGAAGCTAAAATTAATGTTTTCAAATAGTTTCCATATTTAGCTTTCGAGAATAATAATAGAAGACAATCAAAAACTGAAAATAACAGACTTCTTTTCAATTTGTTATCATTTTAATTCATTTTTTCCTTAATTTTTTTTTCTTAATTAAAACTATATGTGTTTGTATCAGAGTATCTTACTCCACTACTTTGTTACTGTTATTAAAATCTTTCAATTCATATGTGTTTTTTTTTATTTATTTTTATTTTTTAGCCTTATCTTTTTTCATTAGTGAAAGAAGTAAAAATATGAGCTGCTTTAGGGAGAAAAAGAACGAAAGAAAACAGAAGTTTTCAATTAAAACTGAAACTATGTGACTTTATCTGAACTTGCAAAATGAGAATAAGATTTTATATTTATAAACGTACTCTTAATTTCAGTAATAAATTGATAAAACTGCATCAACAGTACATAACGGTGGTGCGATAAAATATCGATGTTCTCAGCTTAAACATCGATGGCACAGATACATCGATCTCAATAACTGTGTTGATTTGAAACTTGGGAAATTTTACCAATATTTAAAGCCTTGAAAGCCCAAACCAATGCTTTTATGGGAGAAGTGAATGCATAGTTTGTAATTATAAATTAATAACTAAGTGTTTTTGTATTACCCGTGGAACGTCAATTATAATAAAAATTATTGTATCCTTAAGGAGTTATTTTAAATGTTGTGTTTATAAATATGGCAATACAAAAAGGAATAAGCATATTGTTAAACGATAAAAAAATGAAAATAAACATAAATTATTTAGAGAAATTTCATAACACGTTTAGGCTTTTAATGTTCACGAATTATACAAAGGCAAAAATCAAGGTATTTAATGGTGATTGCGAACTAATTAGATAAATTAATAATGATTTTCAAACTAGGAGAAACAAAAAATTGAAAGAAAAAAAACCAGTCCAAGACGATTTTTCCGAAACGTATTGACTTGTGCGAAGAATGGGGAGTCTGGCCCAAAGCGGGTAAGTTAACGTAAAACGTTAAAAAATTGTTAATTTTGGTTTTATTTCCTAGCACGGTTCTTGAACTTCAAAATAAAAAGTTATTTTTGCATGATTTCAAACCCAATATTTATTTATTATCAAACATTACAAACATACTAAAAACCCACTTTGCTTTAACAGGAAGCCTAAAGCGGGTTAGCCGTTCGGTTAAAGGGGGTAAGCTTAACGAATTGTGATTTGGGGGCACATTTGCCAATCATATATGCAGTTATAAATGATTAAATAAATTGACTAGCTAACTGCCATAAAAATTATAATGTTGTCAGATTCCGGGCTGTTGTGCCGTGGTCTGAGTAAAGTTGCCCCATCTGCGGCGGCTATCATTTTACAAGATACCAAGTTCCTGCGGATCAGTCTACATTGGAACAACTGAAAGAAGCGTTAATATAAGAATATAAGAACACCAGAGAAATTGCCGTTTGGGCCACACTGAGAAATCAGCAGTAGCGGAACACACTTTTAGTGATTGCACCCATAACATTAAATTCAATGAAACCAAAAAGCTTTCAAGGACTTTCCACTATTACGCCAAATTAAACGAAGAAGCGATCGAAATTTTTAAACATCACAACAATTTTAACAGAAAAGAAGAAGGAATTAAGGTCGACAAACTTTGGCATGATGCACTTAGACCGATTATCCCGAGAGGTACTTCTAGCCAACCAGAAACTGCTACGGACCCTGAGTCAGCCAGAAACAAGGGCGAACGTTCATGAGCCAATACTGGCCCGGCACGGAGGGACAGCTAGCTCTTCATGCATAAATAGTGATAGCACTTCGATATCTGCATCAGTTTCTAGGAAATCGCTTCCCTGGAAGCTTTGACCACGCTAAAACTGAAGAGGGCCGCTCAGATGCGGCCGAAATGTTTGGAGTAACAACACTCAGACCAGAGCACAATAGCCCGGAATCTTACAACATTATTGAGGCAAAAAAGTTAGTAACAACCGAAAAACAAAAATGTTAGCTCTTACAAAAAAAAGTTATACTTATCCAATTAAAATTAAAAATCTAAGTCAGCACATTTGTTTATAAAACATAAAGAAAAAACTGATTAAATTAATAGACTAACTAATTGCCATCTTAAAAAATAACCTTTTCTAGTTATACTTTTCCTATTGAAATAGAAAATTTAAGTCAGCACATGTATCAAGAAATTATAAATAAATACATTATTAAATCTTACACCCGCTTTGCCCGAAGGCACACTTTTCATTTTAATAATTATAACCTTAAATTTAAAAAAAAGAAACAAACAAAATGACCTAGTTCGTAGGTGGATAGTGTCAGAATAACGTAATATTATTGATAGTAAAAAAAATAATAATAAACTGGTCTTCTACTAATTACAAGTTAAATCACTTCAGTTTCTTAAAATATGTATTTTTTTTATTTTTTAAGCCAGGTTATGCCATGCCGCTTCACTGCTGCTTCGCTGTGACTGACTGAAATTGGAGGGTGTTCGGGTAAACACGAATACGCATGCGTCGTAGTTTGCACACCAATACGGCGGCATGCGAATGCCTACCCGCTTTGGGCCACCTTCCTCTATTTAAAACCTTAAATATATTAAAAATTTGTAAACTATTTATAGCGTTTTAAAATGATCTGTTATTAACAATATGGTGCATATTTATAAAGTTAAAATTTAATTTACCTATTTGAATCAACTATACTTATTTGGGAAACATAAATTGGGGAGAACTATAACAACAATTAATAGTCTAGTAAACAGTGTGCTGAAAAAACAGGAATGTTAAGTTTTTCCCAACGGAAATGTATTTCTTTTGACAATTAAATCTGGAAAATGTTTTCCAATGTAGTAGATATCGCGATCATTAAACTATATTTTCATAAGCATCCCATATTCTTATTTTTTCTGTTTTGAAATATTTTTTGTTCAGTCATTAAACTTCGACATCGAACGAAAGACATTGGGGCTAGGAAAAGCATTGACTCTAAGACATGGATGTCGGATACCTAGTGTAAAGAATTAAGGAAAAATAAAAAATAGGAGCGTTGAAAACATAAATAAATTTATATTTTTACCCACGCAATGCTAGTGACATATTGCCTAAATATCAATAAAACAACATTGTATTAAACAAATCTCTGATCAATGCATTGAGAGTCTGAATAATAAATGTATTGCCCATTTAGTAACGCATAATGTAATTTGTAAATCAAAGTCCTGAAAACTTTGATCAATATTAATAAACATGTTTTTTTTTTTAACGTTACTTTACTTTTCTCATTATTCAACAGGTCTCCCAGGCCCAAGAGGAAGAAAAGGAGTACCAGGAAAAAGTGGAACGCCAGGTTTGAACCATTTTACTTATATTGTGTAGCTTAAAGCACATTCCATTTACTACAAAGTACGTATTCTGTTTACTACAGTTTAGTACAAGGTTTTCTGTCTGCTTTTCATGCAACTGTGGGTCTATTTAATCTCTGGGTATTTACCATACAGTTAGAGTGCATACTTAAAATGCAATACTGCACATATTCAGTTTAAACATTAGGATCCAGAAGAAAATAGGCACCACACAATGCAAGTTATTCTTTTTTATCGTTTTAAACTAAAATTTGGTTGGTTGGTTTATTTGATTTTTATGGCGCAAAAACCCTTGAAGGCTATACTGCACCAAACGATTTTTTTTATCATACACTATTTATTTTTTCTTCAAAAATAAAGACAGGAAAAAATAAAAGTACACATAGTCAGCTGCCTCATTGTCTGCAATGCCTACGTGACCAGAGGTCCAAAAAAAAAAAAAAAGAAAATCATTTTGCTTCAGACTTTTGTATAAATATTAGGACTGAATGACTGTGGGGTGGCTATTTTTATTGCAGTGAGTGATGGCTTCGACTGAACTCTTTGAGTCCGTGTAAATCACACACTTTTTGGTTAGATTGGGGTATTGATTGTAGAGATGTAAATAGAGCTTTTATTTCCGGAGGTAAAAACTGAGCAAGATGGATGTAGTTTTTCAGCGGTAGCTTGAATGAATTATTGAAGCAAAGCCGACATGATCGTTTGCCTTTGATCCGTCAGTGTAAATGGCTTTATATTCTGAATATTTTTCTTTTACGTCATAAAAGATTTGTTGGTAAGCTGCATAAGAGGTAGTTTCTTTGGGGAATTTATTGAGGTCTTTGATTGTAGATGCAGTTACTTCGCATCATGGTTCAATTGGTTTTATTGTGTTGAGAGTATTAAAATCTGATATCTGCAGGAAAATTTGGATTTGACGAGGTTAGTAAAAGTGTTGTTTTGCGACAGATAACTTGAAATATTCAAAAGATACATTTTCGTCTAAATTTTCAAATAATAACAAATATTTAATCCGTAACTTGAAAAAAATGTCTTAGAATCCTTCCCATTATGTTCAGACGTTTATATTATGTTGTACTGAAGAAATGTAAAAAAGATGATGGAAAAGTGTGCCTTCTTAATAAGCGTAAATACTACTTTCTTGAAAATATTACTTCATTTGGGAAGTCTAAAGAAAGATTTAAAACATTTTAAATAAAAAAAATTTTAATCGATAATGTCCTTTCTTTTTTAAAAGAACATGTTGCTATGGAGTTATTTTTAAAAACCCGGGATCTGTCAGAATAGAATGAATAAAGTCAGGATGGATTGTTTCCTTTGTAGAATGTATGACATGCAAAATGTAAACATTTTACTCTTAAAAAATGTTTCTTAAATTACTCTTTTCCAGTTACATTATTTGAGAAACTGTCACGGGTTTCCTTTGAGGAGCTTTCAAAATGGTACGAAAAATTGTTTAGACTTTATAAATTTATTTGGAAACTAAAATATGTCAGTGAGTCATGACTAAATGAAGGAATTTGGTAAATAGACAAAATACTGTGATTGTATTTAAAAATCGTGATTTTGGCAAAAATTTGTGCTCTAATTTTTATTAAAAAATGATTGTTTTGCTTGAGAAGCCCATTGAGTTTAACTGCAAGACCATTATTTTTAAATTTTATTACAAAATCAGAAGCGAACACTGTTTCAAATAGTAGTTATGGATGTGCTATAAAATCATTTTATCAAAAAATTTTTGCGAATATATTTTTCCTGATGATTAGAAAAAAAACATTAAAAAATATTTTTGTTGCCAAACCAGGAAAAATTATCCATATTTTAATTGCGTAGATAACACATGATTTCAATTGTTTCGTTTATTTTTCCAAAGGTGTAACATTAAAAATGATCCCGTTTTGTGATTCTTAGGTTACGTGTTAACAAATGTTTTCATGAAAATTAATAAAATCCTTTTGTATATAGGTGTTCCTGGCATTAAAGCTTGGACAGTAAATGGAACAATAAATGGAACTCACTACAATATTCTGAGTGAGTATTCACTTTCGTTAAGTGCGAGAACTGTTACGGATCGTGATGGTTTTGATTCTGATCAGACAGCTTTTTTTTTTTTTTTTTTTTTTTTTTTTTTGTGGCGAAATGTCGCGCTTTCTTTCTTTCTCGTTGTCCATGCGTCAGGTGGCATGGTTAACACTAATTACAGCTATTGGTTATGAACAGAGCATTCATTATATTACGTGTGTGTAATCTAAGCATTACGAGTATTGTTTAATGTTCTCGTTGTGTATAATATATTTTTGTTAATAAAATTTACGAATTTGCTGTGAATATGTCTGTAACAGTTTGTCCGGGAATCGATCCGGGGTCTGATGGGCTCGAAGCTTTGTGCTCTGCCGCATGAGCCGTTATGATTGCCAGTCAGATTGCGCTGTGAGGCAATATTAACTTGTGCATGAGACCCGCGTTAAAGAAAACAGTTTTTTTAATTTCAGACGTATATTTTGATTTTTTCAGTTAGTAAAAGGAGATTTCCTTCGTTCCTATTTAAAGGAATTTAGGTTTCAAAATTGGTTTTCTAAACAGGAATTATTTCTAGAGGAGCTATTTCTTATTTAAAAAAAATATTTACTTTGCGAGATTTGCTGAAAGTGCGCTATACTCACCTTTTCGTCAGTTATTTTTACGACATAGAAACTAGCTACTATAGTGAAGTGCATTCATATGTACTTGAAACAAGTATGGATCCAAGTGCTGTTTGAACCAAAATGGAGGGTTAATCGGCCTGTCCTCTGATGGGGTTCTAGGACGTGTTACTGGTTCATCGAGTTCGTCAAATGGACAAGCAATACAACCCTTTCTGCAATCAAGTGCTTCCCAATAATATTAAAGTTTCATTTGTATGTGTGTCGGAAAGATGTGCCATATAATTTTATTTGTTATAATTTTTGTAACTCTGTTTCTCTCTGAGAGAATGTTTTAGCAGTGCTCAAATGTCCCATAACTCGAGTAATATGCGAAGGAAAGTTTCTAAAGAAGGACAGTTTGTCGTAAAACAAAACAATGTTTACGAAAAAAGATACAAACTGAAAAAAAAATAAGAAAAACAAATATGTGCTAGCTCCTTTATATCTTTGTATGATATTAATTGCTATGGATCAATATACTATCGCGCTCCCATCGGCTGTGAAGATTCGTTTGAATTGTATGTTGCGTTGAGATATTTTTGTGTTATAAGGTATTTATTGACTTTACATACATTGAAGTGAATGACTAACACCTTCAAAAATACACCAGAAATTTTTTTTTTTTGCCCTACCTCTTTTGAGAATTAAGCAAAATGTTCACAATGTAAGCAACATCGTGACATTTGTTTTATGTGCGGGAAATCAAAGTTTTTTGTAATTGAACTCTAAACCACTCGGCAAGTTATGTACAACTTTTTTATTTTTTTTAAATTATTTTTTATTACGAATAATACTATACGAAAAAGTTAGAATATCATGCTTGAATAATACAACATTTGATTACATTTAAAAGTTTGCAATACTCTATAGTGAGTATTGATTGACTTGGAATTGGTCTTTCGCCCATTTTTAGGTAACTTGGTGTTGGCATTTATCGACTGATGTCGATGTTTATCAAATTTCGGACGTTCACACTATCAAATCTATAAAAAAAAAAGAATATTGTGTAAGTATATATATATATATATATATATATATATATATATATATATATATATATATATATATATATATATATATATATATATAATATATATATATATATATATATATATATATATATATATATATATATAATATATATATATATATATATATATATATATATATAATATATATATATATATATATATATATATATATATATATATATATATATATATATATATATATATATATATATATATATATATACAGGGGCGGACTGGCTGATTTTCGCCCAGTTGGCAAAAGAGTATTTTGGCCCACCTCTGTAAATTAAGAAAGTTAAATTAAACAGTACCGGATCTCGATTCTTCTGAGCAAACATTAAACTACCGCTAGTTCCTACTTTTCCTTCAAATTTCTAAATCAAGTTTTGAAGTTCTAAAAAAGAAAATTGTGAAACATAAAATAAAGCTAACACTGACCCATTTTTTATGTGCCTTCAAAGAAGGATACTAATGGATATGCAAGTCTGAAAAAGCAGATCTTAAGGCTTCTATACTTACAACATAGGAAGGACACGTGGAAAAAGAGGAATCTGGTAAATTCCCCCGGAAATTTTTCGAATATAGTTGATCTATACAGGCATAAGGAGAAAAGAATCGGGAGAAGGGGTTCTAGTTCCCTTCCAAGCAATGTTTTCAAAGTTGATGTCAAAAAGCATAATTTCACAATTTTTAGTAATGTTGAGGAGAGGAAAAAAAAAGGGTTCAACCATGATGTTGTTTTATTACCTTTTTTTTTAAATTGAAGTCTATTTTAATCTATTTTTGTTTACAATAGATTGTCGAGGACTCTTCCGAGAAATTCTCTGAAATGGAAAGTTTTAGAAATGAGGTTTTAGATTACGTTTGGTAAAATTATTAGAACAGGGAAGCATCGAGAACTTTCTACGAAAACATTTCGACTTTCAACTATTAAAAAACGAAAAACTATCATTGGTCACGTTTGAGAGAAGAGGAGGCTCAGTGATATCATTTGGTAACATTTAAAAACTGAAGTATACTCTACTCAATTTTAAACTGCATTTAGTTACTATACGGAATCCAGCGACTCTCCTTCGGAATTTTTCGACATTGAAATTTAAAAAACAAAAGTTTATAATGTATTTAAAAACATTAGAAGGAAAGGAGACAGGTTTCTGGAGTGTTTCCCCCAAAATTTCTAAGGAAGGCGATGTACCTTTCCGCGCTTTTAAGCTAACTTTTGAGCCTTAACTTGATCAACCCTCCTTGCCCTTTAAAAGTTTACACAAAACTTCACAAACGCTAAATTTTTTTTCCAAAAGGTAAAGATTCACATAAGTCAGTCCTTGAAACGTCACTTTCTCGTTTCAATAACATATCCACAAGAATCTTATTAGAATATATCTGAATGTTTTTTGAATTACCTTTAAAACTAAACATCAAAAGGCTTTTTAATATTTTAAAAATAATTACTTTGGAAAACACTTGAACTTTGTATGTACCAAGAAAACCAAAAAGTAAAAGAAGCACCTTTTGTATTTTACAAAACTTCTCTTAAACGATACCCTTTTATTTGAAAGCGCACTGCCCCTTTTTTGGTCTGGGGTAAACACTTGTTCCCTTTGGGCATTTTTTTTTCTGAAATTGAAATCAATTTTAGGCTATAGTGCTCATAAAAGGGTTACGGAGCTCTCTCCCGAAAATTTCAAGAAGTGAAATTTTAAGCTATCTTTAGTGACTTCAAGGGAATGGCGAAGGTTCGAAGACTTTTTCTGGCAATTTTTTTCGATATGTAAATCTGAAAAACACAATTGAGGGACTTGATGCAAGAACCAAGAACCAGGTAAGTCCTGACTCACTGATTTTTGGTAAGACCAACAAATAACATCAGTGTCCGGTAGAAAGGTTAATATCTTTCCCACATTATTTACTAGAAAGTAGATGTCTAATCTTACATTTGTGTCCCGTTGTTGCACAAATCGAAACTTTTTTACTATCGGCCACACGCAAAAATGAATTTAAAAAATGAAGTTTGGACTGTGTGTGTGAAATGGTTCTTGCATCAAAGTCCTCAATTGTAGACTTAAGACTAGTATCGTCGGTGACTTTAGACTACAAAGGGACCTCATACCCGAAACACCTTAGGTACCTCGTTAAGTATAAATCTGGGCCTGATTACAACTAATGTAGCTCAAAAAAAAAAGAAAAGAAAAGAAGCCTTGCCCTCCCCAGCCACCGGAACTCGGTCCTAAATCCGCCGGTATTCAGGAGCTCTTTCTTCTTAGTCGAAATTTTGTCATGTTTCAGATACAGTTTATCGTACTCCAGACTTGTTTTCCCGTATGCGATTCGGATATGAAAATACTTCTATAGCGAAAATTTACAATAGACCAATGAAATATCTTGCCTACTGACAGCATTTAGTTGAATCTGTCACAACCACTGAATATCAGGGGTGTGTCCAGAAATTTTGGTGCACGTCACAAATGCCTTTTACGGACCCCTCTCTATCTTGTTTACCCCTACGTCCCTACATATATTTCACCCCTCATTTAAAAAAATCTCGGACCTCCTTCAGGCTCGGAACCGGGCCAACAGGTGTCCCTTCTGCTCCCCTCCCCATGTCCACGCTCCTGCTCGTGCTCATGTATAGCCGCCCCAAAGCATGATCCACACATTTATAGCAGGGGCGCACCGCTTCGTCTAATGGTGCAGGCCCCTTCAATGCTTGTTAATAGACGTACAAATATAAGTTTTTAACGCTCTTTTATCGTCCTGGGCCCCTTTTCTTGCCGCGTTGGAACCCAATTTCTCTGACCCCCTCCCTTTTTCTCAATGTGGGAGCCATGGCCCCCAAAGCTCTAAGAACTAGAGAGAAAGTTGATAGCAGAGGAAAGTATTCACGAGTGAACTTCGACTATTTACTTTGGTACCAGCTTAGGGTGGGGAAAAAATAAACCTGTTTCCTAACGCTTTTTTTACATGGAGTAAATAAATTACATGTTTTTTTATGACACTTTAAAAAATGTCAAGTGTGAATTTGAGTTAAGTTCAATAAAAAAAAAGACTTGAAGTGACCCACTCGGCGGTTGGCCCAGTCGGGGATCAACGACTAGCCGACCTGGCCAGTCCGCCCCTATATATATATATATATATATATATATATATATATATATATATATATATATATATATATATATATATATATATATATATATATATGTGTGTGTGTGTGTGTGTGTGTGCTCCCTATACAAATCCACAGTTTGTGTCGGAACTCGACCAAATTTGGAAGGGAGGTATTTGGGTGCCCGAGTAGGAACGTAGAGGATTTTTGAAACGCCGCCAAAAAAGAACTGAACCGTTCGAATTTTAATTTTAGATCCCGAAAATCGCATTAAATGGCTCTTTCTACTCGAAACAATCATCCGATTTTCTTGACTAAAAACCCATTCGAAAGCCGGTAAAAAATAACCCAAGTGTTGATTTACTTCCTTCGAATTAAAAAAAAAAAGAAAAAAAAAACAAAGCTGTAAAATTGATAGGAAAAAAGTTATAAGCATTTTTATGCCTAATGGAACAACAAAATCAAATAGGAAATTTAATTTTTGTCAACGAGCTCAAATTAAATCAGCCTGAATAAAATTATTTTTGATCTGTTGCAAATTTTTTCCCCTCGACTGTGAAAAAATAAAATTCTTGCTCTTTGTTTTGAAGAAAAGTTTCCCTCTTTTAATTATTTTTTGGTCATTTATCTTTTATTTTGTTTTTTAATTTCTTTTTGGACTGCCAGCAAATGATAATTAAGGATTTTAGTTGTATTTACTGAAGGGTTGCGTTTAATTTGTTGGGAACTTTCAGATTTGCCGTTATCGAAATTTAAGAATCATTATTTCGACGAAAAACTTTACAGTATTTTTTCTTCTCTTATTTATGCTTTATTGTTGAACACGCGTCACTTGACATAAATTTTACTTTCAAGGCAGACCGTGCAAAGCCGGGCAACGCATCAAGTACATTATATAATTTTTGTATGTTTCGCGCATTCGAATGAATTTAACTGTACTATGCATTTTTTTTTTTTTTGAACTCCTCTAATAAAGAACTTTATGCATGAGAAAATTGCCATTTAAATAAATTACATTCAAAAAAAAAAAAAAAAAAAAAACCGCTAAATTATAGAGAATAAGCCTAAAAATGTTTTAAAGCACTTTATTTCGTTGAGAAAAAATCAAATCGACTTCTTTTAAAAAATTGTAATGAAAGGAAATGCTTCAAAGCCATGTACTCGGCCGTGCATCCAAAAAGCTCATTTTAGGGCTATTATGCTAAAAGATAAAGCATACGAAGTATTTGCTTTACCTTTTCAAATATCGAAGCATTACGATGACTTTTCTTTCATTTGAATAAAACTTTTGGAAATTAACAATAGAAAACTTGCATGCAAATTCCGAAAAAGAAGAATTTGTAAGCCATGACAAAAAGACTTTTCTGCTGAAACTGCATATGAAAGTTTTCCAATAAAATTTCAGAATCTACCGACGACATTGAGGATATTTTTCGTGTCGCTATGAGTTCAAGCTTCTAAAAATTTGCATACAAAGGTCGCGTTTTTTCCTGATGGAAGTTTGTTGAACTGTTAAATGCTACATTGATTTTTAACCGAATATTTTGTATAGAAACAAGTTTTTTTTTCTTTTGGTTTATTGTAAACTATTTTTTACAATACCTTAGCGCTTTGTAACTTTTACTTTCTAGCGAATTATTAATGTTACCTTCGTTGCATAGAATCGACTACTAACGGCCATATACGTAACACCAAGTTAATAAATGATTAACATTTTAATCAAATAACCCATCGACTAGATAATTGATGTAAAGTGTGTATTCAGTTTACAGTAAAACTTCTCATTTATGTACCCATACTCAACTGGATTTTTTTAATGCTAAAATATTATTATGTTGGACTTTTAGTTGAACAGCTAACCTACAATTTAGTTAGAGCAGTAACAATGATTATCTTGCAGAAATACAATAACGTATAGAGACTTTATGGGGATCAAAATGCCTAAATCAATAACAGTTGAGCCTCAGTAAGAAAATAGCGATTAGGAGCTTTATTTATACAAATAGCAAAAACTCAAACCTTCAATAATTGACGTCAAGTTTGTTGAATGTGCCTCTCGATTAAGGTGATAAATAATGACTGGATGCAACCAAAAAGCAACAGAAACATACATTCTGTCATTGGCGCTTTGCGCTGGTGCATTGTGTTAAAAAAGTATTGGAATTAGTCCAATTGAGCAGGACGTGAGTGTCATAACATTTTCTGTTTTTGCTTTCGAAATGAAGCCAGTTCAATAGAGATTTTAGAAACTCAAAACTAGTGACAAGATAAACCAATTTAGGGAATAGAACTAACCGCTTTCCAGCTCGTTATATTGCTTTTTTGCACAGCTTATTACGTTTTAATATTAAAATAATTGTTTTTCTTTTTCAGTACCTCCTTCCATGATCGACGTGGATTCACAAACGTCTCTAATAGTCGATGAAGGTCACAGGGTCAAATTGGAATGTTCAGCTACCGGAGAACCTCCACCAATGTATACCTGGAGAAGTGACGAAGGCAAGCCGATTCGTCTAAGATCCTGGCAGCGTAAGTATTTTTTTCACAGTTACCCCCTTTTTTGCGGTATAGTCTAATTAGCCTGATCCGAACTTTTATAAGGTTAGAGCATGAGTAAGAACAAAATTTCTCAAAAAGCTCAATGCATGAATCAATTCTGAATATTTAAAATAACCAATATAGATATTTTTTGACTAAATACAGAAGGACATTTTGTCCAAAGTAGAACTAAAAAAAAGTCAGACTAAAAAAAACCTTTTACTGAATCTGACTTCATCAGCCTGTGTTGTACATGAACCATGATACTGGAAAATTTTATGCAGATTAGTCGGAGGCTCGTTGAGGTGTGTTTTCATCCATGGGCCTTTCGAATGACATTCGAGCATTGGGCACTACCTCAAAACGTTTCCAATGCCACAGCAACAAAGTTGGCTTACTAGTTTTCAGCTGTTCTATGCATTACTCCTTCTCAAGATGATAGAGCAGAAAGAGAGAGAGAGATAATGATGCAAATGGGAGGCCAATGCTAGGCGTTCTGGTGCACGCAACGAGGGGTCATTGAGGGGCTATTGTCGTGGCTGATCTTGTTACTGTTGCTATGGTTTCTGCTGATGCTGGACATGCTGCTGTCGTTTAGTGATCCTGTTACTGTTGCTGTGGTTGCTGGACCTGTGACTGTTGCTGTGATTATTAAGCTTGTTTGCTTTTAGATACTTCAGGCCTGTTACCTGGATTTTGGCTGCGAAATTGTGGTTGTGGAACGTAAAAGTCATAGCATTGTACGCTAGTTCGCTGTTTCATCTTTTGCAGTCTACGGACCATAAGATCAATGCAAAATGTATGGATGCTTATTAACAGATGACGTATTCACTGACGTTCGGGATGCCAGTCTGGAGATAAGTTCTCATCTTTATCAAAAGGCGCCTAGAGGAGAACTTACAGTATTAAAGAGTAAACTGCAATATTAAAAAACAAAGAACTCTGGTTGATTCTGATAGGTAGAATGGGCAACGTTTAAACATTTTAGAAACGTTTTAATATGATTGTCACAGCAGTTAAAGCATTTTTAATACTTTATGACACGAAATGTGCTACCTGAAATAAACTTTTAACGAGTTAAGTATATTTTGTAAGCCAAAACATTGAGTGATTCACATTTACATGCAGAGTTAGTTTCAAATATGAACTCAGATGGAAACAATTAAAATTCTAGCAGAACTATCTGCGTTATTTCAGCCACTATAAACGTTACCACACATTAATCAATTTCTTTAATTTACATTAAACGTATACTGAATACCTCAGAAAAAGGACTAAATATTGTTTGTGTTACTATATTGAGTTCGTTAGTTTAGTTAGCATAATGGAGTATATATTTAATAAGATTAACGTAGTTTGATATAGTTGATCTTAAATTAGAAACATAAAAGATATTTTCGATTTAATTTACTTTCAACTAAGATACTCAACCGTTAGTTTTTATTCCATTGTCAGTTGTAAATTCAGTTAGCATATCTGTTTAGAAATGCTATGCAAACAACTAGAATAGTCAAAGATTCCAGTAAGTCAAAGTTTTACATAACGGAAATAGTTGAAATTTATTTTATGAACATTTTTTGGTGGATTTTTCTACAACTACTAATTGATGTTAGATAATACATGGTTATTTAATCAACTTTTTTTTATCTGTCTCTAATAATAAAAGTGATTAAGACCGCCAATCAAGAATATTTAATTGATTTAGCAATTTTCCAACGCGTTTGCATAAGTATATGTTTTTTTTTTAAACAGAATCATCGTATAATTCAAACATTTTGGAAATTCAACAAGTAAGCAGGGACCATATGGGAGTGTACATGTGCATCGCATCCAATGGAGTGCCTCCGCCTGCCATCAAGAAAATCAAACTGGAAGTGGCTTGTAAGTACCTTTATCAATGTTTCTTACGTATTAAGCAGCATAAAAAATCTCTAAAGATATTCTTGCATTTAAGTTTTTTGGTGTAAAACATGAGCCAATCGTCATTGCAAGATGATTTGAAGTAAATGTTTCAGTTTCCACAAATTAACTTTTCAAAATTTTGTTCGATTCAGTGTCTTTTGTTCTAAAAGTAATATTTGTTATGCCGAAGTCGTGTCATCAACATATAAAACTCATATCGTTTCTTATTCTTCTTTTCTTCAACGAAGTTTTCATAAAAATTGTGAGAAATAAGACTAATTTAACGAATTATTTCGTACTAAGTATAATTTTACGATTTTATCTTTCCGGCTAAAATTAATTGATATTTAGAATTAGTATATTTAAAAAAATGCATGTTGGTAGCAATTTTGTAGGCAAGTATAAATGTTTTCACCCATGATTTCTGCATTCTGGTAAGTATTGTATCTCTAGGGAGGCACAATACTTACCCATTTAGAAGCATTTTAAAGCTTTTAGAATTCTGTTGATTTCTTGTAATGACTTTAATTGTTTTTTTCTTTTTAGTTCTTCTTGTTCCTAACTCTTCTGTGTATAAGTAACGACACTCATATTGCTTTTAAATAAATAATTATTTACTTATATCATTCCATAAACATTTAATTTGAATCTCAATAGTTTAGATTTTTTATTGTGAATAACTAACTAATATGAGGGCAGGGTTATTTCAGCAACAATAGAAGGACAAAAAGCCACTGGAAGTGATGCTGAAAAAATAAACTAAATTTTAGCAGTACAGACATTTTAAAATGTAGGCAGTTCGCTCGAGAACCTCACTGTGAAACTTTACAATATACATGAGCAGATTTTAAAGTGTCCTTCACCAGACTAAACGATAATTTTATGTATCACAGGCGTTTTATGTTTTTCTGTTTTTTGTTTTTTGAGACACTATCCAGAATATTTTTTTTAATTAAAAAAATAAATTAGTAAAAAAATACATTTTAAGAAACAATTATTATAATAATTATAATACCTGTTAAAAGTAAAAGAAGTGGACGTGAATTGCACAAGATTTTGAAAATTGAATGGTTTAGCAACCACTTTTGTGCAAAATACTACGGTTCCGATAACTAACTATCGGCAAATGGTTGAAACTAGACATGCACCAATTTCGCATGAAGTAGACTGAGTTAAAACAAATTCCTGATGAGGTAAAAAAAATAATTATAAAAAGGTTAACTTACCCCACATTTGGATGAAGTATAATGAGTTAAAACTAACTTATGATGGAGTAAATAAGAATTGCAAAAAAAAAAAAAAAAAAATATTACTTACACCATTTTCGCATGATGTAGAATGAGCTAAAGCTAATTTTTGATGGTTTAAATAAGAATTATTAAAAAGTTGACTTACACTAATTTTACTTTTAACGACTCATAAATAAGATTATTGGGGATTTTACGTTACAGATTGCAGTTACTCTTAAATAAAATGCTTAAAATAAAAAAAGAAGAGAACTTTGAAATGTGATTTTAATATTTATAGAGTTTAATGAAACTAATTTTCCTTCTGCTGTCATTCTATTGAGAGTCATGAATGTTGTACTAAAGATTAGCGACATCTTGCCTGATACTTCTGACTAAAATAGATACCTGTCTGTTGCGGAATTCGCAACTCCAACAAACTATATGGGCACTGCAGCCACCGTCTAATGGCGGATGAAAAAGGTAAAACAAACGCATGCTTTCGCCATTTACGGCAATCAACTCACTTTTTAAAGGAAAATGATGAAAACTAACATTATTTTGAGAAGCTCGAGAATACCATTACGGGACGAAACAATTTCTGTTGCTGAAAGCAATCAAAGACCCATCGAATGCGTTAATAAATACTCATAACAAACTGTCTATGTTTACCAACAGACACATGTGGAACACAATGTTTTACCTTTTTCTTTAATTTTATAAATCACATCAATGTATTGTATTCGAGCGGTGGAGTTGCGAATAAAATGAAACGAAAATGCGAAATTTTTGCCTAAGAAAGAAATTGCTGTTTGCTGTGAACCAGAAGTCAAACCGCATTAAGTACTGCAAAACTGTTAATTAAACTAATATTTGCCTCCTACCTATTGAACAAAGCTGCGGGGGATTCCTGTTATTGTTTCTCTTATTTAAAACCCGTTGTTCCTCATTTTCATCGATCTGATGCTGTGTCGATATTTCCTTTTTTGTGTGGATATAATTTACTAAAAAACCTTCTATTCATGGTTGGTCTTTAAGACTCTCCTATTAGTGCTTTATGTGACTGAGGTAAGTTATGAATAGTAAACATATTAACTGATGCGATGCTCTAATTGCTTAATTTCTATGGCTCGTAAGTATTGTGAATCAGGATAAAGACTAATATCCTAACAGTCAAAAGTCTGATATCTGTATAACTAAATAAGTGAATAAGTGTGAAAAAAAGTAATAACGTTTCCGAATTACGTCAGAATTGGTTTAAAAAAGGAAGGTCAATTTATGTGTTTCGTTTATGGTTAAAGCAACACTGGAAAGAACTACAATTACACAAGGATATTAACAGTGTATTTACTTTTATGAAGGTTGTACCACAGAACTACAATACTGAACAGTAAATAATAGTTCAGGATATTAAAAAGAGTTGCTAATAATTGACTGAACTCATGACGATTACGACTAGTGACACATTGCGAAGATTGTTAACTTCTTGAAAACCTTTGTTTCAGTTCCTCCTCTGATCAAAATCCGTAACCAAATGGTGGGCACAGTAAACGGCAGCAGCGCCGTGTTGGAGTGCTTTGTCGAGGCCCACCCTCCAGCTGTCAACTATTGGATGCATGGTGACAACCGGATGGTGGAGCACGGATGGAAGTACCGGATTGAACAAAAAGACGAAGGATACCGGACTCACATGGTGCTGAATGTAACCTACATCGAGCCCTTAGACTACGGATTGTACAAATGTGTCTCTAAAAACGACAAAGGAAAAACCCTTGGCGTATTCACGGTCTTCGGTAAATGATTTAACTTAATTTTTTAGTTGTAGTCCTTTATTTTTTCCTTAGCTAAAAATATATATTTAGCGTGTTTGACGGAGTTAATCACTTTTAAATGAGATAAGTACCAGTTATTAAAAAATATATATTTGCGCCATACTAAATATTTATAGATGGACTCGCTGTTCCTAGAAAATTTGAGTTAAATGTCTCAGGTAGCAGACTTCGTTTCGTAAACGGTTTAAAATGGTTGTCCGCGTTGTGAAAATCATTTTAAAGCGTTTAGAAAACATTAAAGCAATGCGTATGTTACCAGGAATAAATCAAAAAAAGGTCTCTGCCACTTACATTTCGTGCAAAAAAAAAAAAAAAAAAAGAAACACAAACCTAAGATAATATACATTTATATCTTAAAAAGTAGTTGCAAATAATACTTATTTTCAAAGAATGACTTGATTTGATGATGTGATTTTGGAAACATTTTTTGAAGAAATTTTTATCAACATTAGTAATACATAAAAAGTAGTCGAAAACTTTGTACTGCATAGTGAATAAAATATGACAACGTATATAAAGTACAAATTAAGAATGAAAAAAGGTTAAAAAACCAGCAAACAGCTGTTTCGGCACTTCAAAATACAAGTGCCATCATCAGTGCAATTAAAAACGAAGACAGGTTCAACCCGACTAAAACACAGTCGAGGCGAACATTGGAATGAGAGACGAGTTGTAAAAGATATGAGATATTTTATTCAACATTAGTAATAGTTTTGCAAAAAGCATAAGTTTGAAAACTTTAATAAATATATGCTATCTTAAACATTTAATGATTCTTATGCAATCTTGCTTCCGGCATTTCATGTGGCATTTTATTATATACGTTCAAATGTTGGATCTTTCATAAAGTTAAAAAATAACTTCTAGAAGGGTAAGGAAGAATGATAGCTCTCTGCTATAGTTTTTGCAGGCGGTCCTTTTAATATTTTGTTGATAAAAGAAGAATAAAAGAAATACGAAACAGAAAAGAAGAAATAAATAATGAAACCAAGAAATTCTTAGCAAAGATTTGATATCCTTGTCGAAAAGAACATTCAACAGGACAAATTCATTAGACAATAAGTACGATAACAATAGGAATCCTGTTGTCGTTGGCATGAAGAGCGTTGAAACTCTGCACATAGTGAAGACTAGATAAAGTATCTAATGTGTCACTGCGAGAGCATCAACAAAGTGCACGCATTGATGCTAACAAGTTTGGGGCTTTTGCCATGAAAGAAAATTGTCACAAAGTCAAAGAAAACTGATTTTTTGACATATATTTCTAGAAAAAGTTTTTAGATGTTCCAACAACTTTATATTATTAATTTATTAACTAATATTTACTTTAAAAAGTAAATTATGAGAATTGTCTTGTTTTCATCAGCATTTTCTTAATTTCTTCAATAAATTGAACAATTAAAATATATTGCGGGATATTTTTTAGTGTTATTTAAATTATGAAAAGTTAATTTTTAAGCGCTAAAGTAAAGTTTTACATGCTAGAATAATTGCAATAAATTATTCTTTCGATATAAGGGTCGAAACGATGCTTAGCATGTTAAAGAGTGTATATATTTTTTTCAATAAAAAAATCAAAGATACTCTTATTAGCAACTCACACTTATTAAGGAATTGCATATACACTGTGAAATCCCGTTACAACGAATACCAATACAACGAAATATCCCTTTCAAAGAAATAAATGTGCTGTCGCAATAAACATGCGATTACAATGCTTGAAATATATTACAACGAAATTCCCGTAACAACGAAAAAAAAATTCCGGTCTCTTGAAGTTAGTTGTAAGTCATTGTAGTTGTATTTTCATAGTTATCTTTTTATCTGATTATATAAGTAAATATATGTTACTGGAATAATTTTCTTCCAAATTTCAACATTTTGAAGATTTCTTTTTCATTATTTAAACTACTTAATGTGTAAATTCTTTTTGTAGCAAACGTAAGCATTTACATTTTTTTCAATGTATCAAAGTTTTGTCTGTTGTTTTCAGAAATTGATCCGAACACTCCTACTAGAAAACCACCTGTCGAAACATTTGAAATTTACGGCCAGCGTAAGTATAAATCTTTTATTAACGTAAGTAGTTAAGAACCACCGTAAGTATGAAGGAATGCTTTGTGATTGCTTAAAAGATTTTAACAATATTTGCTTCTAAGGTAATTGCAAAAGCACTTGCTTGTTCAAACTAAGTCATCACCACATTTTGTAAATATATATATATATATATATATATATATATATATATATATATATATATATATATATATATATATATATAAATACCTATTAATTAATTTTTATCACTCCTCAAACGATATAAAATTAAAACCTTGAGCATCGCTGCTTTGGGGGACATAATCAACAGGTTAGCTCATTAGCTCACAGAAGCATAATTATAGAACAGTTTTGCTTAATTTTTGTATGGCAACAAATTTCCTTTTAGTATTTCTCTTTTGAAAATCATGTAAAGCGTAAAAGTACTTTTGCGCTACAATTGGACTAGAATGTTAAAATTATGGACCGTCATTATCTCAACTTCTAGATGTATTCTGATATTTTTTAAAAGTAGAAAGATTATTGGGTCATGATAATCTCAGCGTCTTTATAGCCCTAACATAATTTTAATGACTAAGTACGACATTTTATGCTTTAAACTCAGTGGAGTATCAATGACGAGAAAAATTGTAATTTAAAATATTTTGTGGAAAATAAGCCTGAAAATTCCATTGAAATATCTTTTAACTAAAACATTTTATTGCTACTTTCAAGCAGTATATTATCACATCATTCGACGGTTTTTGATTTTAATCCATACATGTGGACTGTATACCTTGTACTGCAGTAAAAATATTGTATAGTTGGTATTAATTGAAAGAAAAACTATATTTGCAAACTGAAGCTGTTAACGATAGTTCATTTCAAGACTAAGTTCCCACAATTACCCTCGTTTCTTATAATACATCTTCGATTCACTAAAACGCGTAACTAAGAATTAAAAGAATTAAACAAGAGATTACTAGACCTAAGATTATTTTTTTTCTGCTAACTACAATTACAGGAGAGGAAAACTGGCACGTAGCTGATAGCATGTTGCACTGGCTCAAGCCAAGAGCTCCTGTATGGCAAGCTTTGCTGGTCAACTTGGAAAAAACATTAATCTGCACCCTCTTACTCCTTTATGAGAGAGCGAGGGTGCAATTGGGAGCTCCTAGCAGGAGAATACAGCCTCCTTCATATGATACTTTAAACTTTTGAACTTGCGGTTGTCAAGTTGGTCAACCAGGTAGAAAAGTGAAGGCATCTATCGACATCCTTCACACGGCAGTCAACTCATTAGGAGCGCCAGGCACATGTGCCGCCACCATTTTGTTGAATCTACTTTTTTGCTAAATCAACTCAACAGGTCATTGCCAAGCATTCGCTTCAGACACTAGCAAACTAATTGAGAAGCTCTGTTCATTTTTACAGCGCTGTGGACCAGCTGCTGGAATAAATACGGCTTTTCAGGACAAAAATGATTCAGCTAAGTTACACTCGTCTGAGCACAACGAAACACGTGCACTTTTTTCGACAAATTGATTCAACTAACAGCCTCATCTGTAAGACTCCTAACGCTCACAACCAATAATTCCCAATGAAACATGTATCGTATCATTTCCAAAGACAACATAATGAATATTCACTAAACACCAGTTTACATGATAAAAATTATAGTAAAGGCACTCTATATGAAACTACAGTCAACCCTCGTTTATTGCGGTTAATTCGTTCCAGACTTTACCGCAATAACTGAATTTCCGAGAAGTAGGATTCTGTATTTATAAACCGAATATTTTCCCTATTAGAGCACATAAAACTTACGACTATTTAAATAGGTTTTTAAGATAGAGCACCCTAGACATAACAGCACCCTTAGCCACCATTTTGTAGTATTCAATATATTGCAGAAAATAATACACTAAACTAAAAAGATATCACTTTGTTAATTATTTGGATATAAACTACACACACACTTGTAGTTCTTACACACTACTACTAATCTATGAAAAAAGCTCAACCTGTTTGAAGATGAATTAATCGCCAGTTAGTGACCGCATGAGCACCCGTTTTTCCTCAACATTCATCCTCATTAAAGGGATTACGTATACAACTTTAAAAACTAGTACATTGTTGAACACCATCTACATTACAGATGTATTTATCCCCTAGCAATAATACAGTGATTTATACTTTTCAGTTAGTGCATAACAGTTAAAATGAGATAGTGATTTCCTTCACTTTCTTCGAAGATTTTAAACCTCCACTCCCTCAACTAGTACAACTACAGCCCCTCAAAAGAGCTCACCTTACTTAAAAGACATACTTTGTTATTTTTTTTTGTAGTAAAAAGTTTACACAAACGCTTAAAAAATTTTAATTACTGTATTAAAAAGAAAAAAAAAAAAAAAAAAAAAAAAAAAAAAAAAAAACGCGATGTAGTGAAGCCGCGAAAGTCGAAGCACGAAGTAGCGAGGGACGACTGTACTAAAGAAAATATCCGAACTGGAGAGGTTTTTTTGGGAGGTGAGGGAAGTTTCATCGATAAAAAAAAAATAAGTATGTCATACCTGATCTCAACATACAGGAACTTTTATGCTAATGACCAATATGTTGATTTTGCTTTTTAAACCCTGATGTTTATAAGGATAAAATTCTAGGTTTGATTTAAAAGAAAAATACTTGCTTGACCCTATGCTTTCATTTTAAAAAATTAAACTCGACTTAAGATTGAACTACGTGATTCCATTGTAGTCTCACATATTATGTGGTACTTTCGTTTTTTGCTATCGACTCGCAATTAAAGGATACATAAACAGTGTTTTTACACGATATTCAAACATACCTATCAGAGATCTAAAGACAATGGTCAGTTTTTTTTTTGTTTTTTTTTTGGCTACTCCCCTGTGCGATTACTTTAAAATAAAGTTTTTGGAGGAAATTAAACCACTTTTTACATACGTATTTCTCTTTCCATTTTCTTGGTAGACAGACCACTTAAAAGACGTTAAGGGAACAAGGGACTTTTGAATTTTACTTTTCAATTTTATAATTTTACACCATGTATTTGAAGTAATAGAACAAAAATAATATTTTCATATCAATATTAGACATTTTAAATGTTAATTTAAAAATTTTAGGGTTAAAAAAGGTGTTTTGTGAGGCATATGGAACGCAACATGGGCAGAATTGAAAACACTCCAGGCGCAATTCATGTAAACGAAAACCAACAATATTTTTTTTCCAGATGTAGTTTATCCGTATGAACATAAATGGGCATTGAATTCAATCTATGTGCGTATATAAACTAGAAAAAAAAAAGCAAATTATGAATAGAATTTTACGTTTTTTTAATACGTATGCTACTTTGCTAACAGCGGATAAATAGTAAATTTTTGTATTTGGGTAAAGTAATGCCCAGTTTTATGAAGTATAAGACTGTTAATGTGCTCAAAAAATTTTGAAGCGATACAGTGAAAAATAATGCGGTGGGAGCATTTCGAGCCAAAAATGATGATTAAAAACGTGTAAACAAAAATCAGCTGATACTTTTATCCCTTTAAATACCACGCTCCCTTTTTTAAAAATGTAAATAAAATGCGTAAAAATCATAATATCGCAAAAATGAAAATGGATTATCAAAGCTGGTACTAAGCTCTATTTTTTTGGCGCAAAAACAATTTTTGTGAAATTTGGTTGATTTTCCGAATGTATAAGGTCCCTTGTCCCCTTAAAGTAAAAACTGCTTCAGTATAAAGTAATAAAATAGTATTTTTCTAAAACTGCCATTTTTAATCGTATGAATTTCAAAAAATTAGGATTCCTTTTTTACGGCAAAATAATAAATTATTAGTTTTTTTTTTTTTGAAGACAAATAGATTCTATAGCCACAAAATAATCAATAATTTAATATAAGTTTTGGTGTTTTCTTGCAGCTCCTCCCCCATCAATTGTTGAGCCATTGGATTGCGAACCGTGTGTCACAAAGTGCGATCCGACACCATTTTGTCCTACGTCAGGTACTGTTATCACCTAGATAATATGTATATACTATATGTAAGTGTTTGTGTGTGTGCGCACGCGCTAGCAAGCTCGTGTGTGTGTAGGTGTGCGTGTGTAGATGTACGTGTGTGTGCGCGTGTATGTGTAATATTTTGATATCTCGAGGTTAATACAATACTCCTCTGTTTTTTCATCTTACCAAATTCTAAGAGCAGTTAATATTATGTTAAAGTTTGTTAAATTATCACGCATAACCAAACTTTCGAACACAGAATTACTGAATACAGCATTACTAGAAATTCATTCGAAATACAGAACTAAATAATGCACATTTAGAGGGAAAAACATTTAAATAAACAATATTGTAATATAATAAATGTAATCGAAAGGGAAATAAAGAAAAACAATTTGGTAATAAGAAGTATTTTTTTATACTACTGTTGGAAATCGGAAACAGTCTGTGCATGTTAAACAAACCTGGAAAAGAAATTGCTTTGGCCTCAGATGGCATAAGTCAATTATTTTTTTGTTCTTGTTCTTTGAAATAACTGTTTAAAAGATCAATGCTGACTTAGCATACACGTACGTGATTTCAAAATTTTTATCACCTGCAGAACATTAAAAAATAAAAAGCATTATTCTTTTAAAAACTGCTTTGTATTGATTTTTTTTTTTGCAATAAAAGCTATCAAAGCTAAAAAATGTTATCCTCGCACACTACAAGCTCAGTGTATTAAGTATATATATTTATTTGTATTAAACACAAAACTAACTTCTTGACCTGTTTCTTAAAATTTAGCCACAGGGGTTTCATTTTAAAATTAGTTTTTTTTCTGAAATTATTTGTCATTATATTATTCATACAAAAACATTTTAAGTTAGTAAAAAGGAAAAGAAATTAATAATAGGCATTAGCTAAAACTGACTATTCTAAATTGAAGTAAGTTGATGTATTACTAAAGTTTTTGAATAAAAAAAACATTAGTTACAACTTAGCTGCATTTACGTACGAATTAACTTTAAAATACGCAAAAATTTTGAAAATTTTCATTAGTTAAATACAAGACGATCACTTGATGTCATAAAATACATTTTGGTTGAATCATCTTCATTGTTTTCTTTACATTTTTCAAAATAGTTTACGTTAAAGTAACTCTTTGATGGTGCTTTTTCTGAAGAAAGATAATTTCAAAATGTTTAGATTTTACTTGATGAAGAACTAAAAAAATATTCCTCTTTTTGAGTCAGCAAGAAAATTCAAAATTAATGGGAATTCAGACGCTATATATTCCAAATTTTAACTCCATTCCAAGAAAGTCAAGACAGTTCCGTTAAACTAATAAGATAACGTAACTAAATCCAACGTTAATGATATCAACAACGTTTTAACGCACAAAATTAGCAGGTTATTGCGTACACGTACTGCAGGGTTTCAGACAACTCCTTTTCAATTTAAAATAGTAAGTTTTAGGATGTAAAGACATCCGGTACAAGCTTACGGGATTTTAAGCAGTTTCTGGTAAAAGCATCCGGGCTTTTACCGGATGTCTTTACATCCTAAAGCTCATTATTTTGCTTTGAAAAAGGAGTTCCTTGAAACCCTGAAATACGTGTATGCAGTAAACTGCTAATTTTGTGCGTTAAAACGCAGTTGATTTGCATCTACTACTCTGCACAGAGATATTTTTTTATTTCTTAAATCCGACATCTTTAAAGGAGCCAGTCTTTTTTTTTTTTCAAAATTGGTGAGCGAACAACGTTTTTAAATTTTATAACAGTAACAAAACGGTTATATCAAACCTTAAGACAATCATTTGAAATATGCTTTAAGGAAGCTTTAAGTATGAGTTAGCTTAAATTCGATTTAATTTCAGAAATATATTTTCATGAACATTGTGTTTACTACAAATACTACAATGCACAACTCCGTAATTAATAGAATTCTAAGTTTCTTTATTACCACAAGTGCACTATTTAATATTCATATTTTTTGTTTATGTATTTTACATTCATATATTTTGCTTCAATAACCAACTCGTTGTTTTTGGCAATTAGAATTAAAAGTACACTCCTTACTGAAACGTTTTCGGTTTCACTTCTTTATTTTATGTTTTATCCAGTCACTATATGCAATGTGCACCTACTGCTTTTAGCTTTACTATTTTATTCTTTGTCCTTTTGTCTAGTGACAAAAATGGGAAAAAAGACAAGGTGTGAAATTCCAATTTTACAAGCGATAAAGTTAATTTTAAGGGTTTAAATATTATTTGACTACAAATATTTTTTGAATGCAAATATTGCAATTCCTATGTTAATTGAAAAACTGTTTGAATTTGTTTCTGAAGTAAGTCTTACATTGCATTGTATGAAGAAAAATGTCCAAATTTATTGTATCTGAACCAAATCCTGTAATTAAATTTATTTGCGTATTTTGTGCACATTGTACTGCCCATTTCTTCTATTTCTTATTAGATATATCACGAGCCATTTATCAGAGAAAAGAAAATGAAATATTCTTTTAAATTCAAATGGTACAATTGCTATACTTATTCATAAACTTTTACTTTATTTCTGAAATAAATCTTACAGTGTAGTGTATGAAGGAATAGTACGTATCCAAATTTGTTAAATTTGAGCCAAATCCTGTGATTAAATTCAATTGTGTATTTTTAAATATGCGCAGTGTGCAGCTCATATCTTGTCTTTATTATAATAAATATTAAGAACCATTTATCAAAGAGAAAAAATCAAATATTCTTTTAAACTCAACCTGTTTTGAATGGAAGATGCGACTTTTGGAGATATTTCAGGAATCAACCATATTCCTAAAAAGGGATGGAACCGTTAATATTCATTGAGTCACGATCCATGGATATGTGTCATAAATCAGCTTAACTGCAATCTTTCTTTATTTACTTCGAGCGATTTTTCCACCACAATTTACGACGGAACAGTTTCCTTAATTCCCTCCCCAAAATACCAGGTTTATGGTTTTGTTTGTAAGGGCACGTTTTAAGATTTTTAGATTTATTGGAATTGGACACACAGTCAAATTTCATTAAACGGAACAAACTTATAAAATGTTATTTAATTACGAATTAAGGAAGTTGTTCTTTTTAAAAAACATTGATAATAATATTAAGGTTCTTTTTTAATCTGAAGGAGTATTAATAACTTAATAGAGTAGTAAAATAACATTTTGGTTCTGCTAAGGATTATTTATACGAGCTACAAAATTAATAGAGTTTAAAAAAAATCATTTTGATGCAGTTTTTTGCGTTCATTATGTGTTCAATCCAGTGAATTCCCGATTATTCGCTAGCAGATTATCCGAAAGTCAGTCAACGATCAGAAACATGTATTTTCGCAGTAAAATACCAAAATCAAAAGCTGTTTTTTTTTCTCGGTCGAAAAAATGTAAATTTAAACTCAGTTTTTGTTTTATGTATTTATTTATTTATTTATTGTGATTTTTTCACCGAACATATGTTACCGTTAAAGTATATAATACAGTTATTTTATAGAATACCTAGATATTCCATGAAATAACTGATCGTGTCCGTTAAAGTGTGTAATATGTTATTAATTTGACACTTTAACTAGTTATTCTATGAAATAACAAGGTATTCTATAAATTAACTAATGAGAGACAGTTAAAGTGTAAAATAAACAATTTATCTGAAATGAAATAACTAGGTATTCTACAAATAAACTAATTATTGACAATTAAGGTGAAAAAAAAAGGAATTTAACTACTTTATGCAGCGTATAAATAGTATTTATGGAAACGTACCATAAAATCATTTGTTATAACAAGGATTACTAAAGTGACACTTGGAATTACAAAGAACATTATTTCTCTACAAAAACTGGCGGAAACACGCTAAACAAGTTCTCTCCCTATGGCCTGAAATAGTTCGTGAATGCAATACGGGTGGAAGGTAAATGTATTTGTCGTGCATGATATATGATAAAGATTATTTTACACTTTAACGGGCTGCAGATCGTTATTCTATGAAATAACTAGTTAAACCATGAAATACAAGAGAGTTCTACACTTTAACGGACACGATCAGTTATTCCATGAAATAACTAGGTATTCTACAAAATAACGGATTTCATATATTAGCGGTATCATATACACTTGTACTTTATTGATATTAAAATATGTTGTGCAAAAATGCACAATATTTTTACAGTACTGTATATCTTTTCAGAGTTTGAAGAAAGTATTGTGCATTAACACAGTTAATTTTTGGAGGAAAGACAATTTTTACCTTATTAGTCTCTCATTTTTGCCTTTTTGCTGCTTATCCATGGTTTTTATTAGCCGGGGGCACTTGAGCCACCCAATTCCGTGGATGACCGGGAGTTTACTATATTGGTTTTAAAAAGAAAACTTGATAACTTCAGAAAATCGCTAGTATATTTGTATGTGAATTGTATAAAATAATAAGCAATCGATCTTCCGTCATGAATTTCCCTACAAGTCACATTACGTGATGAAAAAATGCTATTGGAATTTTTATAGAATGCTGTTGCGTATATTCTGATTTAGCGTCAAGCTTAAGAGTGAGAACGATTCAATAATTTGACAAGAAAAATCTTTCCATTATCTAAAAGTTTGCTAAATATACACAACATTAGATTTGTTCAATATTCGTCTCCCGTTAAACAGTGGTAATATTTTTTTTTTCCAAAAAACAATTTAAAGTTTTTATAGGTTTACACGCAGGACGAAATAATTGAAAAACTGTTCATGAAGAGAAAACTCATAACAAAAATTGTATAATGTTTAAATTATTTCGACGATTAAATACTATTTAGCATTCATCAAATTACTTTTGTACAAGTTACAGAAATAAATAAAATACATTCTCTCGAACTGTATATGTTTAAAAATCTATCTAAACAATAATTTTGAAAACTTCTTTTTTAGCACACCAACCTTTTATTCTTGTCCTAGTGTACAATGAATCAGCGTATTGAATAATCAATAGTAGTCAAATCATTAAGATTTATTAAGAAACCTTATATTAGAGTTATTCTTCACAGTAATGAAAAAAAAAAAATAGAACATCAGAAAAATATCTTGCATTCGGTGTCCTCTACGTTTGTTCTGCACGAAATTTTCTCCCCCTCTCCCTCTTGTTTTTCAGTTTCTCATTACCTTTTGATAGATTTAAGATGGAAGGAAATCTTAAATGTCACGGAAATGTAAGGTAAACCTTTCATTTACATAATTTTCAAACCATCGGAGTTTTCCTCCTTATAAATACTTTGATACTCGAGGAGAGCCTCGTCAATCTGAATTCTGTAAAAAGTTTCAGAGGTCTGAAACCCAAATTTTTTTCCTTGATGAAGTTCAGGTTTGGACTTAGCTTTTTAATTTTATTAACAAATAACTTTGTCATTTTCTTTGCAATGATTGAGAAGCTTATTCGCAATTCCTATCAACTATAGGAAGCGCTGTAATTTCTGGCTACTGGCAGATGAGAGAGATAAAACCAAGACCGACTTACTTGCGCAGGATGTAACCCGTCCAATAGCAGGGATGCCCCCCCCCCCTAAGAGCAAGGGCGCACCCCCTAGACATCGCAAAAATCCTCCCAAAACAAGGTCCCCTCCAAAAAATGAGAAAACTCCCCTCAGCCCCCTAAATATTCTAATGGTACAGGCTGCGCCATGTCCCCCCTTAGGTATGCACCCCTACAATAAGGCATCTCCCTAGTTTGAGCAAAATTGAAATTTTTTACCTCTTTGGCTAATTTTTTCAATATACAGCAAGGAGGTATTCAAGCTATAGAACTGCGAATCCCATCCGAACTAACAAAACAGCCAGTAATAGATATAAAACAAATAAAAACTCTAAATTTGCCTTTACTCTGCCGAAAACGTTGCAAAGAAAGTGTCAAAATCAAGAGCTGTGAGGGAGAAACTTAAGTCAAATAAGCTTATTTTTACTTCCTTTTACAAAAAAAAAAAAGGAAGTATTGTTTTCGCGAAAATATTTCCACCCAAAAATCGGCCTTAAATTCCATTTTGCTCACCCCCGAATAAATGTCGAGTTTATTTTTCGATCCAACCCACGTGGATATGTGCCTATTAACGTACATACACCCGAAATATATATTTTGACGATCCCCGAGTTAATTACAACGAATTTTCTCATGGCGTCTGTATGTACGTATGTATGTGCGTATGTGTGTATGTGTATATGTGTGTATGTATGTCGCATAACTCAAGAACGGAATGTCCTAGAAAAATGAAATTTGGCACGTAGACTCTTAGTGGGGTCTAGTTGTGCACCTTCCTTTTTGGTTGCATTCGTATGCACCAAATGGGGTATTTTGCCCCTTTTTTGGGGGGGGGGAATCATTGTTAATTTCGATGTAAACTCACGTGGTGTTAAAATTTAACGGAAACTTGGCGATATATCGCCATTCTTTTGGTCGCCAAGTTTTGTCGCCAACTTGAAGGACAAATTTGGCGATTTTTTTTTTAATTTATTTATTTTTGTAAAATCTGGTTTCAATTTGGCCACTGTTGGTGATATTTAGAGAGTAAACTATTGAATCATATTAAAACTGCCAATAATGAGAAAATGACATTAAAATCGAGTAAAAGGAAGTCATGTGATGCAAACATCAACTCGCTTTTTTCTTTTTTCACTAAATTTTTTAGATTAAAACTTATCAAACCATCCTGCAACATATATAATGATCTGAAGTCAAAGAAATAAATGAAAGCAGGAAAAACTCCTCCCGGAAGTAAGATTGACAGGGGCTACTACATATTGGCAGAAAACGGAACTAGGTGAACGTGAGTAACTTTCCCAGAATAAGTCTCCTTAGATAAGACAGAAGAGACGTTCGTCACTCAGCCTCATAAACCAAAGATCCTGTGGCGACCGGAAGTTGTAAGTCTACTTATCTCTAGTAAGAGGATCAGCGAGAGACATGTTGCCAAACTCTATACAAACTCTGAAAGAAAATGAAAGATGCATGGAGAAAAAGGGAGTGGATTGTTGGGAGAGTCAGCCGAAGATTACTCTTGCGGAAAAATGGATCTTTGTTAGAAATAATCTTTGGTTACAGCGTATCGTATTTGCTTGGGAATACGGGAAAACTATATGTAAAGCATTAATCTTAAATAATGTTAGACGGATCTTTTTGCTAAGCCCTAAGTGTATTTTTTTAAACCAGCGTTTTGCGATATATTTATTATATATGCAGGGCTGTAGCTAGAGAGGAATGAAAGGGGAAGCCTGGCTGTTCGCCAAATTATTCGGTTTTATATTGTAAAAATAATGCGTATGTAATACAATTGTTTCAAATCATGTTTCCTTTTGGTTGGCATCCCAAGCATTTTTTTAAACTACTATATATTTGTATATGTGTATACAGCGTTAACATTAGAGAATAACCCGATTTTAAACTTTTAAATATCATAAACTATTACGCTTAGCCCTATAAATAAAAATAAACTGTCAAAGATTTTTTGAACATATTACCTAACTATGCCCACGTTTCGCATAAGCGCAGTCAGAATTTCTTTTTGGAGGGTGTTTCTTTTGGTCACAACAATTCTTACACGTGTAATAACTACTGTTTTAGGATTGCCCCCCCCTCCCTCCACTTCGCTGCGCCACTGACTTTACGCAACAATGGATTGGCCGTGCAGGTAATTATGATTTACCCTTTATGTGTTAGCCAACCATATCCCCAAACCTATCCCCATGTGATTTTCTTTAAATGTGGTTTATTCAAAGACATTATTTATTCACCACCATTGCCTACAACATTGCAATAACTGAAAGACGGTATATGTGTAGCATTACGAAAAATTGACAGTGAAACAACTGTATGTTAGATGTGTGTCGCGTTACGAAGGGTGCCCACATCGAACATTTGTGAAGGAAAATTTACTTTGACAGTTTATTTTTATGTATCATTTATAGTACTAAGTGTAATAGTTTATGAAATATAATTTTTTTTAAACTGGGATATTCTTTTATGCTAACGCTGTATATTTAAAAATAATACTTCTTTCCTGATAATGTCTAATATTGCCCTTGGAAACAATGTTTGATGTGCTGAAATAATTTTTACAGGTTCTTTGGATGTATCTCGGGTTCAAAGCATTTCAATTCAAAACTACACAGGTCTTATTCCACCCCATCCCAGGAAAGATAGTAAGTAAAAATTTTTGATGTTTTTTCTTTGTTTAAAAAATTATATTGATTAAGCAAAGTTTTCATTTAATTTTTTCTGCTTTTGACTTTTGATGCAGAACTCGTTAGGAGATAAAATATAAACGTTTCTACGATTTGTTATTATTATTTTCCATCGTAAGAAACATTACGAACTTTGAATGAATAAATGTTCTCATTGAATGCAATTAGTAGTTCTAATCACTAGTTTAAAAACTCTCTTAACTCCAGTAGCATGAATTAAAAAACAGTTTCGAATAGGTTCCACAAAATTCATTTTTAACCTCTTGCACTGAGTATTAAACACCATGTTTTGTAAAAGTGTTGGCTTTCGTATTCAATGTGTTTGTCATATTTAAGAGCTACTTTTTGTGTGTAATATTAGTTAAAATCTTTTTTTGCTAAACTATTTCAAAAAAATTTAAAAAGGAAGAATTAAAGCTAGTACAACACAAATAGTTTAAATTTACACCATGCCAGCAATTTTTAACGATTCTTTTCTCTATTATGTTATTTATTCTTCTTATTTACATTGTTTTCTTTTCCTTCTTTCTTTTTTTGAAGGAATTTATTTTTATGCTTAAATCATGATAACGTACAAAATTTGAATAATGACAGTGTACGGGACAGTGGTGTTGATTTTAACTGTGAAGGAATAAGAGGAAGATTGGTCCTGTGCAGCTGATCTGAATATTGCTTGTAGTCCGACAGCGCCAGTACAAAGAAAGAGTAGCCACTGGCCAGAAAATATTCTGCCTTTCGTGGGTTTTTCTTGGTACATCAGAATTATTTATCGTGAATGATATTATCTTTGGTTACTGCAGTTTTTAGAGAATAGAGTAATCACGAAGGTACTTAAGCGCATAGTTTCCAAAAAATCTCATTTTTTGAAAAAAAAAAATGTATCATTCATTTCGCGTAATATAGATTGCGTTGTAGTGATCTATACAAAAAAATGTCTCATAAAAGAACGAATAACCTTTGTTCACAGTATCTAAAAAGGTTCTGTACTATTTGGTCTGCTCGGATAATGTGTCGATGTGAAATTAATTCTTCCTTAAAATATGCTATCCGGTTTTTCTTGAAGCTAATATTCGCTAATATCTTCTCCCCGTTGAAATATTTCAAGAGGTATAGAAAACACATCATTAAAAAATCTGCACAATGTGTGACTGAAAATGGAAATTTATGCAACAGACTGAGTATTGTGATAAAGTGATAGAATTAAGTGTAACAGGAATAGTTTCTTCGTATCAGCTAAATATCGGTCATCGCCCTACTTATCTAAAAAGCATTTTTTCTTTTCTTTTTTTTTTTGTCTGACTCAAGTGGAGCAGAATGTTAGTTATGCATCGTAGTTACGCAATTGCACATTATGGCCTTTCAATACGTATTTCTATTCATTCGTGACAGACACTTGCTTCCTAAAAATACTGTTGCCCTTCATTTTGGCTCTGCCAGTAAATTGTAGTTTTATTTTTTTTCCCATCTGCCGTAACAAAGTTTCGGGCATCAAATTTGCCGATATTCCTAAGCTATTTTGTGCTTTCAATTCTTGACGGCACTTGAACTTTATTAGTTTCTATTTGATATTAATATTTTTTCCACATCCAGCTAAAAGTAAAATTACTTAAAAGAGCGAGAAAAAAAGTCTGTATCTTTTTACTACAAAGAAGATTGGGGTAAGACTCCGTATTGTACAAGATGCTGTAAAACGTGTCCAAGCACACGCAAAATCAGTTTGCTGGTCAGATAGTACGAAAGCGCATTAGCATTGTGCGTATAGAAATAGTTTTTGATAATTAAGAACAATTTTAAGCGGTATTTTCAAATCATTTTGTCTTTCTAAGTGATCTGGTAAGTACGCGAAAGCATATCTCCACATTCTTCACTTTCTCATGTTAACCGTTGTTTTGGTGGTAGAGAAATAACCCGGACAGTAATTTTTTGAAGTTTTAAGTATGAACTGTCTATTAGTCGCTCAATCGGGTTCGCCTGTTTCTGCTGCGTGACATTACGTGGGTGGCATCTTGTCCAATGCTTTGGAGGAACACCAAGCCCGACGAGGGGACATGTCAGCCTAGTCGGAAACTAGGGGCCCGGGTATGGGGGGGAGGAGAGCGGCGAGACAAACGCAATAAAATAAAGAAAAAAAAAGATGGAAAGAAAAAAAAGAAAGAAAAACACGGAAAGAAGAAAGAAAAGGGGTGGGGGGTGTCTCCGAATAAGGTAAAGCGTAAATAATAAGTAAAATGTATTCTTTTGGTATTTACTGCTGTTTCACTTAAAATAGAGTTAATTGTTTTCTAGTAAATAGTTTTGATTTTCTTTCACCCCACCCCCTTTCATTTTTCTTTCCCTTTTCTTTTCTTTTTTTTTCCTTTTTTTTGGGGGGGGGGGGCGGGAGGGGTCCGGTGACATAACTGACAAGGGGCCAGCCTTGGCTCTCTGCGGCCCTGGGGAAGACGACAAACATTTTTTGGGGTTAAGTTGGCAAGGATCTTATTACAAACAAAATATAGGGGGAAATATAATTGGATATACTACACTGTATGAATTAATTGGCTCAAAGAACTGTTTTAAACTTGAAAACAAATGTGCAGTCTGTGGAACGGCGGAAATATTACTTAAATGAAAAATGGTACAATAAATAGAACAAAAAAAAGGTAGTTCAATGTACATGTAATCTATACACTAATGTAATTCATTTCAAGAAATTAGAACTGATTTAGTAACACTGTGCATTGATTTTGCCGAACGGAATCTTACCGCAAAGGTATCGGAGGAGTTAAACTTTTTTTTAAAATTATTGCAAAAGTACATATATTCTTGATAAATTGGTTGAATAAGAATAAAACCAATGATCTTTTTTTATACAAAATAAAGTTAAAAATTACGGTGGGTTCCCCAAATCTGCCCTATAGGGTACTGTAGGATGGTCGTTTTTTTTTCCTTCTAGTTTTGTTAGGAAAAAACAATTTTTTCATACGGTGTTTGATAGATCTGTGTTGCTCAAAAATGTATCCACTATCGTACTTTAAAGTCTGTTTAAGTTTAGCATTATTAAAGTAGCAATGTGTGTTTTTACTGTTATTATTATTTTTTTTTATTATTGTTATTGTATGAAATATCCTGCCTTGTTTCCAGATTGTATGATTCATCAGTTGGGAAAACCAGTGTTTCAGCGTGTCTCCAAGGAAGAAGTTGGCTCTTGGTTCCGCGATGCCTTCCCTACTGACACATCAGAACACAAGTATTATGCCACTTTTGCTTACGACCCGACACACCTGTACGAGTATTCTTCTCGAGAGAACTTCCGCGCCGATAACAAATCGGCCCACCACGAACTTCCCTTCCCCTTCACTGGCACTGGACACCTGGTTTATAATGGATCATTTTACTACCACCAAGCGAACTCCATTTCTCTGGTAAGATTCGAGCTACAGGATGGCCGACATTGGGGACTCAAGATCTGGGACTCCTCTGCACCAGAGGGGCCACATCTTTATTCGACGGACATGAGTTACATGGACGTCATGGCCGACGAGAATGGACTATGGCTAGTTTATGCCTCTAAGTTCACCAACAACACGATTGTGCTCAAGGTGCATCCTTTCACTCTAGTTCCAGAGTATGCATGGAACATCACCTTGCCACATAGAAGTGTGGGTGAAATGTTCATCGCTTGTGGAGTGTTGTACGGTGTTGACTCAGTGACAACTGCTTCTACTCATATCAGATTTGCGTTCGATCTTTATCAAGATAAGGTGCTGGATGCAAATATCGCCTTTTCGAACCCTTTTCAAAATAACAGTATGATAACATACAACCCAAAGCACAAAAAAATTTATACGTGGGACAAAGGAAATCAATTGGTGTATCCAATTTTATTTGGAACTATTGACCTTGGACAGCCAGACCAGAAAGATTTGTCTGACCGAAGAAAGTGATCCTTGTATACAAAAGTTTTGTTAAATAAAACTTTTATTCACAGAAAGTTTTACCTTTTTTTTCACTATAACCAACAGTTTTAGCCAAACTATGCAGTTTGCTGAAACTTTCAGGAAAAAGAGCCGTTCTATTAGACTAATGTATAGACATGGACTTAGTTTGGAATTTTATGTTGGTCTTTTTTATACCGAAGATCAATGCTAGCTAGGTTGTAGTGTAATTGCAATCAATATAAGGTATAACGCTCAATAGAATATAAATTTTTTTATTATCGATATTTCCTAACACATCGATTCATGATCAGTTTACTCAGCATATTTATTTCAAGTAGGTATTTACAAAACTACTATATGTAAGGAATGTTTAAATAAAATTTCTTTAAAAAGTAAAAGTATTTTTTTTTTATTTTTATGGTTGAGTTATTGAGTTTTATGTGTTGGATCATGGCCTCATTTAATTTTTATAGGCCGTGAAAATCGCTGAAACTCATGGCAACAAAAAAGACGCTACAGTGAACCCCTGTTTCCGTTACACTGCCTTTAATTGGGGAATGCAGGGGTTCCGCTCAGCGCCTCTTGCGGTAAAAATGGGCGACAGCCAATCAAAAATAAACAAACTTTGAAACGTTGAAATGGATTGGTGCATGCATGAGCTGCACCGGTTTAACGCAGAGAAGTCAGAAATTGTCAAGGCCCGTTAAGCGTCAGTACCATCTAGTGGGGTCATTGTTGGATACGTTGACAATAAAAATTTAAATATTTAGCTGTGCAAAAAGGGTGATAAGCGGAATGATCCAACTCATTCTAAGATGAAGGACGAATTCGAAAAACCTGATGCATTTAAGAAACGGATTTGGTGGCAACAATTGACTAATTGATGCGTACCGGGAAAAAAATGTTTCTTTGCAATGCGCGTGAATTGAAGCTATTACAGTCTAAGCTGTGTTGCCTACGCATTATTTTCTGTATGTTAGGTTCGTGATCACTGGCATACTTTCCCATTTTATCAGTTCTCCATTTTGCTTTGCCTCTATTGCTGTTGGGAACCGACAGCATGGGCCTTAACGGTTAGTTTCGCCGTATGCGTCCAAACCTAAACTATGGAATAAGATTCAGATGGGGCCTCGGTAGCGCAGTTGGTTGGCGCGTCATTGTAGTAATCCCGAGGTGGTGGGTTCGATTCCCGCCCGTTGCCCTGGTTGTAATTTCCCTCTCTGTGCTGTTAATTCTGTCCTACACTATGTCCCTGTATTGTGCTATCTGTCAAATTGGACGTGAGTTCATGAACGGGTCCTGTGTGACCAAGTACACGAACTCGAAATGTATGTTGTCAATAAATTAAAAAAAAAAAAAAAAGATTCAGATGAAGTTTTAAGCACACACTTCGTCTTTCTATCGCTTGCTAAGTTTTTCCGTAGGTTAGAAGCTATAATTCGGTAAAGTCAAGGTGTTTAGGTTAGCATAGTTGTGTGTTTTGGCTTTGATCAAGGAGATTCAAATTCAAGGTATTTGCATTACTTTTATTTTCTTTGTTTAGTTAACTATTTTTTTCAATTGTTTATTTGTGTTTAGGTCAATATTTGTCTCTCTTTTGGTTGTAACGCAACTATGTCTATTTTTGGTATGCAATCATGTGTAAAAGTTATGTTTAATGTCTGAACGCCGATGAAGTTTTTTTATGGAAGAAAATTTGTTTTATTATTGAATCTTTTAATATTCATTTTTCCCAGGCAATTGTATAATCTCAGACATCTAAATCTAACCCTATTGTTGCAAGTATAATGTTTTATATACAGGTCATGTATGCGTTTATTATATTTTAGTACATTTTGTACTTTCTTCCGTAGATTTATAAAGTTTGGTTACAGTGCAGAATATAAGTAATGGGCAAAATAATAGGTTTATCATTATTTAAGCTAATTATTTCCAAGTTCGCGACAGTCATCAAAAGCATGACAACTGTAGCAGTTGCTACCATATTTCGTCAATGTACATGAAAACTTTTCATTTGGCACTACCATAATTTTTTTTTTGTTATTTTATGTACTTTTAAATAAAATAAGTTGCTTCAAAAATACAAACTGTTTAAATAAAAGTTTCAAAACTCTCTCAAACGATCCATTAGATACCTTAAGTTCTTTCCTGTTTTCTTGAATAAACTTGTTTGGAACCTCCTCCCCCGCTTGAAAGTAGGCTTTACTTGTTGGATTCATTAGATTAATTATTTTTTTAATGCTGGGAACTTATCAGACACTATTCTTGTTCCAACTTGCGAAGAATACATACATCTTTTTTTATTTTGTATTACTTTTTTTTTCAGTTAAACCCTGAACAAGTCTTACCCACTGCTTGTCCGTATCTTAAATATAAGAACGAAGTATTGAAAAATACTTTTCCGAAGCACTAGTATTTCCGTTATTTATTTTATTGAGATATAACGATATTGGTATTGTGTAGGTTCTATCACATACAAATAATAGTTTAAGTCTGAAATAGTGATACATTTTACGATTATTGAATCCGTTAAATTTAAAGAACGTTTAGGTTCACTGTGGGAAGAAAGCCATAATGAAATATGATTCTTTTTAGCTTATAGAAACACATGAAAATGCAACCTTTCCAATTTTTTGACCACATGCTTAATGCATTTGAACCTGTATTATCTCCTGCTAATCAGACCATGTTGTCACTGATAGTACATAATAAATCTTATATTCTTCTTTGGTCAGTTTGCTACCTTTTTAGATAGGAGTTTTAATTCTTCTTTGTATTTTGCTTGGCATCTGCTGAGGCCTGACACATGGTACTGAACCTTATTTTTCTCGACTTGTTGGAAATTACATAAAGTTTAACATTTACTAAAATCAGTTCATGTGATAAAGTAGATACCTGCCTGAGTTACATTGTATGGCTGCTGATTCCTGCCTAAGCGTTGCCCGAAAGAATAAGAATAATTTAAAATAAGATGTGTACTGCGACTAGTTGATTCTTATTTTAACTATAAAAATAACTTACTATTTATAACTATACAGGTAGAGAAAAAAATGAAAACAATTTTTATTATTTTTTCCTTTTTTACTCAAATTGTATGCATTAAGAAAAATATGTTCGATTAAGTGCACAGTTTTTCGTGAATTTCTCTGCTAAGAAAGATAACGAGTGAGTAATATATCAGGAAAATAAACCCCAAGCTTCGTTTATCTTCAGCTAATTATCGTAAGAATTTCTCTCGATTGATCTAATTAGTAGCGTAACCTATTGTTTCCTCAATTCCGTTCAATTTCCGACGGGTTTGAGGCTTAATGATAGGTCATTAGATGAAGAAAAGCACTCAGCGAGGATCAAATAAAACTGCCAATTAAGGGTTCGAGCTATGAAAAAAGAAATGTTTTATCTTTTGTGCTTTAACAACAAGTCAAGACTTGTAAATAACAGCAGATCATGCACTTTTTTTTTCTCACTGAAGTGAAATAGATAATACCAGCGCTAATGTATTCAGTTTCTCAGCAACTGAAAAATAAAGATAAAAAATAATCTGTCATTAAAAAAAAGAAAAACAAGATTTTTTTAAAAAATTGTAATTTTAAATCTTCATGATCTACTTCCCAAAAGTGTTTATGATCCGAAATTTTCAAAAATTTCGAAACTTTTGTGTCGCTGTTTCAGAAAATTTTGGGATGACAATAACACATTCTAAAAGTATAAAGTAACTTTAAAAAAAATGTTTTTTTCTTTTCAATGATTTCAATGATTTTTGTATGGATATTTGAAGAATTTTAAAAGGGGGTTGTGGGGGGCGGTTCAAGCGCACTTATAGTTTCCGAAAATTTCACACTGTCTTCAGAAAAATTAAATCCACCAGCACCTCTTCTACTTTTCTTTATTAAAACTATACTTTATTATTAAAAATTATATACCAATTAAATAAAACTGGACAAAATTAATAACGCGAGCACACACACTCGTGAAAGGGGGGGGGGATATCGGAAGCATGACCCAAATTTTTACACCTGTGGCATACTCGGATTGGTAGTGTTGCTTTTTGTTATAATGCATATTTCTTCCTAAAATATATTTTGCATTTCTTTTAATTTACCTTTAGAGACGTGGTAGTATTTTTATTTTCTGAGTTAAAAAACATTGCTTTTAAGAAATTTAACTGAGTTTAATTGAATTTCCAAGAAGTTTATTTTGTAGTCTGTGTTAGAGAATCATTGTCTGTCCGCTGCGACTGCATAAGAGGTCTTCATCATTTTCCAGACCTAATGCGACTCCTCCTTTCCTATAGTCTCTCATAGACCACCATTTAGGTACTGACGCCAGACTTTTGACTTCCTGTTTCCCGTTAGGAGGCACGCATTTGGGATCTGATGACGCTAAATTGCACTCAGAAATGCAGTTGGCCGAGTGTGCCTATGCTAAATAAGCTTTCAATAAATATTTAGCACGTCGCGTAATGATGAGGCGTGGGGCGCCGATTGTTTTCTGTACTTTGAAAATTTACCGACTACTTCGGCCACAGGTTTAGATCTCACGATCAAATGCGTACGAGGCCAACGCTTAACCACTACGCCATACAGCCAATACACCAATGTTAAATTCTGAAAACCGTCCTAAACAGGTGGCAGAAAATGTTTTTTAGTAGCTTACATAAATTTATTTTCCTGAACTCATTTAATTCAAAAAATATTAGTAGTATCAATATAATAATAGACTTAAAATAGTTTACCAAATACATGCCACATATTTAAGAAAACTGTAAAGGCTTGAACAGTTCTTTTGAAGCTGCTTGTTATAAAGACATTTTGTGAGTAAAACTATATTTTGGGAAAAGTCATGCTTCAATATTATGTAAAAGAATATCAATATAAAGTCGTAAAAAAAATCGTCGCCGGATTATATATTACAGTTGAAAGTGATGAATTTTGGGAGATTTGATTTCGATAAAAATAACCCATATGTACTCCATCGGAGTCATCAATGTTAATGTAGCAAAACTAAAGTTATTCATTTCATTTCATTTTCTTCGACATTTCTGTGACTTCAAATCATTTTTCTGATAAATCGTTATTCATCGGATCATTTTCATAAGGTAAAACTTTGGCAATCAGCATAATTTAACTCAGCCATTATTTCAGCTATCGATATTCTATTTTTACTCACGATATTATCGATAAAGTCATTTCATTTGCTTTCCACCTTGCTGTAATTTTGATGTGTTTCCCCGTGACTAAGGAACTGAACTAATAGGTTAGATGACCCTTCTTTTGTGCAGAAAAAAAAAAAAAAACGATAAATTTAATTTTTTCATTTTACGATATTTTCAATTATTAAGATAAATTAATTCCGATAAGTTCATATTTTATTATTGGTTTTATTTCAGAGCTTAGTTTCTCTAAAATGCTAAACTGATTGTGGAATACGTATCAAATATTTTCTCGTACCAAGTTATTCAAATTTAGAAAGAGCATTACACGAAGAGAGTTCTGCAAGATTACGAAACGTGAAAAACATATGAGTTTGTTTAACCCATCAAAAATTCTCTCGTATCAAGTTCGTTAAAATTTATAGAGATCATTACACAAAACAAGTTCTATGACATTAATAAATTTGAGAAGCGCATGATTTTTCTTTGCATGCAAAGTTTTTTGAAAAGACATACGTAAAAAAAATACTATACTTGTTTGTGCTTCTTTGTTCCTTATAGACTGGATTTATACGAGACGCATTTCGCTGAACATTGCGCTGTTTGTTTTTCATTAGAATTGAGACTGTTTACAGACCTATTCCAATGCGCATTGTTTTTTTCTTTCTTTCTTTTCTTTTAAATTCCAGTTTTAAGTTATTATTCAAAAACTGTAACACAAAAGAGCGCTTGTGTTTGATAACTTTAAATTAATTAAAAACCCTAAGTTTTCTGCATTTTATGATTTTTTTTTTTTTTTTTTGAATATTCGAAGTTTATTCAAACAAGAATTAAAACCGTTCTTCCCTTGTTTTTTTTTTTTCACTTTTTTTTTTTTTTTAAGTTGCAGATTTTTTCTAGTTTGCTACCTTTATAGGTAATCTTGTCCCTGCTTACAAAGTTTCAGAATCGCTCTGTCTCTTTCCTGATTGGTTTCCCCTGATTTGCAATGTATAATGTTGCATTAAAAACCAGCGTGGTTGCGGGTGCAACACCTAGCGATTAAAAAATTAAATGCACAGTGTTCCAGAGCAATTTCATGCTAACATATCAGACTAGCGAAGAGCATAGCAGGTGTTTTAACGGACTGAAATAAAGCAGTGAAATTTTATAGAATAATTTTCAGTAACAAATGTGAATCAAACATGTCCACTATTTTAAGATTTTAGGGAGGATCGAGGTTAACTTTACTTTTGAATCGAAATCGACCGTAGAGGGTAACGTTGTGTATTGGCATCAAATATTCGTAAAGGTTTTTTTCGGGGGGGGGGGACTCAGAATTAAAATAGATTTAAATCATCTCAGTACGCCCTTAAGTTGCGCCAAACATCCAAAATTGACATGATGTAAAAAATAATAATAATAAATTTCTTATTTTTAATTATTTTAGTCGCATGCGGTGGGAAAAAAAAAGATATTGGCATAAAATATTCGTGTAAAAGTTTATTTGGCAGTTGAAATACATTTTTACCCCTCGCCAGTCCCTTGAGAAATAGCCAAATGTTTAAAAATAGTTTTTTGCCATTTAATATGTATTATTTTTTAAATCGCCTGCATTGTAAATAGTTGAATAGTAGGAGCCTTTGTTTGCGAACAAAATAATTTTTACATTTTATGTACTGCCTCCAGTAGGACTTTGAAATTTGCTAGGTTTATTCGCCCTTTCTGCTTAGTTCTGACTGTCGGTGACAGTCGGTGCGACTGCGCAGACTTTTTGCTCTTCTTATTGAGTGATACAAGGACTTAAATTCCATCACCCCTCTCCCGATTTACAAATTGGCCTGCTCTTGGCTTTTAGTAAAGTAAATGTGGGCTGTGTAGAAATCGATATGTTCTATATTTAAACGATATGTTCCGGATATTGCCCAAAATCATTGTCCGCCAAATCACCAAACTATCTCAAGAAAGATGGCTTACAACAGCGATTAGAACTTGTACAAAACACTCATCACATGAAATAAAAACTACTGTCGAATAGATTGTAAAAGTGTATGCAAAAGTTTGGTGTCTCATTAAAATTAAACCCTCATGCATAGCCAGTGCACAGCACCTTTGGGAATTTATCCAATATCCAAGATATCTCAGAGATAATCTGAAATTTCTAGTTGACCTTGTGCAATGAAATGGTTTTTATGGTAAATTCGAAAGTCTGCCGATTGCTAAAATCCATTGATATACCGTCCTCTGTGAGAAAATTTAGCTGCAGAACAATCCTGAAGGCTCGAGCTCTTACCAATGAAACTGTTCGTGATTTTGTCATTCCACCGTTCAATTTTCAAGCATACTACACAGAATTGATCGATTGGCAGAGCTATCCTTACAGACTTTCTGCTAACCAAACTTATACCTAATGCGGAACTTGAGAAAATGTCAAAATAGATGACGGTATTGAAAATGAGTTGCGGAATTCACCATGCTATTCAACAAACTGCCGAAACAGCAGTTAGGTTAGTGACAAAAACATCTTCATCTGTTTGTTGAGTAACAATTCGTGGTGGATTTATACGCATACAACGTTGGTGTCCCGAGAAGTCATGCTAAACTTCGAAAATAAAGCAAAGTATAAGGTGTAACATTTCTGTATTACAAAAAAGAAAAAAAAAACATTGTGCCTATATGTGGATGGTTGTGTGGCTTCTATGGTGTAGTTCAAATGCAGCCACCTCTTCGAGATAAATTCCAAGTTATTTTAAACTAACTTAAAAAAAAAAAATAATAAGGAAAGAGTTGCTATAAAACTGCGACGCAGATTGTGATTAGCGGTCCTCTGGTGCTTTAACTTTTATACTTTGGTTTTAATTCGAAAGAATTCTGTAGTGTTATCAAAGAAAATAACTGTGAAATCGATTTTATTTATTAAAAAAAAGTGTTTAGTAAAAGTTTTGCTTTAAAATGGTTAAAGATAATTAAAATTTTGCAAACATTCCAAATTTCACCGGGTGAGAAGCAGGGGGGGGGGAGTGGAGGTGCTTAAATATTGTAGGGTAGCATAATATTTTTTTTCCATGAGCAAAAAATCTTACTAGGCTACAGTCTCAATAAAGTGATTAAAAAAATCTACATTTAAAATTTTAAAGCAAACCAAATAAATGCAAACGTTTTACATTTTTGGCAAAATTTCAAGTGCCTGGCAGGGGTCTAGGTATGTTTTGATTACAATTTAAAAAATATATAATGCATTAGCATTTGATGTCAATACACAGCTTTTCCCACGGCAAGCGACTAAAAAAATATGTAAAAGAAGTGAAAAAAAATTTTTTTTAATGGTAGTTTTTATATATTTGAAGAATCCGCAAGGGCCTGCCGGGTGATCTAAATATATTTTTATCACCAAAAATAGTTGTACACGAAAATTTGATGCGATACACAACTTTTCCCACCATGGGCGGTTTGGATTTTTAAAACAAATTAAAATAGACCCACCCTACTCTGCACATACACGGATTTCCGAAAATGTAAATGCATTGTGATTTTATATGGCGCGGAAGATTATACTAGCAATTAAGGTGGTTCCCCGTAGAACCAATTAATGTTTTTAGAGTCTATAGGAAATATTTCGTGAAAATATTTGCAACGCAATCCTTTGTTTCTCCTTTTCCCATAAAACTTCTTAAATGACTCATAAATTCAAATTCCACCACAAGGTAATATCTCTGATATAATAATTACAGCTTTATTGGATGAAATAACAGCAGGTCTGGTGATAAACATGCTAAAAATAATAGCGAGATCACTACGTAAGGCAGTTAAAGCTAGCTGCGCGAAAATAAATTAATAGGTAGTCGTAAAATGAGCTCAACGTTTGGTGATTACAAAACAAATTTGAATATTGAATTTTTCATCGATTTTGGTTTACTCATTGTAGTTTTTTTAATTAGTATCAATTGGGATGTGTGACTTTGCGTTTTGGAATTGACAACACTAACATATAGGGGTAGGGAGATAGAGTGGTTCATTTTTCCAACCATGGATTATTGTCGCAAAGACGAGGTTTTTTTCTGACTTTTTAAAAAGGTATATACTTTTTTATTAATTACTTCAAATGCTTATGACATGTTTCATTATTGTTTGAAGATCATTTTACAATAAAGTTTGTTTGATATTTCATCGTTTTTTAAAAAATCTGAATTTTAATTTAAAAAATATTCTTCCGGAATATTGAACGTCTAGTGGCAGAAAGTCAAGTTCTATACACTGCTGACAAATGGTACTATCAGTTTTCTACCATTTATTTTACAAAATAAATTGGCATCAACGGACACAGGTGATTTTGCAATCCATTGGTTTTTAAGTTAAAAATTAGAAACTACACCTGAGAATGTTGATTTAAAGTTTCTGAAATATGGCAAGCTAAGCGCAAAAGTCGTATCAGCAGCTGCGTTCAAAGTGAAAAAAAGCCGTTTAAAGTTTTGCGTGCGCCTCCATGTATTTGATTCAGATGCAACATTTTCAGATTTCAGAATGTTTTGGAAAATACTTTAATTCGACAAATGACCATGAAACATTGTATTTAGGTGAAATATGTAACATTAGGGTGGTCAAAAAAATCGATTTTCGAATTTCTTCCGCGGCACCCCTCTAAAATGTGCCAATGGACTAGAAAACATGATTTGCAAAGTTTCAGGTCAATCCGATAATATTAACACGTGCCGCACAGAGGCTAAAATTTCGAAAAACAGTGATTTTTAGCCAAAAATGGTAGTTTTTTTTCTTTAAAACCCAAACTTTTCATCCTAGAAACTTTGTTCTGGTTTCATTTTATAGGAAATTGTATTCTTGTGATGAGTTATCGAATCCATTTTTTTCAACTATTTATAGAATGGTACTGGGCATTTTTCAGGTCAGGTCATGGAAGATATCATCAAAAAGGAATTTTCGTGAAAAGATCTAAAAGCATTACAATCTTCAATTACATTTATTTGCTCTTTGTTAATTTTAATTTATCCATTAAAAGGCTTCATTTTGAGGTACTTTAAAAATTAAATGCAACATATTGCTGGTTTAAAATAAAATAACTAAGCAGTTTGGAAGAAAAAGCAGAGTTAAAATTACAAAAAAGGAAAGAAAAAATCTATTGTATTTTATTGCTTACACTGTTAAATTAGACATCATTATGTTATTACTTTTCACTTAGAAGTTAAAGTGGTAATGGCTTCGATGTGACAGATTTTGATAAATGTGGAAAAATGTGCCTGCACTCAGACATAACTTGTAATAGAAACTGTCGTTAGTTAGAAATTAGTTTTACACCTGTTTCAGCTGTGCCATTGACAACCCTTAAACTGTTTACTATCTCTTTAGCCTTAATATAATATTGGTTTTCACTTTTCATCAAGATCAGTATTTAAAAACATTCTTTCGATTTCGAATCTCTTTAAAAAATTGTATCTCTTAAAAAGTTTGAGGAGAAATGAAAAAAATCTACTTCTTTGTTCAATAAACTAAGCTTTTTTCAGATTGAACTGTGCTTTTATATCCCTATCATCACAATGATCTTCATTATCTCCTACTTCGGATTTTAATTTTGCATCCTTCTTTGTTTTGATCTTTTATTTTCTCCCTAAAGTATCATCAATAAAAAAATTTTGAAAAAAAAAAAAAGAACCGACTTCAAAATTGCTCTAAAAAGTGAAAAATAATTTTATTCTTTAAACACCATCGATAATACTTTTAAACATAATTTTTGAAGTTGGCGCAAAAACGATCGATAAAATCATTCACAGCCATAACTCAACTACAAGTATAAATTTTACCAGGTCCAGCTTCTTCACTACCACATGCATTACGCATTGATGACAGCATATTTGAGTAACGATATAAATGTTTCGTTCCTAACTTTGGATGATTTTTTGATAAAAATATGAACGAAGCATGGTTACAATGGATTTTACTTTTTGTTTTTGCGCCAACTTCAAAAATTATGTTTAAAAGTATTATCGATGGTGTTTAAAGAATAAAATTATTTTTCACTTTTTAGAGCAATTTTGAAGTCGGTTCTATTTTTTTTTTTTCAAAATTTTTTTATTTCATTCTTTTTAGTGTAAATGTAGATATTTCAGTAAAAGTAAGAAGTTACCTAGTAAAAAGAAGAAGTTCGGCTCTATATCACTGTATTGCTTTAGAAAAACCTTTATTCAAAATTATCATTACAATTACTATTAATGTTACTGTTATATGGCACCAAACTTTTATAACAATGAGTTTCATATTGTCGCGTAGATGAAGATAGCGAAGACAATGTGAAAGCCAAATGAAGCGAATACTCGTTAGTCTCAACTCGAGATCTTTCTTCAGAACCACGAATGAACGTTACATCTCCTTATATACAACTTGAGAAAGTGCTGGAACTTTCCAGACTTGGAAAGATACAGAAATTAATAGAACATTCGAGAAAATACGGGAAACAGTAGAAACGAAATTTTAGTAAAATTCACTGTGTCCTAGTCGGGATTTGAACCCGGGTTGCTCGTGTGGGAGGCGAGAATTCTACCACTGAGCCACCGTTATCCACGGATGAAAAAGTGCGAACTTCGCTACAATATCATTTTAATTGCATAAAATTTACTGTTTTTTGCCCATAACTTTTTTTCTACAGAACAAATATGGTCAAACAAAGTAATGGGACCTAAGTTGAGCCATCCCCTATCCATTAAAAAAAGAATCATCAAAATCGGTTCACTAGGTGAGACGCTATGAGTGGACAAACAAAAAAAAAAAAAACATACATACGGTATGAACTGATAACCGCCTCCTTTTTGAAGTCGGTTAAAAAAGGAAATGCAACCTTCTCTGAGTTCAGGGACTACAAATGATTAATTATTTTAGGTAGTTCTGTGCCTAAATCATCCTCATACATACTTTTATATGGCACCAAAGATTTTATTAACTATAGATCTTGGTTGGGGGCCAAAGCTGGATCGCAGACAATAAACCATACTTTTCCGTAAATATTGTTGAAAACAACCTAATATCTTCAATACCTTTTACCTTTAAATCGATTAAGGAAAGATGATCACTAAGAAGATATATTTTTAAAGAGTTTATGAGGCAGTGAGAAACAAAGGAATGTAATTGACAAAATTAAAATTTTCGAGATAAAAGTTACAAATATTAGAGGAACGTCTCCTCTGCTTAGGGGCAAGAGTACTAGTAGCTCTGGTAGGGGCTGTTATATAGCAGGATTTAGAAAAGAAAGGTCAATGAAAGCCTACCTAGGATCTGCACTTTAAACGCATTTTATAAGGAACTTGAAAAAGTTCACTTACATTCCTTTGCTTCTCACTACGTCATATGGATTTTGCCATCCATCTTGTGTAATGAATAGTGCCAGGTACTCGAAAATTAACATTATTTTTAGAAAGACTCCCTAAATAAATTAAGCAAAGTGAAATGAACTTCTTATAGGCATCCCTAAGCTGCTACTGTTTTTATTTCTCAAAAAGATAGCTTGAAATGTCACCTGGATTGCTTATTTTGTTTTTAATCTTCAAAACTTGCTTTGAATAGCCTCTTATCTAGACCATTCATCATGAAATACTTGAAAAATATCTGGTTGAGGACTAGTGGACGTACCTATTTTGCAAATCGAAACTGCTTTTAAACCGACTTCTAAGATGTGGTAGCGACATGCTAAATACAAAAATTTTTCTGTAACAACTGTACTCACAAAACGCAGGTTTGTACTGCAGAAAGGAGCCATAAAATGACTGTCAGTTTAACGAAAACCCTAACAAGTCCTCGTCTAAGAACACAGGCCACTTTCCTGGGAATCGTAGTTTTTCCATTCTTTGTGGTATCGAAAACCCTTGCAAGACTGGGATTTTTAACTGGTGTTTAGCAACGAAAGCCCTAACAAGTCCTCGTTTAAGAAAACAGGCCACTTTCCTGGAAATCGTAATTTTTCTTTTGTTTGGGGGATCGAAAACCCTTGCAAGACTGGAATTTTTAACTGGTGTTTAGCGCTGATCACCGAGGAGGAAAGTAACGTTCTGTATTTATGGCCTCTACAGCTAATTTCATAAGTTTCACGTGCAGGTATTTGTTTTAACTTTGAGGTTTAGAGACATTAATATAGTAAAGTGACATTCTGTTACAACGAACTTCAAACTATCAGAAATTTTTTTCGTTGTAACGAGATTTTGTAGTAATGAAATTCAAGCAACGTAATGGAAATCAAAACGGAGCTGAAAATTTCTTTCGTTGAAACAGATATTTCGTTGTAACGGGATTTCACTGCATATATTTCTGATAATATTGCTGTTTTTGCTCTGATATCTCTACATTGTAAGGTTGTTACAACCATTAACTAAAACAAGCAATACAATTTATATTATAATGATTCGTTCTTTTTACGCGATTTTAAGGATATTAGCTACGACCTGACTTGAAAAATCCTAAATAATGTTTAATATATTTTACAAGAATTTAGATGAAATTAGACTTAAAGAGAATAAAATTCGCTATAATATGAGACCAGAATGAAGCTTTTAGACTGAATAGTTTTGGTTTTACAAATGAAAAACTACGATTTTTTGCTAAAAATTGCCATTTTTCGTAACTTTAGCCTCTTTGCGGGACGTATTAATATCATCGAAATGACTTGAAACTTTCCAAATCACATTTTCTAGTCTATTGGCACATTTTAGGGGGGGGGGGGGGGGTGCCGCAAAAGATTTGTTGAAAAAAGTTTTTCCCCATATACCTTGTGACCACCCTAATGTAACATAGAACCACTTCGTGACCGTAACTCAATTTTGATAAAAAGTGCAGGTACGACTTTTGTGCTTAGCACGGCAGTATAGCGTATTATTATTCATCCTGAGAAACTAAATGTAGAATTTTGATGCTATAAAAAAGGAGAGTTTTTAGCCCTTAAGTACCGTTAACTACTTAGGTTAAGTTAAAAATAATTTATTTTATGTCTTTTTTTTTACATAATTTGAAGTTACTTTAAATTACAAGGCACACTTGAATTAAGCTATTAACTCTTTTCAAATATTTTCTGCAATTTTGAACAACGTTGCAATACTTTAGATGCTTTTCTTCAGTTTTATACCAATAGATGCAATAATACGATAAAAGTGTTTTGGAGAAATAGAGAAATTATAGAACGAAATAATCCTGTATAACTAATGCTTTTAAGAAACGAAAACGTGTTTAGTACGCTTCAAATATTCAGTATGAAGTTGGAGAATAACATTTTGATACCAGTTGAGCCAACAAAAGATACCAAATCCTAAATTATCCTTGTGTGTTTAATATTTCTAGTTGGCAACACGATAAGAGCATACGATATCTTGGTTTTCATGATAGCTCAATTCAAGATTTGTACAATCATCGAAATCCTCAACAAACTTATTTCTCACTTTGCTATTTTTGCATTGAAGGTGAAAAACATACTTCAGTATTTGACACGAAGATTTAGATTCTATTGACTCCATTTTACCCCAGAGATTTGTCTTCTGAGGTGAAAGGAAAATATATTTGTCTATTCTAAATAGAATCTTCTTGAAAGAAATGTCCCTTTGAAAAATTTTCATCCCTTTTGAGTAATAGAAATATTTTTCCTTCTACTTTTGAATTTCCCTGAGCTCCAAAGAATTCCACCCATTTTCCGAATCCAATTGGAACGAAAAATAAAGCCGAAAAATATTTCTCTTACGTATCTTACATGCAAGCTTCAAGTAAAAGAGCCTGTAACGCTCAAATCACTTTTTCAAGTTCTTAGCAAATGCTGTTTGTAAAAGGATGTTAGTATTTCGGAATTTTTTTTTCTTTTAAGTTTTCAAGTGAATAGAAATTCATTCACAACAAATGCAAAACTGTTGAAATGTCTTAAAATATGTGTCTAGGTTTAAATCTCAGATGAAGTATATCTTTTCCCCGTACTGTAATTTTTTAAGATCCATTTTATGTTTTTAGTATTTGTTTCGAACGCCACTGGCAAAATTTTGGCATATCTTTGACTTTGGTAACAACTTATAGTGTGAAAATCTAGTCGTATAAATAAATTTAAGTATTTGATTCAATATACGTATTCAAAATTTGCATTCAATACACACATAGAGTGGGCAGAAGCGGGACAGGCTCACAACAAAAGTCATAAGCAAAATGTTAAAAACATATTTTTAGCTTGTGTAGTGGATGTGGGAGATTCAGTATCTTAGTACTACAAATACTGACAAGCTAGAAATATTTTTCACATTTTATTTCGTCATAAATGCAGCAACTGTCCCATTCCTCTCACCTTTTCATTTCTCTTGAGAAGTTCTCAAAATTCTCTTCTTGATATACAAGTACACCATGTAATTTTTTTTTCATCAAATCACTTGGTAGCTCATTAAAATTTTGTTTTTAAAATCAATGCTTGCTTCATTCGTAAGGTTATAAAAATTAATTTGAATGAATTTATTTGTATATATTTTTTTATTTGTTCGTTTTTTCTTTGTTTCAGAATAATTTTTTTTTCCCGCAACTATTTCTACAACCACGTGAAGTTTGGATTGTGCTCCCTCACGTATATCTCTTCTAATAACGTAGATTTTCGTGAATTGTTTATCAATGTATTTTAAAACATTGATATTACCTCTTATCGCGTATCTCAAGCACTTGAAGAATATTAAAAATTAATGTTTTAGGCTACGTTTTTTCTTAAATTTTACCATGCTACGTTTTTCAACTACGATATATTTTTAATTTAAAAAAGCATTTTGCCTTGAACACACTCAGATTTGTCACAAGTGCTTTGCATATTTTCAGTAAAATCACTGTAAATTCCGCCTTGAACACATTCAGATTTATCACAAGTGCTTTGCATATTTTCAGTAAAATCTTCAGTAAAAAATTCTGTAAATCATTTTCTACAGAATGCTCGAAAGGCGTCTATTATTAGTCTCTCCCTCTTAAGAAAAACTGGTCTTCAATATAGTTTGATATATTACCAAATTATACGAGTATTTTAAACACACGTTCTAAAAGTAGCCTTGCTAAGCGCAAAAGTCGAATCTGCAGCTGAGTTCAACATGAGAAATTTCTGTTTAAAGTTTTACGCCTTCATGTAATAGGAAAGTTACAACCTATTAAATGTTCATATTTTGGCTATGGGATATTGTTAATTGACCCTCAAAACTAAAAAATTCACCATCGCCGAATTTTAAGACACCGTGATTGATTTTTAATGAATTTTTAAAAATCCACGCGCAAAAGTGCGCTCCTCTGAAACGTCACGAACTTACGTCACAGGGCACTAATGGGCAGCCTTCCGCCGAAGATCCCTTGTTTTCGCTAGGGACATTTTGAGCGCGCTGATATTTTTATTTTTTAGAAATTCAATAATCCTTTTGAACACACTATGGGGGCCGGATTCGTTAAAGCACAATCTAAATAATCTTCCTCAAGTAACATCAATGACGATATTCGAATATTTCCGAGAGGATGAGAGGTTTAATGTTCCAGAAACGCGAGGAGTTAAATGCGAGGAGATAAGCCTTTTACGTTTCGTCTTCGAAGTCGAATGCACGTCCTTCGGTTTTTCCCCTATCGGAAGGGCGCATGACGTCCCTTCCTATGCCATTTGACGTCACAAGCACTTGAACTTTAAAAATTAATTTAAAAAAAACTACTTATCGTATCGCAAAATTTTTTCACCTATGATGTTCATAGATATTACTCTATCATATAAAAATTAAATTGAAAAATCGAAAACTTCTCTACTGAATCAGATGCAACTTTTTAGATTTTTTTTTCCAAAATATTTCTCGTTGACCAATGACCATAAAACATAGTATTTAGGTAAAATACTTGACAAAGTACCACCTAGTGTCCGTAATTCAACTATGATAAAAAATGTAGATAAGACTTTTGTGCTTAGAACGGCAGTAAAGCTCTTAATTGTTGCTTCTGTTGTTGATTTTCAGTAAGGGAGTGTGAGGCAAAGTGAAATAGTTAAGTTAACTTTTTCAAAATGAACAAATAGGAAATTTGTTCAGAAAATTACAGCACATAAAAAAACCCATATATTTCATAATAAAACTTGCGTTAAAACATTCTTCTTATTATTATTTTGGCAGTAAGTTTGTACCTTCAAAAAAAGGTAGAAATTTTTCACTTTATTTTCATGTGGCAAAATAAAATATTTTTCTAGTGAAATATTTCCTATGGTATTTTTAAAGATATTTTTGATCAACTAAATAGTAAATTAAAAAATGAATGAATAAATGAAAAAGAAATGAAGCATTAAAGGAACAAATAAATTAAAAAATAAGTTACTACATGAAAAATAGTAAATGAATGAATAAATTAGTGAATGATTAAGAACATAAGTGAATGAATGAATAAGTATAAGAGAATGATTAAATGATTTAACGTAAATAAAATGATTAATAAATGAATGCGTAAGTGATTTGATAAAGGATTTAATAAGCAGTTGAAATAAACTATTTCACATTGCCCCATCTGCTTTGCCCCGAATGCAATTGACTAAGTCTACAAAGCATTTAAAATACAAATAAGCTTAATAATAAACAACTAAAGACTGCACTGAATATTAGTGGGCTTTAATTAATATTTAAAATGCTTATAACTAGAACTTTATTATTTAATAATGACAAAAATAATTTTTGACTTACACTATAAAATGACTATAAATTTTTGAAAAGTGCTTGTGTTATCATATTTTTTTAATTATTACAGGGTTTTTTCGTGACTAAAACATACGACAACGACATGTGTAACGACATAGTTAGAATATTAATAGGTAGATGGTGTTAAAAGCAGAATAAATATTTCACCATATTACTTTGTCCCGCTATTTCATTTTGCTTCGCTATTTCCCTTTGCTCCACATTCCCTTACTTAAATAAAAAATTAAAAAAAAGAAAAAAAAAAAACACTTTTGAATTGGAATATTTTTAAGTCTTTAATATTGGGTACAATAGTTTGGTGCGAATTTAATTTCCTTGGGAAAATGTGATTGATTGTAATGAGGTAATTCATTACGTTGTCAGATTCTCATAAAGTTAATTTAGAAGCAAACCAATTAATATATTCTCAATTTCAACTAGCAGTTTATTAAATGCCTGGTATCCCCTCTATTCTAATGATTCATTTCCTTTAACGGTGTTTTGGCCAGACATTTCCTATTGCAGTTTAAATTAGATTTCAATAATGTCTTCCGGCTCTTGAGTGCCTGGATGAGCATTTTGTGTTGAATCATCAACGTTTTCCTGCATTTTATCTTTGATTTGCATATACGTTCGAGCTATAATTAAACGTGTGATCATAGAGGCATTTCTAATTATCTAATTTGGGAAATACACTGTGTTCTATGCGTAGATTAAGTAGAAGGGTTCGTTGGGAGGTAAAGTGGAAGAAATGTTTGTCATCATGCTCAAATAAGTTGCGAGAATTTAAATTCTAGAAGCGGTGATTAAGAAAAATTGTTTTTCGTTTAAAAATATTCGTTCCGTTATCCTTTAATTTTGTTCCACTGTTTATCTGCGGGATAATCTTTCTGCAGGCGTTATAAAATAATAAATCATCATTATCATCATCATCAGCTGCAAGGATTATGCCTGTTCTGGCGTCATTGATCCATCCATCTTTTTTGGGACTGCCACGGTCTCTTCTGCCCTTAGGAGCATAATTGAGGGCAGCTCTAGGGAATCTTGTACGCGCTGTACATGACTTTTCCACTTGGTGCGGTATTCCTTCACTCTATCACACAAGCTTAATATCCATATTTTTTTTATAATATCTGCATTGCGTATTTTGTCAGCAATTGTACATCCATTTAGTGATCGGAGGTATCTCATTTTTGATGCTTAGATTCTGTTTAAGTCTTGGTTCTTTAGTGTTCAGGTCTCTGACCCATATAACAAAACAGGTATTCCCATAACTTTGTAGAAAATTAGCTGCGTTTCTTTGCGTGTCTTTTTCTTCAGGATCATGCTCAAATTGCCGCAGACGCGTTGCAATTAGTGCAACTTTTTCTTGGTGTCAAGTCTCATTCTCATAAGTAAGACCGCATCCTTGGTAGGTAAAATGTGAGATTTGCTCTGTGATTTAGTTGTTTAGTTTTTGTTTAAGAGTTATTAAAAAATAATATTATTAATGCCATTTGTAGACCTGCTAGAAAGAAAAGTATAAGATAAATAAACTTTGAAACACAATTTTGTTTTTACCCAGCGTCATTTCAAACAATGGTGACACCTACAAAATTGGTACAAACAAGCGGTGTTCTTTGTTTCTTCTAAAAGTTACCCAGTCGGGCAGTTCTCAAAAGGTGGGAACAAACACAGACTTCAACTTTGAAGCTTCAACACCAAATAACTTTCATCTTAATTAACTCTAAAATTTTTGAGGTTAATTATAATGCTGTATAGAGACAAGAATTGACATAAATTATGGAAAAAAGCACTTCAAATGCTCTTAAAAAATATTTTCTTTGCTAAATGGCACAATTTTGGACATACCAAAACGTTAACTGAGCAAATGTACCATTAAAAAATTTTTTTTTAATTATTTCCATACGTTTCAAAAAAAAATAATAATAAAGGCATGAATCTTACACTGAATAATTTTTTGTTAATATTTTACACAAATAACAAAAGTAAAGACAGATTATTTACTTTGTAAACGATTTTAGAAAAAAGTAAGTTTGAAATTTGATGCATGTCCAAAAGTTACGATCTTTACAATACTAATATTTGAGAACTAAGTATATGATGTTTTCGTTTTAAAGGTATTTATCGATCCTCAGAATCAGTTTTTAATTGTTTAAAAGTTTTTTCATAAGCTTTTATGCAGTATCTTAGAAGAAAAATAGTTTTTCTTAAACATACATGTGAGATGTCCAAATGGCGTTACGATCTTGACGCCGATAATTCTGTCCGTTTATTTATAATTTTTTTATAATCCACTGTCCTCTAACATCAATAAAATAGATTATTATGATGTTATCTTCTTTAATCCATTGGTATTTTGCATAATTAATACGTTACACATTGAGCAATACATAAATTACAGTAGAAACATGGCTGGTTATGATCGAACGAAAGCCATTTTGCGCGAAAATCGCCAAGCAAACCTCCGTCGGCGACAATACAGTATATGATAAGCTAAAGGTTACCAGAGGGGGATTCCAGTTTGACAAATGTAGTTAATCGTCAGCTGCACGTTTTGGCGACTTTATCACCTGCGCTAGCAATTTTTTTTCCCGCCGCTTTTATTATTTTAGAATTTTTTTTTCTCTTCTTTCTTTTGGAAACATAATTTAACGATCTCCAAATAGAAATACGAATTTCTTTTTTCAATAACTTTTTTTAGACATCGTTTTAATTCTTATGACATTAGAAAAAATATTCATTATTAAAACTGATGTCAATTTTTACATTCTTTCTTAAAGCATATTTTGTTTATTTTTGCTTTAAAAATATATATGTCGTATTTATTTGTCTCTATTTTTATTCCTTATTTGTCCCAATAAATCAAACTACAAGTTTGTATAATTATTTCCATGAAGCTTTTTTCTACCTTTCATCAACTTCTTCAAAATCATTCCAAAACTTTATTATATGTAAAGAGCAGTATGTATAGCCTTTCAAGTACTTCATTAATATCCTCTTTATTATTGAATTGCAAAATTTAAAAAGTAGTAAATAAAATTTTCATTGGAAAAGTTAAAAATCAGATTAACAATTGTCAAAAATGGTGAAACTTACGTTATGATGATGTCCAAAATCCGTTACCTACAGGACAACAATGTCCAAAATCTGTTACCTACAGACTGCTGATTTAATTTGCTAATTAATAATTTTTACAAATACCTGCTGTCTTTTCATGTTCATATATTGTGTTCTAGGTATGCATACTATAGAATAAAAGCAAAATTGATATCAAATTCGAAATTTTTTGAAATTGCTCAAAGTTAACTTTTTTTGTTCCCACCTTTTGAGAACTGCCCAGTCTTTAATCACCAGCAATTAAGTTTTTGAAAAATTAATATACGCGTGGTATTAAGAGTTTTCTTTTACCTCATGCTTCGTTTTAACACAACTGACCCTATATACAGCCGAGTCCTGACGTATGCGAGAGACGCGTTCCAAGACCCCTCGTGTAGGTCGAAATTTCGCGTTGTGGAAAAGGATGTATGTACAAATTTTTAGAAACATACTCAATTATTTTAGGCACTTGTAAATACCACCATAAACTGTTTTAAACCATTCCTTAACTGAATATTACCGTTTCCTACATAAAGCACTGAACTTTAACTGTATATCGCTCGTTTGGTAAGAAAAGGGCCACAATACGAAATTTTAATTTAATTTTTTATTCGCTTAAAGGACGTTATTTTCTTTGGAAAATAATGAAATTTTTTGTCGGAATATGAACCGCTGGAGAATACATCAAACTCACTTTTCTTAATGCAAATGCCTGAAGAGTTAAACTTCAAACGCTTCTCCTGTAAAATTTCATTTCTTCGTATTGTAGCACTCTTCTTCCAAATGAGCGATATACTTTTCTTAATGATGTTTTATACAACATAAAATACTGTTACGATACCAAAAATCAATGATCAGTGGGAAAAAGGGATGTAAAATAAACAAGTACGGTACGTACAGTATGCAATAATAATAAAATAATGCACTACAAAAGTACTGTACAGTAGATCCAATGATAATATTTACAACTTATAAAAATAAAATAAAGATGATTTATGCTGCGTGATAAAACCGTAATTCGAATATATTTCTAAATGCAGTTGCTTCGCTAGTTCTTTTATGACATATTTATCTATGGTAACATCCCTCTTCCTGGTCTTTTTAATCCACAATACAAAGCAGCTTCCCTTTTCATAATTTTTGCATTTTGCTTACTCTACGAACTGCTACGGATTTTCTTTTATTGATTTTTAATTGTACATATGGAAAATTCACTTAAACCTTATTGTCGTGCTACCTTTAACACATTTTTTAGTTGTTCAAGAACATCGATAACCTTTAGCTTTCTTTAATCATCAGAAACATTTTCTCTTTCTTTCTGTCTTAAAAAAACATTACATGAAACAGCGCTCCTAGGTGTGTTATATCTTTTATCAAATTTCGCATTTAATGAAAAAAATAGATGAAAATTTGTTAGCAGTTATTTGTATGCACTAACAAAGCGATGTTTAGACTAGTACGCTATGAGAATTTCCGCTGTCAGTGATGCTAAAGGGATGAAGGTCCATTCAAGAAGATCCAATCGACGTCGATATTTGCACACCGGATTTCCTTCCAAAAACGTTAGTGTGGCGGGCGAGAAATTCGCGTTAAATCTGAAATTCGTTACCGGTGGAAAACTCGCACTACAGCTATTTTGCGTAGGTCGAGTCGCGTTGCAGCGGGAGTCGACTGTAGTGAGAAATATTACGTATGGCTATAGAAATATATAACCCTACTCTTAAAAATGTTTTTCTAAACTCAAACTTCTGAATTATGATGTATTCATTGATAATGTTTAAGCAGAAGCATACAGAAGCATTATCGAAAACTACCTTTATCCTGAGAAAGTAAATTTATCCTTTTTACAAGAGCAGCAAATTTGATCGTCTTTTTTAAAATTTAATTTTTAAATTTAGCTAACGCTAGTAGTGTTATTGTGCTTTTGTGTTGAGTGTGTAATTTGAACAAAACAAATAAATAAATGAATACAAGTTAACTCTCTGGCGGTTTGACATACGAGCGGAATTTCACCTGGAAAAGGTCACCTTGGGAACATGGCTATCTGCTCGAAATGGTCAATACTTTTTATCTTGAAATTCCCTCCCCCTTTCGGAAGGAGATAAAAAGCACTTAATCCCTTTTGAGCAGGACGTGCTGTCAAAGCTCAACCCCTTTCTTTTCAACGCGTGTCGCAGGGAAGAGTGGAACTCCTCCAGACATGCTGCCAAGGTCCGTCCCGCCCATTTCTCCCTTCAACACGTGTAGCAAACGAGTTGAATTCCTTTCAGCCAGTCGTGTTTTACTAATCACAACTTTCTGTAATATTTATGAAGTAATAATCTAGATTTTAAATCTCTGGAATTGCTATCTCCTACTACTGCTCTAAATTACTATTCACATATTTTATTATTGAATTTAACTACTCATATTCAACATTTATAAAACAATATTTGGAACAAGTTATTTCAATATGAAATAGCTAAATGCATTTAGTTATGATTGTAATGTTTTGCATAACCTGAAATGATACGTAATAATAAAAAGCAATAAAGGAATTCCCTCCCCCCTTCCGCGCAATAGCAATTCGTTGTTTCTCTTTTAACGCTGGGGGAAAAAAGCACTGCAAATTTATACATCTATGCATACTTTTTACATACTATGTTTGTATATGTATATTTTTTTCTTTATTAGTGCATTTTTATGTTTCGAATCTCGCCATATTTGAGACTAAGTGATCGTAATAGCGGTATACCTAGGCTTGCCTTATTTCCGAAATGTTCAACCAGGACCCCCCCCCCCCCACCGTGGGTATTTCAAAAGGTACACACCTTGTCTGGTTTTCAGAGTGTTTTAGAAGGTAGTTTATTCTCAATGCTATGGATAAATGATTACTAATTATCAGCCTAAACCAGGAATAATAAATGATACATGACGCAAGCAGATACATTTAAACAATTTATTTTGTAAACGTTAATCTTTTGAAGTTACTTCAGCAAGAAATGAGGAATTGAATTTTGAACAATATTTACTTGTTTATTGCATTGACTAGGACTTTTTTAGAAAGTCTCTTTTGTTTTAAATCTTTTTGTAAAATTCCTTACAAGCTAATCCGATAGTAATTTTACAGGTCATAAATTACAAATCTGTACCTCAGAGCTAAACTAACGTGATTCACATACGCTACTTTACAGGAGAGAAAAAAATATGTCATGTGAGTGCTATTTTCGAAAATATGTAAAATATCCGATATTTTCAATCAACGCAAACTAATGTCTTCAAAATAGTAAATGCATCCTCAAATCACTCTTTATTTATTATTATAATATGCAGACTTAAAATTAAGGTTTCTTTAATTATTCATATCTAATATTCCATTTTACATTTTAGTCAATTTTAATAGAGTTAATATAGCGTTAGCTGTTCTACTCATTTGTCTTCTGTTAGCTACTTTTACACAGTTATTTTTACATCACATGACTTAATTTATCAGCTATCAAAAAAAGGTGTACGAGCAACAGGAACAATTCGTGAAAACCGAATGGCCATTGTCCACTGAAATCCAAAAAAGCCCTTTCTAAAGAAGATCGAGGAAATTTTGACTATCGATCTGATGGATCAGTGTACATGTGCAGCTTGAACGATAATGCAGTGGTTACAGTAGCATCTAATTGTTATACACATGAGTCACTTGCATCTGTAAAACGTTACTCAAATGAGCAGAAATGCAAGATAGATGTGACACAGCCTCATCTTATCAAGAGATACAATGAAGGAATGGGGGATGTGGACGTCTTGGATAAACTTTTAGGGAGCTACAGACCTCATTTGAGGAGTAAAAAATGGTGGTGGAATCTTTTTAGTAATGCTCTAAATATTTCAGTTGTAGCTAGTTGGTTACTTCATTGTGAGTTACACGAAGTCAAGATGAATCATTTAGAGTTCCGAAGAGAAATGACAACTCACCTCCTAAAAAGAAAAGTACGAGTGCAAAGTCATCCAGGGCCTCGTTGTCATTTACATAAACAATCAAGAATGTCTGACGGACATTATATTGTATCTGCTTCCCAAGGACGTTGTGCGGTGTGCAAAAAAAAATACGACTAAGGAATGTTTCCATTGCGACAAACGACTTCACCAGCAATGCTTCCTTTTATATCATGGGCATTAGATATTTCTGTATTGGATTTTCTGAATTCTGGTATGTACATAAATGCAATTTAAAATATTACTTTTTCCGTAATAAAGTATGCTAAGATAAAAACCGCATTCAAAACCTCTTAGTTTAAAAAATTCTCTGAAAAAAAAAAAAAAAATCCTTCATGCAAAGCGCCAATTTTTTCAAAAATGGAACACACTGAAAAACATAGTAAAAAATTTTTTCGGGAAATTTTCTTTCATTTCTGTATTTACTAGACATAAATAGACATAATTTCAAAAAATTATTCAAACTTGATCTTCCGTCAATAGTTTGGCGGTTAAACGGTGAATGCAACACAATATAATTGCAGTTCCAACAAAAAGCTGTATAGTGCACACTTACTATAAAAAATACATAACTGGGATCTAACAGAAGAAATACTGCAATACACAAAATAAGCAAAAAACGTCGATTTTTGGTTGATTTCACGTAATTTTGCGGCTTAAGAGCGAACTAAAAACAGTAAAGGAATTAAATATTTTCAAACATATATTAAAAGACTATTAAAATGAAGCAGTTAAACGGGATTTGAACAAAAATTTTAAACATTTAGATTGTTATAAAAATATTTGAAAATTGACCATTTTATTTCTTTTTTTTTTCAAAAAATGCGCAATATTATTTTTAAATTTTTTCCCCATGTTTAGGATGACAATACACAACTTTATTTTGCTATTAGAAGTTGCTTATCAAATATTTCCTTTTTTCGGCCCATCCTATTGTCTACCCCATAAAACGTGTCCTAATGGCATGCAGGTAATGTGGAAAGTCGGACTTCACACTAAATTACTTTACAGTTGGAACAGTGAAGCAGCGCACCCAAAATTGCCAGCCTAGCAGGCACACGACAACAAAACAAGTATTTCATTTTTTTAAAACTTTTTTTCCGATTCCTTAAATTTTGTAATAAATTATTGATAAAACTTAAATTGAATAACGATTACATAAATTTCGTAGACTAAAGTGATGTTTGGATCATTAGGCTGAAAACAGCAGTGTATCAGTTTACAAAACAATTGCAGGCAAAAGGTAAGATGCATCTAATTGAGCATATATTTTGGAGAAAAAAAATATATGCGTATAAATTTTAACCGTAGATAAAAAGCAATTCTTTAAGTGAATAAATGTTAGATCTATAATGCCTGCTAAAGCAAGCATATGTCGGTAAATCAAATATGCTACGAACCAGAGCATTATTTGAGCTAATCTGACTCGTGAAGGAAATTGGGTCATTTCCAAAATTCTTGAAGATTTTTTTTCTGAAAGAGTATGTTTAAAAACGTAGATTTTAACATTTTTTAAAAATAATTTGACAGAGTTTAGTGATTTAAAAAAAATACTTTAATCGATGCCGGATTCAATTTAATTTTTTACGCTTCTGCCCATGGCATTACAAATGATTAAATGCCATTCACAGATGCTATCTGCGAACAGCGCAATATTTTGGCATTAGATAAAGACTAAAATATTATAGCGCAATAATACTAATGGATTTCATGTTTGTTTCAGAAAACCTTCGCTCAAAATTCTCATTATGACTGCTTTTAATCTTACTGTTTAATAGCAACCTTTAAAAAAAAAACAAAGCGCAATCATTCAGCTTGCCAGTGGCGTAGTGCGCCAAAGAACATTACTTTTGAAATCATATTACCACGCCTTATTTCCAGAAGCGGAAATGATAAAAAGTTAAATAAGAAATGACAATTTAAAAAAAAAAAATAGGGTGACGGCACCAGTAACAGACAAGGGTCCAGTAACAGACAGTCATGTTTGGATTAAAATAATAAGAATTTTAGGCGAGTTAAACTGATGTTGCTGTGGGCAATGAATGCGGTGCAGTCATCTGGTGTTATCAGAGTGAATTTCATGAGTCAGTATGCATTTACAAGGCAGTAGTGGAAGGTTATGAATAGCTACCTCGAGGTTAGCTGGTGTTTCATGCTGCATCTAGCTGTTTACGTTAAGAAGGTGAGTGTTTTCAACCATCATTTTGCATTGTAAAATGTCGACATGAGTGCATGCTGGAGGTATTTTTAATGTTTGAATTATGCTCTTTTAAGTTTTCTCATAGTTTTCCACGTACAATCACTTCTAATGTGAGTTTTATCTATGTTACTCATTCCCAGAAAACTCGCTTTTCTAGTTACAGACACCCATGTCTCTTATTGGTCCTCGAAGCCTTTTTCATTTTTATCTTTTTTTTTTTCGCTCCAGATGAGGTTATTCATTGATTTGATTATGCCCACAGGTTCAATATTACAAATCAAACACCGTGACTAGTGTCAGACAGGGTGTCTGTTACTGGTCCAGAAGGGTGTCTGTTACTCATGCCATATTTTTTTGAAACCTCAGAATAGTGAATAAATCTCTTTTTTTCAGTTCAGGATGCCCCCCCCCTGCTAGGAAATTCTCTTACAGCGAAGAACAGATGCAAACTGCCTTATTGGATATAAACAGTTATGGTATGACTGTTGCCGCTTCAGGAAGAAAACATAGAGCCCCACGAGTTACACTTTTGAACAAAGTGAAAGGGGTTTATTCTAGCATAAGAAGGATAGGTCCAGACCTAGTGCTTTCAAATGATGAGGAGTAAATACTCGTACTCTGGATAGCCTCATCATCTAAAGCAGGGATTCCGATATTAAAAGAAGAATTTTTAGACAGTGTGTAGCTGCTTTTAAAGGAATTGGGGAGAAATAATTCTTTTGCTGATAGAAAACCTGGGAAATCAAGGTACAATGGTTTTCCTTAACGGAATCCTTCAGTCGCTCATAGGATCATTGTCCCGTTTAAAAGTAATTACAGATAGCCTAGGCAACTGGTTCAAGACCGTTTAAGACTATTTAAAAGACAACAATCATCTTGGCACTTTAGAAAATCCAAACTGAATTTTTAATTGCGACGAAACTGCTTTTTTTTCTCAACCTAAAGGTATCCCGAGTGCTTGCAATGAAAGGTGACAAAATTGTATACCAAAGTTGTGAACAATGATGAAAAAGAATGTGTCAGTTTTATTCACTGCAAACGCTGCTGGGCATCTTCTACCACCAACAGTGATCCATAAATACGTAAGAATCCCAGATAGCACTAAGTTTAGTATATGGTTGGGGATTAGAAAAATCGGATTCAGGGTGGATGACAAGCAAGACGTGGTTTTAGTTTTTGGCCAAATGTGTTTCTGTCATTGCTCAAAACTCAAAGGTCGAATTCAGTTGAAAAATCATGAATTTCTTATTGTTTTCATTTGACCTTTGAATGACATTCTTATGATTTTATTCTCCCCCCCCCCCCCGCCTTCCTGTGCAGCTCTCCCGTCCCCTCCCGATGCTGCTCCTCTGACGAAATCCGTCTCCCGGATGCGTCCACATCCTACGCACACACACGCATACATACACACACGCAATCCTACACACATTAATTCCAACACACTGTCGTATACATATACACACACATACAGACGCCTACACACACAAAAACGCGCACGTACATACACACACGCACACGCCTGCACAAAGACACATGCGTACATACATACACACAGGCCTACATACATACACACACACGCTCATTATTGCGAAAAACATAACTTGAATTTAAAATGACGAAAATTCATTTTTTTCTTTGATGAAAATTTTCTAGTTGGGTAGGTACTTAATCATTATTCATTTGAATTTGTACTAGAAACAAAGAACGTTTACAAATTTTTAAGAGAAAAATGGAATTTTCTTTATTACTCATTCTGTCTGTTACTCATTCTTTTAGCCTGTCTGTTACTGGGTATCATCAGATTTTTCGGTGTCTGTTACTGAGGTTCGGAGCTTTCTTCGAAATTTAGCAAATAAAAATATAATTGAATAATTCAGAGAATCCAGAAGCAGCCAAACGTTAGATGAGATGTTGTTTGCATGGGAGAAAAATAGTTTCAAAAATCTAATTACATTTAAAGGCTCAGAAAATTGAGTTAACCTGAGAGCGATGTTTTAAGCATGACTGTTACTGGTGCCTTTACCCTAAAAGTTTTCCTGGCTCCATGTTTTTTATTTTTTTTTTATTTTTGCTTAGTCAATCAATTTTAGTTACTAAAAGTAGTACTTATGACTGAAGGGAAAAAAAGCCATTAGCATGTAGAGAATAATTCATTCGGCGATTCCCCCCCCCCCCTAAACAAAAAATACATTTTAAAAGAACAATTTACATGAGATTCTGAATGAATGCATACAGATGGAGCCTCTTTATATACGCAATCATTTATAAATGAGAAAAAACTTCTAACCAATCATTTTCAATTGGGAGGCCGGCAATGACTCACAGAGAAACTTGACCGATACTTTAATATTTTCACTGACTTTAATTTTAAAAAATGTCTCCTCATTTGGAAAATAAGTAATAAAAAATAATACATTTCATACGACATCTTTTACGTTAATTTTAGAATTACCTTTTCCCTTTTTTTTCCTGAGAGTTTCCTTAAAGTTCAACTTGCGTCCAGTGAATACAATAATTACTTAATTTCAAATAATTTCATCTTTCGGAAATATCAAAATTTAAACCATACAATAATTTTACATATCAGTTTTTTAATACTTCATAAAGTTCTTTTTTCTTTTTCTGTTGAACAACACAACCAATTAGTCAAAAGTTTTACAGGTTCGTGTGTAAAAAAGGTTCGGAAGCGCTAATCTAAATGATACAACCTCAGCTCTAAACGTTCTAATTAAAGGAAAGATCTGTTTCCAGCAGTATTGCACGCTATCAAATCAATCTGAAACATGAACACGTAAATGTTCTTTTTTTATAAAATACGAATATAACACTTCAAAAGTGAAGGCAAGAGACGCTTCTTACTCAAATGGAAAATCGACCCCAAAAAACTTCATTTATTCGACATTTCGGAACAATGTTCCTAAGCAGAAAGGTATCCATTTTTAGTCCTTTATATGCATTATCTCTTTCTATTGCTTCCTCTCTCTCGACATAATGCAAATTAAGGGGATCAATGCATTTCTTTTCCTGTCCCTTTCTTCTTATCCTGGGTCCGAATGGGAAAGGAACAAACAAATTTCGAATCAATATATAGTAGAAAAATGAGACAAAGAAGTCGCATTAGCTCTGAATCAATGAAATTAGATCTGAAAATTCAAAAGATGCGTTAAGTAACGTGCAGCTTTTTTCGTGGCCGTTATTTTCGGTAAAGATATTGAATTCAACATTCAAGTCTTGTCCATTTTCTTAAAGATTTCAGTGTTGTGCAAAAAGCGATCGGAAATAAAAATTTAAGGAGAGACATTTTTACCGTGTACTTAACTGGATAAAAGATGTTATGTGTTGGATGTTGGGTATTGTGTTTTAGGTGCTGGATATTGTGTACTGGTTGCTGAATAGTGTGTACTGGATACCGGATGTTGTGTCTGAGGTGCTGGATGTTGTGTACTGGGTGCTCGATATTGTGTACTGGATGCTGGATGTTCTGCGCTGTACGTTGGATGTTGTGTGCTGGACGATAGATGTTGTGTACTGTGCTGCTTTTTAAGAGGATGGTGTAAAGTCGAGTAGGTCGAGCAAAAATAAAATAGATTCCATAATGCATGCACGAGGATGGTGCGCAGTAAGAAGAGGATGAGCTAGAAGAGGATGACCAGAGCGGTATCGAAATAAAATGAATTGATGCTTTGATTGGAATGTTATTAAGGTAGAAAAAATGGACAATGTAGGCCATAATGTTAAGCTAAAATTGGAGCAATGTAACGCGACGTCCGATCAACCTTGCTATTGATCTCCAGAAGAATCATAACTGAAAACTGTGTGAAGTTCATGCTTATTTTTGCTAACCGACGGTGCGTAAATCAAGTCAAAATACGGGCCACACGTATCATGACCCAAGTGTTATATATTTTTAACATTCTGCAAAGCAGATTAAAAAACCCGAAAATAGGCTCCGTGAGTAAACTATGGATTTAGTATAACTAGATACACAACTTCAAAGAGGTAGCCACTGGGCGCCGTTGAACGCACGAATCTTGGAATTTGATGGGTAGTAATGCTTGAAACTTACTTGCTCCACTCATTTCCTGTGGATGCAGCGCTGTTTGAATCCTCGTTGGCTATGGCAAAAGTTGTTTGCTCACATGTGCAACTTCGGGCACTTTTCCGTTTAGTATACTTGGGTCTCTGGAATGGGACGAACTATGGAGTCGGTTTCTTGTAGCATATCTAGTTAATTCTTCAACTATGGGGTAAAGTAGCATTAGAGCATTCGTTGCAATTACAATAAACAGCATCAAGAAATGCCTGAAAGCAAAATGCTAAATTTGTAATTTACGAGTAAAACGCAGGTTTACACGCATTGAAAAAACAAAGAATGCTGAGGAGTAACTAGCTGTCGAAACAAGTTCTTTTAGCCTCTATTCGAAAGAAGTTCTTTTAGCCTCTATTCGAAAGAAGTTCTTTTAGAATCTTACTATTAGCCTCTGATAGCTTCGCCATAGATATAGGTGCTTTGAACCTCCATGGTAGAAGCTTCGTCTTCTACGCCGGAGGCCGTGGGTTCAATTTCCGCGAGTGCCTTGGGTGTTAATTCCTTCTCTTATCATGTAAATATTTTCTGTCTGTGTCCGGAGGCAAGTCGCTTTGGGTAAAGGCGCACTAAAGAGAGGCAAGGCGCACTGTAGAAAAAACCCGAAACGTTTCTGAGTATTTCCGTGTAACGTTTCAGGATTTCAATGGTTTTTAATCCACTTCCTGGAAAACTCAAGCATCATTTTCGAAAAGTTTCCTGAATTACGTCAAGTCAAATGAATGCAAACTTGCTGCTGGTGTGGAAAATACTTTTAGATCCCAGTTAAAAGATTAACTAAGTGTATTTCAAAAGTGTATTGGCACGATCGAAACGGCTCCCAAAGGGCCCAAATAGGTTTATGGAGTACGTAGCTCTCGAAAATTTTCAGACGAGTAAAATGCTTGAAACTTACTTGCAATTCTGTCTCAGCTTTGGCCATTATTGCTATACTATTAAGGGAAAAAAATCCATTAAAACTCGGAAATAGTCAGTACAACTCCTTAAACCTGCATGAGTATCACATAACATCTCTGTTTCTTCCACAGAGATAAGGCAAAATCTGATGGATACAGCAATGGTTACTGCTATTAAGCTGCCGCCAACAGGTGAAGGTTTTTTACTAAGAAAATTAGTAAGGTGGATGCACGGACAAGGCGATGTAGAATAATATGACCAGTCACGTTTTTCTATGTAGAGTAGCAAAAATTCACTAGATAGTGATTGTATCGCTATCTGAATACCTAACGGAAGATAAAGCGTTATCAATAAGCAGTTTGCTATCAGCAGGCAAAAGTTCAGCAACAGTTTTCATAACAGAGTCTTGTTATAACTGCCTTCTCGTATTTCATAGCAAATTTTGTTTCTTTGTTACGCACTATAGTATACTAACATAAAACTTACATGTTCTAGAACGGCCAATGCATCGAGTTGACTAATTCAAAAAAAAAAAAAAAATGTCCCTGTGTACCTACCTTTGATGTTATGATTGGTTTTCATGCTTTTCATTGAAATAAATATACATGGTGTTCCGTTTTAACCTGCAAAACCTTTATTTTAGCAACCGTTAGTCCTAGATGTATACTTCTAACTGCAAAAATGTTCAAAATCAGATGCATAGTTAAGATATGAAAAGTTTAAAATAAAAATAAGTCAAAAATACAAAAATTAAATTTTTATACGGGCCTCAGGTCCCCTAACTAATATTTAAAGAAATAATATCCATTTTAAACTATTACTGACACAAAAAACTTGACATTTGTGTGATAAAAACTCAAGGAGATATTCCATTTCAATGTTTTAAGGGACCATACAGAAGATGAGATTGGAACTTATCGCCATTCAGAAGAATGACATGTCGTCAAAGTAAGAAAATCAAGGTATTTATGTTTTACAATGCAATTCAAAAATAAATGCAAATGTTATGCCTTGATACGCAAAAACACACTGCGAAACCTCGAACAAGTTGAAAAACCACACTCAGCGCACATATAATTTTAAACGCTTGTCAACTGCTATATTTTCCCCCAAAAGGTGTTAATAACGGCGAGTGAAAAGTGGTTTAAGTCACAAAACGTTGCGTTTCATAGCTCGGTGAATGTGATTCGTATTAATTTCAAACTTTTTTTTTGTTGGAAGTGTTTTTCAATGGAGATTATTTCCCTCCTAAATATAAGTAAGGGGACCTGAGGAGAGTATAAAAAGTTAAATTTTGTGTTTTTTGACTTATTTTTATTTTTACTTCAAACTTTCGATATCTTAACTCTGCATCTGATTTTGAACATTTTTGCAACTGAAAGTATACATCGAGGTCTAACGGTTGCAAAAATAAAGGTCTCGCAGGTTAAAACGGAACACCCTGTATAATATTTGATAATTATTTTGGTTTTTTTAAAGTGCGGTTTAATATGTTCAATTTGCAATAAAGAATGTTTTTTTTTATTTTGATAGTGCTTCAATGGATTTTTTTCCTTTTTATGAATCCCTGTTCCTTATAAGGCCAAATTGTCTTTGCTTGTTAAACTGCTGACAAACGTAATTTCTTGGAATTTGAATTTTCACATTAACTGTTTCTTTTCCTGATTTTTTTTTAAATAAATAATTCGATGAATGTGCAAAAAGGCTGTTAATTATATCATTATTGAACGAAATACTAGGTAATGCACCTTAGATGGGCCTTATTTGGATTATTTACCTTAGTATTAAATCGCGGAAACTTAGAGGAAAGGAAAATTTATAACTAAGTTCTAACAAAACACCAGAACTATTCTATGTATAATGTAATATCTAAGAAAAAAAATAAAAAACAGGAAAAGTACGATTTGCTAAGGATTATTTTCTAAGTATTATTTACCTACTTTGCTATGGAATATTAACCTTAGTATTAAATTGCGGAAACTGACGAGGAAAGAAAATCTATAACTAAGTTCTAACAAAATGCCAGAACTATTATATGTATAATATAATATCTAAGAAAAAAAGAAAAACAGGAAAAGTATGTAATAGTTCTTTAAACTCTCAAAAGCACAATATATTTAAACTTTGGTCACTTTTTGTAGAAGGATGAAAAAGTTTTTTTTTTCAATCTCTACCGAAATAAAAATGTAGTGAGAACGAGAAAGGGGAAAATTAAAAATTCTTCTTCAGTACTTATCGATCCAAGAAAATAAAATAGTTTCACGAAATATTTCTTTTGTAGGAAAAACAAAACCTTACTATTCTTTAAAAAGAATAATACGATCATCTTTGATTTACTCCTTTCATTTGCAGTCATTGTAGAAATAGTTTTAGTTATCAGCAACTATACTTCGTTTTTTTTTTTTTCGTTTTGTTTTTTTTCCCCACAGGAAAAAATAACACGAAAAGTATATTCTAAATGTTTTTAAATGTTTTGATTTTTGGTGCAAATACTTTCCGGCGTTATTGACTTATAAGAAAAAAGGACCTTATTTAATTTGTTAAAATTTTAAAACTGACTTTAGTGTAACCACCTACCTTATTTCTACTTTCTCATCTTATAACTCAAAAATTATTTCTAATTAATTTTATCCAAAACGAGTTCATCCGTTAGATTGTAATTTATACAGGAATGTGCACATTTAGCTTAATGATCAGAGTTTTTAAACTACTCAAAACGTAAAGGAAAAAAGATTCAACTTCAATTGGCGTTCTCGATATCTTTTAAGCAAGTATGAATGGATCTTAGAATAAGATGAAAATAGATAATGATGTTCCAATATGACTTATCTTTTTCCTCCTGATTTACCCAAAAATAGGTAAATAAATCTCCCTTTTTCAAGCTTCGATCCGAATCGAAAATTGCCCAAAATAGAAACTCGTAGTGAAACTTCAATCTCAATTGAACATGGTTTTATTATTGAGAGAGAGTTGTTCCTCTTCTAAAGGGAAAGTCATAGAAATGACTTTTTTATCTTTCGATTTCGATTTTTTAAGTAGGTTTCTTGGAAAGACAATATGCACAGAAATAAAAAAAACAATTGATCGGTCTGACAGTTTCTGGTTCATCTGTCAAAGCATAAATTTCAACACAAGCATAAATACTAATTTTATTACCATCTTTTTTTTTTAGCTCACTTTGTTGGATGATGCCTGTTCGGGTAAAATCTTTTGATTCATTTTGAAATAACTTTTCGAATAGCTTAAAAATATTGAATATAATTCCTAATTTCCCTTTCATTCAGAGGTGTATGATATATTTTTTTTATTCCAACGTAAACAAATATTATTCTTGAATAGAGCCTATGATGGGCAGCAAAATGAAAATAAAACAAAATGGTTTTTTAAGGATACAATATTATTTATCGTTCAGTTTATTTGTTGAAGTATTTTTGCTGACTAAACAAATTTATCGAACTTTTATTTTACAAATTTAATGAACTATTTAGCCTTTTCTGTCCTTTGACTAACCGAAATTGAGTTAAACAATTCAGACATGCAATACAAAAAAAAAAACTAATAAAATTTAAAAAGGTTTAGTTTACCATGTTTTTAAAATGGACTGAAACACATAAGATATTTTTCTAAACTTCAGGTAGGTTTAAATATCTATACGGTTTAAGATATTCTTACAGATTGTCTGGAAAGTTTTGTTGTGAACTTTTAATAGCTATCGAAATACTACTAGAATTTGAAAGGAAAAACATGATGCGCATGAACTAAGTGACTAAAAATGTGTAAATAGCAGCTTTCAATGAGAAAAAGTACTCATCAGTTTCTATTACTTGCTGGACAACTACTTTTTTAGTTTAATCATAAATGCAGCTATTATCTGTTGCGTGCGTCCTACTTTTTCTCTTTTAAATATTACCAGTATTTCGATACATATTAAAAATTCATAATCAGACATTTGCTGGACAACCTGTAAGAAATTATGAATCACTATGGGTCTTTAAATACACTTAACGCTCAGAGAAAATATTTTCTACTGTTTAGTCCATATTTAAAACATGGTACATATTTTTTTTTTTTTTTAATTTTAGTATTTATTATTTTTTAGTTTGAATCACTGTGTTATCAAGAAAGATAATTACTGTTTAGCAACATGCTATTTTGAGCAACTGTAGATAAGACTTGTATCTATAACATCATAAACAGATCATATTAAAAAGAAAAAAAAGCCGAATGGATAAAATAGCGGTATTTTCAAAGTTAAACTAGAAAAATCAATAGAAAAAAGCTGAAGGACTCGAGTTTCCTTTTTCTTAAATTGCCCTCATGCAAAAACAAAATACTCCAAAACAACTCATTCACTCCATTTGAGAACCTACCTTTTATTGTCTGGAATTAGCTATTAAAAGTCGCTATTTGTATGGAAATTAGTTGCAAGGCATTTGATAATGTTGGGTTTGCACTATTTTTTAATCGTTTATCATAAGAATATGATTATTTTGGAATCACCTTGTCGTGTGCAATAGTGGGGCCATTTCCAAAATTTTAAAAGTATTTTTTCTGAAAGAACATGCTTAAAAACATAGGATCTAACTATTTTTTAAATAATTTGTTTAAGTTTAATATTTAAGAAAAAAACTTAAATCGGTGCGCTTTCATTGTTTACATTTCTTGCCAATGACATCACAAATGATGAAATGCCGTTCTGTGTTGCCATTCACAGAGCAAAACATTTAATTCGCATCTTTACTCAAGTGTATTGGCAACGATATGGTTGATAAAAAGCGTGGAGCGCAATTTTAATTCGCTTCTTGATTATCATAATGTGGAAACGCGGTTCAGAGATGCGCCAAAGAGCATCATTTGTGACGTCATCAAGACCACGCCTTGTTTCAAAACTCGGACATTGTAAAAAGTTTAATTAAAAAATAACTATTGGGAAAATGAAAGCATTTTCTGGGTCCATGTTGTTGTTGTTTTTTTTTTTTTTTTGCTTATTCTATCAATTTTAGTGACAAAAAGCACTACTTTTAACTGAAGAAAACAACCCCATTGAGTTCATAATTTGAAGTACATCCTGCGTTTCTTAATTTATCTGTAATGAAATGTTGACCTGTTTGCCTCAGGTTTAAAGAAATTACTGGAGGGAATGTAGTCAAATTAATTCAGTAGGTACTAAGCAGTGCTGAAATGAGGCGTGATCAGCAAAAGATTTAGGTTGCAATTATGCTTTTATGTGAACCCTGAGAAAAAATAATTGAAAACTATCATTGAAACATGACATAAATGGAGAAAAAGAACTGAAAATTGCCCATTAATCGTGCAGAGGTTATTTTATTTTGAATCTAACAGAATACCGTTCTCATTTTTTATATTAAGAGGTATTTTCCTACAGAAATCATTAATTTATTAATGATTATTAAGCATTAATTTATTTAGGTTTTTTATTTTTCGTAATTTAATCTGTAAATAAAATGTTGCCATTTTTATCAGCAAAAATTGCCCAAAAAATTATTCGCCCAGCTTAATAACACAAAGTAGGGAATGTAGGGCAAAGTTGAAATAGTTCAAATAAGTTATAATTTTTAATTTGAACGAACTGAAAATCAGTAGTTAAAAAATAAATGCATAAGTTAACTAATTTACTGTACAATTTTTCCTCATTTATTTTGCCCTGCATGGAATTTGACAAACTGTACTTAACGTTAAATGTCAAAGCATGTCTAATATTGAATAACTACAGCATATAAAACCGGTTGGTTTCTATTATGTTTAAAACAGAGATAGTTAAAACTTTATCACTTTATAATAAAAAGAATAGTTTTGTTATACCACATACCATTACAATTTAGTTGCAAACTTTGAAAACGGTTTGAATTAAAATACATCCCGATCTTCAGACAAAACCATTTTCTACTAGAATTAGTTATATGTCAAACAATCTAGTCAAAATATTTTCATATAGGTGACGCTGCAAATCGAGTAAAAGACTTTATGACATCATTTACTTCACTGTTCACTCTACCCATACATTCCTAACAAAAATTTATAAAATGAATTTGTAATAAATAACATTTGTAAAAATACAAATGTTCAGGAAATAAACGGTTTTTGTACATAGAAGAAAACAATATAATTGTACAACTGCTATTTCTTTTATAATTTATTATAGAAATAAAGATACTTTCTTCCGGTCCTCTTGAAAATCAAAAAACAACGAAGTTTTATCTTAGAACAATTTTACAATAAAGTAAACCTTGAGCATCAGAGAAAATCATTTTCTGACTGGAGTTAAACAGATGTTTAACAACACATTCTAGACATAGTGCCAACATACAATTGTTCTCTAATTAAATAATTGCTGCCTAGTAAAGTTACATTATAGAATATTTGCAATAGAGAAAGGGACATTTTAATGCGTAATAAATTGTGAATTATGCAATAATTGAGAGTATAATTGTCTGATTTCAAGACAAGGTAAAGCAAGTAGAGACTGTCCACTAGGAGGTTCAGGATTTCAGAATTAAGTAAGTATGCAGTGGGCTTTGACAATAAAATATCCAGACTTTGAAACCAAGCTAATTGCTGGAGTTTTTATATACAAAATTATTTTATTCTTGCTCTAAATTTCAAAGAATGGCAACAAAGTAAAATAATCGTGAGTTAAGCAGTGTTATGTAAAGCTACTGCCATAGATGAACATTGCTAGCTACAGTACTTCTTTCTAGCGAAGACCTTGTTTAAAGCAAAGACCGTGCAGTTTCTCACACAGAAATAGGACTGTTCGTGCATATCTAATTAAAAGAGATGGCACACCATTCTGCATGGTAGGAGACATTACGCAACTTATTGGTTACCTTATACACATTTGTAAAGTTAGCTAATGGCAGGCAATGTCCACTTGCCGTTACCCAACCAACCATTTGCCAACGAAGGGCCAACGATCTGCTACAGTGCCTAACAATTTCCCAAAGATGGCCCATCGAAAATGTTTACGGTTAGCCCAACAATGCCTAGAAACAGTAGGGCCATCGTTTATTCATCATTCGTTGCCAGCCCCCCATTCCCTCTAGTTTCTACAATTAGACACCTTTGTCCATCCATCTCCCCACCCTGCGTGCTACTTGAGCTAGGTTAAAGAAAAATAATTTGAGGAAGTGAAAGATGGGTTCAGCCACATAGTAGTCACATTTGATTGTTTCTTCAGAAAACTATGCAATGAAATGCTTCCTATAATAATTTTATTCAAATAATTAAATGAAAACTATTGTCGTAATCATTAGTTGACTCTTAACAGTATTGAATTCATATATGGGACTTATTTTGTACTTTCTGTTTCTGGAAACAAGTTGTACACGAATTACATTTTAATATAAAAAGATATAAAAAATAGCTAGGAGCACTGTCAGCTGGTAGCAGAAACTGTCAAACATTATCTGCAAGAATTAAAATACTTCAAAAAGTTGGATTGCACTTAAGACATGTGATGTAAGGATGCTGTAACAGAACACCTTTTGCTGAATTCAGATACGGGACTTATTTTGTATTTTCTGTTTTCGGAAAGGAGTTGTACACGAATTGCATGGTAATATAAAAAGATATTCAGGGGCTATAATCCGTACTGCAACCATCAATTTATTCTGCGGAGTTTGGTTTCAGAAAATATGTGTGCATGAATGTACTAGATTTATATCATGGCTTAAAATCAATGGATCAGAGAAGGGGGTATCACCCAAAACCTTTCCTTGCTTTGGTGTCAAATTATATAACATTATTAAGCTCTTGTAAAAAGTTCAGTCAAAGTCATTTCAGATAAAGTTACATTTCCTAAGTATACATATCCATGCTTCTACATGTCCAAGAAATGAAAATGTTAAAGCGGATTAAAATGCCGTTTGAAAATATCATATCAGCTTCAGGCATAATCTTAAAGACAAATATAATACATAAAGATTAAGAACAATTTTTAAGCGCAATAATTTAACGTTACTAAGTCCTTGCTTCAATAAAGCTGCTTTAGGGAAAAATAATCCTTAAGTAATGGCTTTCCAACAAAATATATTTTTTGAATATATTCCGAAGTGTGTTTTAGGAGGATTATATTGTAATCTTTTCCTTGGCTATTAAAATGCAAGGATTGTATCAAAACTATATTCGATGTTTGGTAACGCTTAGAAAGGTGAGGGAAATTAAAACTCGCGAAAAGTGTGTAAGCCTTAGTTTTAAACAATCAATGACTAAAAGTTTTGCTTCTATAAGAACTATAACTTAAAAATATGACGCGAACTCCATGCTTCTTCCTTATACACCTATTAAATGATTGACTATTTTACTCAAAAGTATAGTCAGTTGCACCCATTAAGGCGAGTTAGAAGCAATGTAAGGAAATGCAACGTTTTTGTTGCGTCTAGAGATCAGACATTCCGTTGTGTAGGACTTGGTGAATGAACAGACGCGGTTAGTTCAATCAATTTTTAAAAACAAATATCTGTCAACTAGTTGACTGCTGAATTTCGTTATGTTCAATGGAGGCCCCAAACATACACACCACTGAGTTGAATTAACTTTTCTTCTAATAAATCGAATTTCTTCGAGTAGTTGCTTCACAACTCTATAAAAACTGAACCGAGTTGACTCAACTAGTTTACTCGTGCGTAGGGAAAGAGTTTTGCATTTTCCCGATGAGTTGAAGTAACTAAAACGTTGATTCCACTTATCGGGATAAGAATGATAGTGGCAGATGGGCCTGGTGTGCCTAGGATTTTTCTGTCGTGTGTAGGATGTAAGGCAATTCCTTCACTTTTCTACCTGGTTTACGCTTCCTGATAACCACCCGCTCAAAAATTAGTTGAACTGAGACATCAGTTAAAAATATACTAATTACACCCCTAGTTTATTGCAAACCAATACAGGAACTTCTATAGATGTATGCTTTACAATTTTCGACAATTTTAACATCGATTTTATGGAGATCTCGCCAAAGTATTTTCCATTTCCCAAACCGGCACTTTTTTCCGCATCTCACTAGTGTTGCTTCATCTGTAGCTAACTTTCCTACATAACTCCAAGCGGGCAACAATTACTGCGCGATGTAGGGGAGAGGGGGGCTAAAAGTTCTTTTTTTTTAACAAGCTCAAAATGTGTTATGAAAATGTAGTTCTAGATTTATTATTCTGTGAGATTAAAATAAAGTATGCCCTTATGATGTAACAACTGTTTCCTGTGTAGTATTTCGTATATATTTTTTTTTTAATAATTAATTTTATAGTACCGAAAGTCAGGAAGGAAAAACTTGCCACTTCTTTGGGCTAGTTGTTCCGCGGGTAGGGCAATGTGTTCCGATATTAATACAACGATGTTTATCGGCGATGATGATTTCGAGATGAACTACATCTTGAAACGAGAAATATATTAAAGGTATAATTTGGGATTAAAAAAATAATTGCTGATTAAAGTGTTTATTTAAAGTCTTATAAGCAATATTGTAAGAATAATTATATATATATATATATATATATATATATATATATATATATATATATAATTATTTAAAACAAACTAAACGTTTCTTTTTACATTTTAGCTTTTATGTCTTGTATTTGAAGGTTTAATGCTTACTTTTTAAGTACAGATACATGTATTAAGGCACAGTTAATAAGTATAGTAGCATTATATTATACTAACATAGTAAAATATAGTAAGAATAGAAAATGAAGTAAAATTAAACAAAATATTTAGAAGCTTCTGTAGCTAATAAGCTATGATAACTAGTTCAGCCTGCAATCATAACATAAAACCGTTTTTGACTATAAATGACACGATACTTCGCAGACGATCCAAAAAAGAGGTTAGTGCAAATGATAACAATAAACTCCTGATTACTCGCGGGCGGATATTGTTACTGTTGATTTGTTTATTGATTGCTTATTTATTTATTTATTTATGTATTTTTGTGTTTATAAATCACTGAATTTTGAAAATACTCATTTTAACTTAACACGTGCACGGTCTATTTTTAGACATTCCATTTTCTTTCTTATCTTTTTTTCTCAAAGACATCGGTCACCATAATCTGACTCGTTGAATCCCGATTTTTACATCCGTGTACATTCCTGTAAACGAGTGACCGAGCCAGTTTTGCTAGAAAAAAATATCCTGCTTTAAACGTTTTTGACGTAACCAAAGTTGATTTGATTTGGTTGATCTGTCTGCAGGATTTTCTGTGTTCGTTTGTAGTAATGAGCGATTCTTTTTTTTTTTTTTCGTTTACGTACATGTTCTGCAAAGTACAGTTGTCACTTTTAGTGTTCCTAGTTTCATCGTTTGCTTCTAGCATCCGTTGAACGTATGTCAGTGTTCTTGATTTTCTTTTGCTCTTGTATGTTCTGGTAGTTTTTTCTACTTAGAGTGCAACATCAGCAAATATCCCCGAATTCCGCTTATAAGCTGTAACCGTGGCACCCCCTATGCATGATATTCGAATTACCATTTTCAAAAACTGTTGCAACTAGCTTTCACTAGATTACGAAAAGGAAAGTTACTTGCGTTCTTAAGTTACACCTTCAATAATGAAAGTCCTACGCTAATTTGACCTGGCGAAATTCACAACAGAGAAGCTACAGTCTATGGCTAATAACGAGTAAGCAGGTAAAGCCTAGACAGATCCACTCGCGCTGGATATGATCTGTTTAATGGGACATCAGCCTTGTCTGAGCAACATTGAACTGTTTTACCTCTTTGTCTACTTTCTCAAGTCACCGCAAGGTGGTCCAGCTCTAGATCAACAAATTTTACAAATTTTATATTCTCTTATTAAGATATAAAATATATTTTGATTAATATTTAGAAAAAAAATTCATATTTTTCTATCTGTCTATAAGAGAACGACCAAATATTTTCGATGAATCTCCGGTGAGAGTCAACATTCTCAGATTTCCATATTTCACAGGTATGAATATATAAATTTAATTTTTGTTTTGTTTACTGCATTGCTGATATAGATAAATAGGGGCAATGAGTTCCTTACAGCTAGCTGTTCCTCGGAACAACTTGCCCTACAGAGAAGGAACAACTAGCCCCACAAGCACAAGAGCTTGAAAAATTACATTATAGGTTAATTATCGAAACGTAAATCGTTTCAGCGGAGTATTTTAGGATACACCTTAGATATTTGCATAAAAACACCAAAAAACCAAATTCTATGATTTAAAGTTCGTGAAAAAGACCAAAAAGTTTAAAAACGAAAATATTTACAAAAGTAGATCAGTGATGCACGTGCTCAGCTTTTAATATACGGGACGGCACTGACCTTGCTAATATGGCTGCCATCGGTACGCTGCGGCATTCCATTTTACCAGGTATTCACAAAATACATTTTTCTTTCTTCTTCATTGAGCTATTTCAAAGGAAAAAACTTTTTGCTCCCCCCCCCCACCTACTGCTAGGTGATCACCAGTTTACTGCATTACGTTAGTCTGCGTTAAAGTTTATAATCATTTGATGATTATAAATTTTAACTTGATTGAGTGTGAAAAACAATCTTTGACCATTGCATTACAACAGGAAGTTGTAAGTCAAAGTTTTATACAAATCACGTAAATTAAAGTCCCATTCAAATGCTTAACACTAGAAAGTAAAATAAACTGAAAGTGATGGAATAAATATCGAGTATTACGGATTTAAATCGAAATAACATTATGAACATTTGATGCAACGTCAGTAACATAGGAGTGTGAAACTGAAAAATCTAATAAAAATAAATACTGGTTATTTTTTATACCATTTAAGAAAAAAAAACACTTTAAAAAATAGGACGTTCGAGCTGTCTTTTAATAGCTCAGAAATATTTAAGTTTTTCTTTAAAGGGCTAAACACAAGGCTTTTTCTTTTAATTAAAAATGAATCACGGAAAAGTTAACATTAAAGTTAAAAGTTAACATAAGAAATAAAGTTTTTGTTGATAGAATTCGAGAAAAGTTTCAAAGTTTGTGATTTTTTGAGCGTTTCACAAAGTATGAAAACTTATGAGTAAGAAAAAAAAATGTCAAACTGACATTGGATGGAGAAAGTTGCCGTGGGTTGGTAGATTGACTGTCTTGTAACACGTTATAAATTAAAAGGAGAGCAACAAATAAAAAGGTTCGCTTTTTAACAAATACTTACTAGTATGTACACATTTTACAACAGTTCTGTATTTCCTAATTATAGTTTTTTGTCTAATTTGAAAGGTCCAGATTCTGTTGTTCAAAAAATAAAATATATGCTTTTTCTTGCACGGAATATGGTGGTGATTTTTTTTTTTTTTATTAATTGCTGCTTTTAATCAAATGCACTAGAAATATAATGTATATCCACAGTATTCTTACAAGTATATTTATACAGTTTCATAAGTTTTTGCTTGAGAGACAAGTTTTCATTACAATTTAAAATTGCATTATAAATGTACCGTGAATGTCGGAAATGGGATAATTTTGACTTTCAACGGCGATTCACTGGAAAATTTTGGTGTTTTGCTAATGTCTTTAGTATAAGAGGACTTCCCAAGTAACCTTCCTTTTTTTCTATATGACAAACACACATTTTAATTATCCATAACTCTACTTTCAGCTTTTTTCTGCTTTCAAATTTATTGAAAAAGTTTCGTTTTCTGACAGTTTTTAGAGACAACTTTACAATATAAGCCTTTTATATGTTTCTTTTTTTTCTTTGCTACTCGATTAATTATTTTAAGAACCTATTTACAACACATTGAGTCGCTTCTTTTTTTTAACCTTTATGGAAAAATTAGTTACATAGAGAGAAATATAGTTTTCCTTTTATATGTGTTCAAAATGTTAAGTGAAAGTTTTTAGAAAACACTTTTGAAAGGCGGCATACAAGCTTACATTTCTGTATTAATAGAAAATTATTTTTGCTCCTTTTATTTAACTAAAAGTAATTAAAATTGCATTCGAAGTACTTTTGTTTAGAAGGAATTATTTTTTCAAATTAATATTATTGATTCTAATTTGAAAACCATAGATACGTACATTACCGTCTGCAGTCACAAATTCTGCAAAAACCCCACCAACAATTCCACCATTCCATTACTCATACAATAACACTAAACGATCTTCATTATTTTGTCAATGATTTTGTTTGAATTGAAAAATAGTTTTAAAATGACATAAACCTTAATATTTACTGTTTTTTTATAATTATAAATTATATATCATAACAAAGCATTATAACCAAATTATATCAAATATAAACCATCACAATAAATTCAATGAAAACACAATGTTTGAATTTATTCATCAGAAAAGGTTTCGTATTTCCCTAGAGTGCTTGAAAAAACAAATGCTAATGATACTTTACCCCGAAGAAATATAAAAGACAATTTATTTTCTCTAATTCTCTAATTCACGTCTGATGTTACCTGGTAAAAGAGAGCTTTCGCTTGGAAATGCACGTCTTTTGAAACTAATGTGTAGTGTCATATTTCTTTTTAGGAATTACGGCATTGTTAGAAATGTTTTCAGATAAGTGTCATGTTACAAGAGAAACAGAAGTGAGGGTCTTTGGAACATTTTATCTTCTTTTGTGCTTAATTTCTTGTGTGCTTACTTATTTTTTTCTCCGCTTGTATGTTTCATCTGTTAACCATCTTACTCTTTTTTTCTTTACTTTTATTTGTTTTTAAATCAATATTACTTATTGTATTGATTTTTTTCAAACCCAGTTTCTGTACTGATACACGTCTGCATTTATTATTATCTGGAGAACATAATGAAATATATACATGGTGATCCAAAAATCAGGATCAACTTTAAAAACCACTAATTCGAAAACGAATTAATGAAAAAAGATGCGGTTTGCACTGAACGAATCGAAAAAGAGTCTGATTTTGTGTGGTAACAAAACAAAAGTAGTTCTGTTTTCGACTAACACTATTGCTTCTTATTTCTTCATAATTCTTATAATACACTTGAACTAAACGGGCTTTCTCAACTGTGAACAGCATTTTGATGCATATTAGCTTCGACTAACATTATCTGCTGCCGTTACTAGTTTTTATTTCATTTGGTTGTTTTGCATGGTTCTAGATCAGCGCTATCTGTTGGTGGCCAACAGAACTATCTTTGGTTTGTTGCCAGACAAAATCCGGCTTCTTTCAAATCCGTTTAGTGCAAACCGCATTTTTAAAATTTTTATTTGTTTTCGAAATATTTATTTTTAAAGTTGGTCCTGACTTTTGGATCACCCGATATTTATCTCTCTACACTAGCACTGTGTGTGGTAAAAATTTTGACCAGTTGTGTTTAGTTTCTCTTTAGATCTTGCTGCCTTCAATCTGACCCTTTCTCGCATTTTTTTTACATTTAGACATAATGGTAGGTTTTAAAATTTTAAAAATGATGAACTGGTGTACTTGCTGATTGAAAATGTTTTACAGATATAGTTTTGTAGGATTATATAATCTAAATTACGGATATAAAGTGTATTACAAATAGTTAATACTTTCAGAAATCCGAAGTCACTAGTTCATACAATTGGAATTCTTCTAGAAATCTTTAAGAGAAATTTGAGGAAGTTAAGAAAAAGCGCGCCAGAAGTTTAATCATATTTAGTTTTCTGCCGAGATTTTTCACAACTTCATCTATTTCCTTTAAGGATATCTAGAAGTTAAGAAACTTAGTATATTTAGTAAGAGCTTAAATTATTCTAAAAGATGAACTGAAGAGTAGAAAAAATTATGTATTTCAAAAACTGGTGAACATGTTTTTTAACGGTGGAATCAAACTATGAAGGAACCACGCATTATCAGTAGGATGATTCTTAAAATGTTTTTTTTACAAAAAACGCTTGAAATAAACAATCACGGAGATATGGTAAGTAGCCTTCGTATAATAATATTATTATATCTTTGTCCTTTATAGAATAATATTTGTTGATGTAATGACAAATTGTTATTGATATTAAAATTGAAAAAAGTTATGAGAAAGAAAAATTCTGTCTTTTTTGAGTTATTAAAAATCCTTCTAAAAAATAAACTAATTTATTTTTTCTTATAATAATATATTTTTTCTTAGGAATATGAAGCTTTCTAAAGTAATGCATTTATGTAAGGGGTTATGAGACGTCATCTCGTAGCACGTGCTTCCGACGTTTTCCACGCCTCTTTGATGTCATTTAAACTAATAAGGGTAGACAGAGCAAAAGCAGCGGAGTTTTCTGGGTAAATGATCTATGCCATATATTATGTATGTCCCATATCTCTCCAGATATTACTTATTCAGTTAAACTCTACAGCTTCCTTTTCTTTTTTTTGCCTAATTGTATTTAATATTATGTAACCCTTTGAATGAACTTTCAAATCATATTGAAATAAGGGACGCAGAAAATATTTTTATTGGGCGTTTAGCGACATTTCATGCTAGATCAAAAGTCAATGTCAAAACAAGCTTAATGGCACATATGCTGTTATATTTTAAATAATTGCAAAAAAGGCAACTTTTTCGTGATAAAAATAGAAGGAAATTGCGTTTATAAAAATTTTTCTTTAAAAAATCAAAGTAAAAAGTAGATTTTCTTAAAGTGGTTGGAGTTTTTATGTTTTTGTGTTCCTTCAAGTGTTAAACTGAAAAAAAATAGATGTTTGATGCTAACATTTTTAGTAGAGTGGTTTAAAATAATAAAGAACAAAGGAATAAAACGACGTTATCTCTTCATTTTTTGTATGAAATCTAGTACTTTTTGTTTCGGAAAAAAAGACACATTGCTAGTTTTCCATGGCAGAAAGTCTCCGCTACCATATAGGGAAACAAATGACGTATATAAAAACAATTCGAAGGAATCAAAAGCACATTAATGTGTCAATTTTTGTCATTGGTTGGCGATCTTGGCTGAAACGTGACGTCAACGAAATTGAGTGTTTTCTATCTGACGAAGATAAATGAAGACGTGTGTATAATTGGAAAAGAGATATCTGTAATCTTTCTCGTACACTAGGAGGTCTATTTTTTTTCTCTATGATGTGACTAATTGAGTGGCATTTTTTATGGCACATTCGTGGGTTGGGAGTAGGGGAGACAAGTTTAGTCGTTCTCACAACTTTTGGTATACATGCCACTTATCAAGGATTACAAAAAAGAAATCAATTTTTTGTTTTAAATTTAAAATAAGATTACAATTTTTTAAAACCACTGTGTGACCTTTTAATTATATTATAACTCTCTACTAATAACCATTATGTTTCTTTGCTATAACTAGTTTAGTTTCGAACTTCTATGGCACATTAGTGGAGTGATAGTAAGGGAGAAACTTTTAGTTACTTTCACATATTCTGGTAGATATGCCACCTTATCAGAGAGACAGAAAAAAATCAATTTTTTGACATGATTTAAAAGAAGGGTATTTTTTTTAAATATTCTTTCCTCTGGTGTGATCTTTTAGTTTTATTTCAAATCCCTACTAATAGTGATCTTTTTACTACGGTATGACTGAATGTACTTCTATGGCAAATTTATCGAACGGGAATTAAGGAGAAAGTTTAGTTGCGCGTACAACTTCAGGTACACATGTCATTTTTTACAGAGGGGAAAAAATCCGTCTTTGATATGAATTTCAAGTAGGATTTTTTAAAACATTTTGTTTAAAAAAATGAGTGCCCTTTTAATTTTATTCTATGTCTCTACTAAGAGCTATTTCTTTCTGATGCTATGACTGATATAAATTGCGTACTTTTACGCATAATTTGTGAAGCGGAAGTAGAGTAGAAAATTTAGCTGCTTTCTCTTACTCTTTTTTTTTATAGCAGTAAGCTACTGTTAGTTCTTCGTGCTAAATGGATAATAGTTGTCTTAGTTTATGACAGATTGAAAATGTCTGTCCGGAAAATGAACTGCGAATTTGCCCTAATAAAAATAATGTTGCTACCGTTATAACCAGAGAAATAATTTTCTATCTCGAAAGAAATCATAAGTCACAAAACTGAATTTCTGGCAAAAATATTCAAAATATTTCAGCTGAAATATTTATTCAAAATATTTCAGTAAGTTCCAGCATAATTTTCGTCGATGACTCGCTGCGTATAAAATCTTTTAATCTGTTTCAATGAAGGCCTTAATTGATAGAATAAATAAAAACACAAATTCCTCTTTTTAGGGCATCCTTATATATGAATGTACTTTGCACATTTTGATACTACCCACTTTATATCATTATTCCGTGTTCATTGTAACTCAAATTAAATAATTCCTAAGCCAGTTTACGTAATAACTCGGTCGTAGCGTAATATTTCTTTCAGTTAATATTTCAGCTTAGTGGTACATGTAGAAAGTAGTTTTATTACATCTACTGTAAAGAGAGACCCTGAAGATAACTATACCACTTCACTGAGGATATGACAGGTTGATACGAAATGTTACAAGATTTAGTCAGAATATAGTGAATAAAACTTCTCTTAGAGTAGTGAACGGTTTTGAGGTCCACTCAACATGCAAATTTTTTTCACGCGATAGGAAACGATGAATACTACATTCCGTTGTAACCAATTAGTAATGTGAGGTAGCTTCAAGACAAGTTAGAAATTGCCTTAAAATTATGCTGTAAAAAGAAAATACTACTTAACTTTTATTTTGGAAGAATTGATGTTCCCATCTTCTGTGAATTGCTGGGGAATTATTGGCATCCTATACTTATGAAAGAAAGCTACGCATCTTGTTGGCTTTGAATACAATCATCGTCCGTAACAATGCACGCGTCACACTGCAAGTACGAAGGCTGGTCTCAGCAAACATGGCTGTGAAGGTACTCTAACATTTACAATTTCTCTAGAGATAAGTACAAGTGACTTTTGTCACTATTCTAGAAATGCAGAACGATTAGAAGGGATCAATTTCAACAATAACAGAAAGGTTACCGTGGTTTATGTTTGATCATTATGGGATACAGATTAGAGTAGGCATAAGAAGGTATTTTATGGAGTGAAAGGAGGTGATTGCTCCCACATCATTAAAGATGTTTAATAGTGGTCGATGTGCTGCTAACACTTTGTGTCATATATGTGCGACATTAATACATTGACTCTAAATAAAAATGAAACTGTAAGCTTTAAAATTGAAAAAAGGAGAGAAATAAATCTTTTAAAATATAATATATTATTCCCCAAATACCCCACATAAAAATACACATTTTAAGATATTTTTAACACGAATTTGCATTTGCTTACCAAAATTTTAAAGTTCTGCTCAAGCAATTTCAGTTTTATTGATATTTGTTGGCTTTAATGTTGACTGATAAAAGTCAAATAATGTTGGCCACTTATTTGGCTTTTGTGAGGTTTCTTATACAATGAAATGTTTTCTATACTTATAAAACTTTGCAACTTGGATAGAGAATTTTATACAGTAATCTTGCGCCAGTAAAGAATAGGACTCGACCGATGCATCGGCCTGGCCGATGCATCGGCGCCGATGGTTCAACAATTTAGCCATCGGCATCGGCATCGGCGGCCGATGCTAAATTGCAAGAAACATCGGCCCATCGGCCTTAAAAACTTCGAAAAGCCGATGGAATTGGCCGATGTTTTTGAAAAAAAAAAAAAGACCTTTGATGTTTTACCTTTTAATACAAAGTAAGGGTTGTTTTCATATAAAATTGCTTACTAAATTTCAGTATGAATTTTTATTTGAGTCACCCCTGAAAGAGTTTTTAATACTGCATTCAGGTACCAAACAAGTTAATTATTGCGTTGTTTCTTGCTGCTGGATGTACGTAGTATCTCTCATAAGTCATAACTCCAAAATGGTAAACTGTAGAAGGATAAGTTTTCGCGTGTGGGGTGTGCGTACGTTCCAGTTGTGCACTTCCCTTTTTGTTTTCGATCGGGTGTTCTGAAAAGCCTGTTTACTCATTTTTTGTGGCTATTAATTACTTATTTCAATGCAAAACTAAGATAGCGTCTCAGACTGACGGTCATTTGGTGATATATTGCCGAATTGGAGACTATGGAAACAAATATGAGATGGCAAAACCCCGCTATTCATTTTAAAACACTCTGTATTTTAAATCCGCCACTGCAAGTCAATACAAACTCGGGTGCAAGTTTCGGAAGGGTTTTTTTGCTCAATGTTTATGATTATTTTGAACTCTATTTTTTACGACTATTTTGAGTTTCCGAGAACACTTGTGTGCCCCTCCTCCCACTCCCTCAATTTCTGAAATTAAACTCTAATTATACTCCTGAGTTGTTTAAAACTAACACCATTCATAAAATTAGAGATTTTTTTTTCAAACTTTATCTATTGTTTAGAAAGAATTTAGAGCATTAATTTAAGAAATTGATTAAAGAAAGACGTTTTGAATGGTGACACAATTCGGAAATCGAAGGGACTTTTGAATTTTTTCTTCGGAAGTGCTGAAATAGATTCAGAAACTCTTCCGAGGTGTTGGTTTTAGCGGTTCTGTACTAGAAATATTAGGCCGAGGTTGGGGCCGAAGTGTGAGTTACTGCAAAATCAGAGGGTGACCCCCCCCCCCTCCATTTCGTAATGCGCCATCTTTTTTGTATCATTAATAGCGATCGATTTTTTTTCTGTTGTAAGTAACTATTTTTATGTATTTATATAAAATCAATGAATAAGTTATTTTCGTTTTTTATTAGAAAAGTTTCAAGGATTTTCTATTATGCAATTTTTTAAATTTCAGAAAATTACTGTTAAATTGAACAATTTAATTTGAACTTGTTTGTAAAGCTTCATAAAAGATTAAACAATCTAATTGTTCAATATTATGTATGCAAACATCAGATCAAGTAGTCATATGTATTCAGTTATTAACTTAGTGTAAATATTGATTTTGTTTATAGCTGCGTTTTAAGAACCTCGCTCTTTTCATGGCATTTTTTTTTCATGCAAAATTTATGTCACTGTTTTAGTTTTTTGAAAAATGCAAAATTTTCTATTCATAAATTTTAAATAAGAAAAAAATATTTCTTTTATGATTTAGTATTGTAATTTACCTGTTATCCTTCTTTTTTAATTTGATGACTAAAAAATGTCTACGTGCAATCTTTCCAATTTAATTGCGTAATTTGTTGACGGTTTCATAGTTTTATTCTTTTTTTTTTTTTTTTTTTGAATGATTTAACAACATAATTTAATGTTTTTTAACTATGTTTAGTGAACTTAAATCCATACATCATTACAACATTACTGAAATCTTAGTTATATGTTCAATTTAAAAAAAAAAACGAATCAATTGTTTATTAAACAGTCTTTTTGTTTTTCTTCCTTCTTTCTTTTTTTTTTTTTTTTGGCTGTTGTTCTTCATCTTTCATTGTACAGCAGTCAAAAAAGGAGAAGCATAACTACACCCTATATAGAGTGTACGTAGTACGATCCAAAAGTTCCGGACAAGCTGTATAAAACCTTACCCAGAATAGTTCACATTACAGAAGCACATCCACCTTCAAAAGTTTACCTTGAGGGACTATGTACTTCTGCCAGTGTTCATATAACTTTTGGAAACACTTCTGAAAGCCATTTTTCGCTACCTTCTATGATGCAGCTTTATCTTCTCCTGACGGAGGAAAGCATCGTCCATGCAAATGTTTTTTTGCTGGGAACAGGTAAAAGTCACACGGGACGGAGCTAAGTCCGACGAAACGTTATGTTATTTGCTTGTCATATCAGAGTATTGACCAATCGAACCGTGCATCCTCAACATGAAAGTCGCCTTCTTCCCTACGATGAAGTTAAAGCAGCAGCGCAAGAGGCCTTACAGGAAGTTGCGAAAATGTCTTCCAGGAGCACTTCTAAAAGCTATACGAACATTGGCAGTAGTGCATAGTCGTTCAAGGTGACTATTTTGTAGATAGATTTGCTTCGGTAATGCGAACTATTCAGGGTAAGGTTTTATACAACTTGTCCTCTAACCTTTAGATCATACTACGAACGTATGAGTTTTCAACTTACTATTTCATAACGTTTTTGAGTGACGTAAGTTTACGCGCATGAAGACATCACAAGAGAATTTGCGATAATTAACTGAGGAGGCATTCAAAATGGATATTTCGGTCATCTACATGTTCTTAGGTACATATGCATGTACAGATGTGCCGAAAAAACTTGTGAAGTTTAAATTGGGTGATCGTAAAATAAAAATTTTGGTGAAAATCTGATTTTTTTTTTATTTTTTGTGATTGCAATTCCTTATTCGTAGAAAGGAAGTAAAGTGAAATGAATCAATCATCCTTTTAAATCTCTGACAATTTTATCACTTTATTTCATTTTGATTTTTTTTTCCATCGGCCAACGGCATCGGCCATCGGCCATCGGCAGTCGGCCATTTGGAGGAAAACAATCGGCCATCGGCCATCGGCCATCTTTGAACAATCGGCCAACAATCGGCATCGGCCCATCGGCCAAAAAATGCCATCGGTCGAGCCCTAGTAAAGAATAGGGAAGTTTTCGTTTTTTCAATTTTATTTTTATATGATAGAGTAACATGTATGAAAATCATTGGTGAAAAAATTGTTGCGATACGATAAGTATTTTTTTTAAATTAATTTTTCAAGTTCAAGCTCTTGTGACGCCAAATGGCACAGGAAGTGACGTAATGCGCTCTTCCGGCGCGGGAGAAGCCAAAGGACGCGCAGTTGACTTCGAAGACGAAACGTAAGGCTTACCTCCTCGCATTTAACTCTTAGCGTTTCTGGAACATTAAACCTCTCATCCTCTCCGAAATATTCAAATACGATCATTGATGTTACTTGAGGAAGATTATTAGATTGTGCTTTAACGAATACGGCCTTCATAGTGTGTTCAAAAGGAATATTGAATTTCTAAAAAATAAAAATATCAGAGCGCACAAAATGTCCTTCGTGGAAACAAGGGATCTTCGGCGGAAGGCTGCCCATTAGTGTCCTGTGACGTAAGCTCGTGATATTTCAGAAGAGTACACTTTTGCGCGTGGATATTTAAAAATTCATTAAAAATCAATCACGGTGTTTTAAAATTCGGCGATGGTGAATTTTTTAGTTTTGAGGGTCATAACAATATCCAATAGTCAAAATATGAACATTTAATAGGTTGCAACTTCCCTATTGCAAATTCCTGAAAAGTTGAGTCTTTGTTTTTGCAGCTAAAAGTTTAGAACAGTCGTTCCCAACGTGAAAATTAGAGTTAACCTTATAGAAAAATGTTTTATCTTTTGATAACACTCCCTCTTGATTTCTATTTTATGCAAAAGTTTGAATTTTTTTTTATTTTTTTTTAACGTTTAAACATTATGTACGTCAAATAAAAATAATAAAAAAAAGTTTAGAAACCTTAAACCAAGGGTTTAACGTTTCTAAACGTTTGTTTGGAAAATCGTTCTTTGTTTTTTGGTTTGTTTTAAATACACGCATCTAAACAAATAATGCAGATGCTCAGTACAATCCTTTACAAATACTGATTTAAATATGGACTTGCATGTACTGTTCATTTTTACTTCGACTCATAACTTTTGAGAAGTTAAAAATGAATACTTTGATTGTTTTTCTATCGGCAGCACTGTAATTTTCTCATTATTCATTTCACTGCAAAAAATAAACAAGGAAGACCATTTTCTCTTAGTTGTAATAAAGATATTTCGAAGCTCAGTTTCTTAACTCAGAGTATAGTTTTATCAAATGCAGCAGAAATAAATTGCTCGTGCAAACAAAAACATACAACCCTCGGCTCAAAAGAAACGTCATTTTCTTTTCCGTGTAATCATCCTCCACAAGTATCTTTAGACTGCGCAAGACGGTAATTACGCTTGTGAGTAGGGACATTTGGAAGAAGCGACCGAAATGATCGTCCGTAAATGATGCAGTTTCAGATAGATGAAACAAAATTATTGGCTGTCGTTGAGATACTTTAATGATTCGTACGCCCCAGGAAGCAAACCATTTGTTTCTATAGTTAGAGATAGTCTACTATGCATGGGAATTATGATCTTTTGGATTCGTTATGTAAATGCAAATTTTGATGATGTGCATTGACATTATCTTAATACTATGTTACGCAAATTCATATTAAACTTCTGGAATACTTGTTGAGTAATCTGTATTTTGGAGAGACTATCTTCGTATGAGGTAAGGCTATTCCATCGTAACGGATGCATCAATTTTGCATCAAACACACGACAAAAACTCCTGATCATGTTTGTCTCGATGATAGGTCACCGGATTTCAATGTAACTCTCAAAAAATCATTAGTTGGAAAAAAAATGCCTGATTATTCAGCAGTATCAAAGAAAAGATTGAAATACAACGATTTTTTTTTTCATTTTGAAACAATGCCTAACTTTTGTTTTTGTTAGATGTGGGAATGTGGCTATGCTCCTATGTTATCATTCGGTAAACTTTGGAGTTTTATTAAGTAAATTGAGAATTTGTCCGTCCCAAAAATTTGAATCGGGGCGCCCCTACTCTGAACTTGTTATTTAAATGTTTCATTGCATACAATATTGGAAGAGCACGAACTCTTCTTCTATTTTAAGCATTGAAGATTTCCTAAACCAAGGATGTTAAAAATATACCTTTTTCTAGGTAACTTTTGTATCGATTATAAAATACATATTTTACTTAGACAAAGAATGATATAGAAATAACGTTTCGGTAAATTTTTCTGAAATATATTGCAATATATAAGATAAGAGTCTATGATTTCCATATAGGGCTGCGAAGAAACATAGATATGTCATACTTAGCGTCTAAATCAAGTTTTTTGTACAACGCATGCCATTTTTATGAAAATGGAGTTGTCCGACAGTGATAAGTGAAGCAAAAGGATAGATTTAAATGGAATCTCAAGCTTAAAATAAAAATTCTAGCAAAGTTCGAACTCTACGCTGAAATATTTTTGCAAATCGAGTTGTTTAATAACAGCTACCAAGGCTACTAGGGCCATCTCCATCCCCAAATAACGGAGAGTATCGTACTATTTGCACTAGTTTTATGGAAATGTTTCATTTTATACTTCTCAGCATTTTGCCTCCAGGTCTTCGTACGTAGTAAATTTGGTTTGAAAAAAAACACATGTGTATGTTTTGATGCTTCGAATTTACCAGAAACACTTTCTTGGTCTTTTGTGGATGTAGAACTATTTACCAAAAGTAGAGCTAACTTTGCTTTGTCACTGTATTTGAACGAACCGGAAATCCTTAAATCGCAGTTTTGAAATCCCGATTTAGGTGTATTGACACTTTAATTACAACCTCATGCTGTCTGATTTTTTTTTCTACTTTCCCTGCAACATAGTTAACGGAAATGTAGTATTTTCATCCTGACTGATGCTGTAGATTAGATGCTTTGTGTTTAGGAAATATATTTTTTCAGAATGTTTACTATGCATTTTTCAAAAGATACACAAATTATCTTATTTTCATGCGAAAAAAACGTTTAACTATGCTACAATGTTCTTCAATCAGAAGAGTGATTAAACTGCATAAGAAGTAAAAGCAAATGAGAACAAACCTTATTATTTTAATTTTCTTTCAAGGGTAACGTAATGAAAGCATAAAGTGTATACAACTTATTTAAATGACGCAAATACTTTCTGCACTTTTCTGAACTATTGCTAGATTTACAAGTTTCTTTTTGGCTTCTAGGTTGAATAAAAGTCAAAAATTCTTTTTTTTTAAGATGATCATTTTCTTTTTTGCCTCGTTTAAAAAAGCGTCAAGGCATAATACAGTAACCATATACATCAGACCTTGTGTCAAATCCGGTAGTTAGAATTTTTTGCTGAGTTATTTATAATATTAGTCCATTAAATAATTTAAGTTTGTGACCTCGAGCACCTAACGCAACCTAGTAAAAAATCGAAAAAAAATCGTGAAATTTTGGCATTTTCCTGTAGTTTCTGACGATTTTAACCCTAAACGACTAGTTTTTCAATTACAGTCGACGCTCATTATAACGACCACACATTATAAAGACCGTCCCATTATAACGACCAGTGGTAAAAGTCCCAACTTTGTTCCTATGAACTCTTCGTAACTTTGCCTTCGTTATGACGACCGTTCTGTATCGTCTAATCCAATGCAACGACCGAATTCAGCGGACACTATTTCTGGTGTTCTTTACAATAAAACAAATTTGTAGCTTAAATTAACTTTGTTTTTTGTTTACGGACAACTGCCTGAAGTTTTCAATGTCAAATCCAACTTTGAGAGGGGGTTGGGGAAAGGGGGGAATCACCATTCACCACAGCTAGCACAGAAAAAATAATGGGAGGAAAAATTGAGAAATTTCTAGCTTCTTAAGAAAAGAGAGTTGACAGATGTGTTGCTAGTTTGGTGTTTGCATCTAATAGGTTTTTAAGATTTGGGGGTTCTCGAGGGACTTTTAAATGTTTCTTTGAAAAGCAAGAATAACACAATGTATCACCTATATCTGAAACGGAAAATAATGTTTTGCAAAAATCACGTCTGCTAAAAAAAGGCAATCTGTTTCTGGATATATCTTCAGAAAATATAGTGGTGGCGGTAGTAGTAGCAGATTTGTAAGTGTGTAACATTTTCCTCCCTATATTTTCTACTTGAAAATTTGTTTAATATTCTGTCATAGTATTTTGCACACGATTTTTCTAAAAATTCCTATGATAAAAATAATTTGGACATTTAACTGGAATGTTTGAAAAAGTACCTTTTTTTTTTGGAACAACGGGACATGCATGATGACTGTGTATATATTTTTAAATTATACCTCTTATAACGACCACTCGTTATAAGGACCTTTTTCTCTGGAACGGAGATGGTCGTTATATCGAGCGTCGACTGTATATCCTTAATTGCCGTTTTCAAAGTAGACTAAATTTTCTACAATATGAATCCAGAACCATTTTTCTAAACCCAGTATCCTTCGAGATATAGCGTCTTAAAGTGTATGATTTTTGTTGTAAATCGCATTTTTTAACAATATTTTGTGGTTCTAAATCGAGTTTGACCCCATTTCTTTAGAGCCCCTCTCCCCCCTTGCGAGCCCTCATCACGTTCTAGTGGATTCTGAGGAGATATGAGGACCCTTAAGCAAGTTCCCTCCCCCTCTCATTTTTCATACATTCATTTCTACATGTGTTTTACTACGGGTTTTTTTTATGTTTTATCATAGGATGTAGAAATAAAAAACGAAAAGGTTCGAAATATGATTTTTAATGCTAAGCACTAATATGAATAGTCAAATAAATTGCACAAGATGGCAATTTTTTAATCAGTTAATTCAGTTGAGTTATTCAATGTAATCATTAAGTTAATTTAGCCCACTTGGATGGTCCCAGTTGAGGTTCGTCTGTATCTGTCTCGTCATATTGCGATGGCATATCCTTATCAAGGATTGGTGATCCTTTGTCGATGTTTTTGCCCACAAGACATTTTCCACGTCGAAAATCGGGAAGACTTTCGCCTAACGAGGAGTCAAAATCTGTTTACGTTTCAACATCTCGTACGATGTCACAGGAGGTTCCACTTTTCACTTCAGGGTTCCCCTTACCTACCACTGTTTGTGGTTTAAACAGTTGACTGGAACCTTGAAGACAGCTCTGATTTCTTAATCCAGACTAGTTGCGGAGCAATCCCTGATCCAGCAGACGTATGCGTTTCACTAGGAGGACCTTGTGACCACAAGAATATGTAACGCTCCCCATTCACCATTAATGAAGACGGTGGATCTTCGACCGGCTAGGAACGAACCCGGTACCCTCCAGTCACATGTCCGATGTTTTGAAGGCACCATTGCAGTGCCTGTACACGGATGAGCATTTCATCTCTGCATTCTTACAACTGCAATCAACGCCACAACCTCTTTGGCAGCAGCAAGAAATCATCCGCAAGAGGTGTTATGGGGCTGCGTCTCTGGCAATCCTTTTTCACTAAAGCCTTATCTCGATCTCTAGATATCTACCCACAGGAGAGAGGGTTCTGTGTGATTCCCAACCATGCTTGTACCTGTAAGAAGATTGTTCACTAGCAGTTCACTAGCATAGAAAATTATGAATAAAGGTTATTCATGAAGTGGATGCATGGATGATTTGTACCTGATGAGTTTGTCCACAAAGGTTGAAATCAAGCAGCGTTTCTTTTCTGGCCAGATTAAAGCTGGTTTTCGTCGCAGCCCCAGCAAAAAGCTGGTACCTCAGGGAGTCAAGGTTGTGATTGTTCGGGTGGACACCATATAAAGCAATTATGATTCTCGATCCTGCAACTGCTATTTCGTTTAGTGTAGCATTGATGTCGAGAAAAATCTCAGCTTTCTTTTCAACTCATTTTCTTCTGCCCTAAGCCAAAAAAACAGGACGTCGAGTCACAGCTACTAAAGGTATGGATTAAAAGTAAAATATCTGTTTTCCTGTGAAAACGCATCAGATGTTGAAATAGAAACAGATTTCGATTCCTCTGAAGGCGACGATCTTCGCAATTTCGATATGAAAAAATGTCTTGTGGGCGAAAAACATCGACGATAAATCGCCAGCCCTTGATAAAATACTATCGCGAAATGATGAGGCAGATTCGGACGAAGCTCAATTGGGGCCATCCAAGAAGGCTAAATTAACTTAATGATTACATTAAGTAACTGAATAACTGATTAAAAATTGACTTAATGGATGTATCTATTAGAGTTTTGTTTTACTATTCATTTTAGAATTTAGCATTAAACATCATATTTTAAACATTTTCGTTCTTTATTTTAACATCTCATAAAAAACATAAAAGGCTTCCGTAGTATAGTAGATGTAGAAAAGAATGTATGAAAAATTAGAGAGGGAAACCTGCTTAAGGGCCCTCAAATATTTTCAGAATGCACTAAAACGTGATGAAAGGTCGTTGGGGAGAGAGGTTCTTCAGAAACGGGGTCAAAGTTGATTAAGAACCACAAAATATTGCGAAAAACTGCGATTTACTAAAAAAAAGCATAAACTTTTAGAGACTATGTCTCGAAAACTATTGGGTCTAAATACATGGTTCTGGATTCATATTGTTGAAAATTTAGTCTACTTTAAGAACGGTAATTAAATAAACTATCGAAAAACTAATCATTTAGAGTTAAAACCACCAAAAACTACAGGACAAGGACGAAATGTCAAGGTTTTTCGACTTTTAACTTGGTTGCGTTCGGCACTCGAGGCCACAAACTTGGATTATTTAATAGACCAATATCGTAAACAACTCAGCAAAAAATCAGAACCAACGGATTTGATGCAAGGTACACCCCCTTTCAGGTGACAAGGTTACTGAACTATACTTGGTGATTCTAAAGTTTATTAAGGAATTCAAGAATTTATTATTTGAAAAAACTGAAATGATTAGGCCCATGTCTGTGTTGACAAATTATAACGGCACAGTTTTAAATCGAACTATTAACATCAGTAAATTCAATGCGAACAGAATAGGGAAGTCTGCTTGAAGACAACTTGAGTTAACGCGGTAATCCAATTCATGCCTCGCCTTGTTCAACATTTGGGTTGCTGAACATCCGATATTTCTCCTCTATATTTTTTATGAGTAACAGAAAGGACAGAGTGAGTAATACACTGGATAAAGATACTGAAACACAAAGTCAGGATCACATTCTGCATCAGCTGAGTATGTGGGTTGTTGATTTCGGTTGTTGAACGTATGATATTTATTACAGAGACTTAATTCTTACTACTTCTAATTCGTAACAAGCATTATTCAACTCTTGGGTTGTTACTCCCCCAATGTCTCATCTCTAATGTTTTTCTAAGGAACATGAAGGATAGAGTGACTACAGCAATGGATAAAGATACTAAGTCAGAATCGCACATTCTGCGTCAAGTTTGATAGATGGAAAATTTCCTTTTACTCTTCAATTCCCAAATGTTTTCATTTTGAAGTTTTTTGATGAAAGTAATTTTTGTTAAATCATAAACATTTTAAAATGTACATCACAATACTGCGTTGTATATCGTTTAAAAGTGGGGGAAAATTTTATACATGCGGCTGTTTAATTAAAATACCTCTATAAAAATCCACATTATCTTATAATAAGACGATTATTTAAGCCAGTGAATTTCCTTTAAACTAATAAATCATGTTCTCTTTAGTTAAACAACCATATATATAAATAAAATGACAGGTGTAACTAGTGTGGTAATTAAGTGTAATAAATCACACCAAGTTCGTGAACTGAATTTATTGGATAATTAAAACTAAAATGAACCTTTAATTTAAAAACTCTTCCGAGTACTTGCTTTCAGTAATAGAAAGAAACCAAATTCTTATCTTTCAACCCTTGCATATGCATTTTTCTAAGAAACATTGAAAATTTTGTGTTTAATCGTGTAGTAACCTCATTAATTACGTTCTTATCAAGTTACAGTTATTATAGATTTTTGGGTGAGTTCTGAAGCACAATGAGTAATGAGGTTGCTTCAAGTGCTTTGAGGATAAGTTTTAAGAGTTGTTTGATTAATAATAAAAGCTTGAAACTTTCAAGTATTTTAGTTTTCTTTTCTTTTCCGCCATAACTTTACTTTACTCTTGTATCTTTAGTTTTATTTCAACGTTCCATATTTGAAGCGATTCAGTGAGGTTATTGAGGATTTACATATACATAAAATACAATCTTTTATGCACTTTTCAAACCGATTTTTACGATCACACCTTAAAACTGTGCCTTTTCTCTATTTTTGTCATCTAAATTTCTGCTGTCACTTAATATTATGATAGCATGTAAGTTATTCAACTGCAGCTGAAATATTCATTCTACTTAATTAGTTGCTTGCTTATAAATTCTTATTATTTTTTTCATATTATTAAAGTTAAAAATTGTTTAGATGCTATCTCTTGTAGAAGACTGGATAGCTTTATAATCTGCCAATAACTTAAACCATAAAACTGGTTATAACAAAAAAATGTATTTAAAACGTAAGCGATTATTGTGCTTAAGCTTTGCTGTTTAAATATATAACTTCGTAAAGATATAAACTTTAAAAATGACTTTATATTAATATGTAGTACATTTAATCGATTACTGTAGAGTTTAGTATCAGCAGTTTGAGTTTTCTGAGGAATAAGTTTGATTTTTTTCTCGTTTTAGGCGCTGGTAAAAATAAGTGTGCATTTACTTAAAGTAGTTCTTGATTCAAAAAAGAAATTATTTTAGGGTTTATAATTTCTAATGTTTAAATCTATAAATGGATGTACTAATTTTTACTTTCTTTGATTTATACCAATAATGTTTCATTTCTTTAAAAGCACTTTCACTTCATTTCGTCGATAATTCTTATGGATTATAAATTTTCTTGTAAAACATATTCTGCAGAGGAAAGCCATTTTTTAAGCTTATATTTTTGCGCTGAATTTTGAGCGAAAAACCTTTTCATTGAATTAATTTTAACCGTATGAATTAACCATCTCAAAACTTTGTTTCAGAAGTCAGATTAATTGGGTAATTTGGTAATATGGCTTAAGCACTACCTTCCTACTCCGTTGCATTGCCCTTTTCTGTGGGGATATGCATAAAACAAAAATGGCGAGTGACAAAGTAGTAAATGTAAATCCCAAGAAAAATGAACACCATAAATAAATGATATTGTCGCACATTGATTTGTGTGTGATATTTGATAATCAATTGGGTGAATTGTAATAGTTTTTACACAATACTGATGTCTCAATTTGCCTCAAAATAGATGTACTGTTCACATTCATTTCATATCATAACTTCTAACACGATGCATATAAAGAATACTAAATGATTTCGAAAATAAAAATCTGTTTTAAATGATACTTTCTCTGAGATTAAACTTTTTTTTTTCTTGCACACTCGAACAAATACCATCAGTTCCCTTCTAGTGATACGTGATGTAGTCTTCTTCTAGGAGTGTTCCCACGTACTGGAGTAACTGTGCGATAATGAACATCCAGAAGGCTTCTAACTTCTCTTCCATCCATTAAACTCGGCAATCTCTCATTTCCTTTTCAAAGGTCTCTGATTTCTGAGAGAATTCTGAGCAGCTAAATTGCCATCGCCAAAGGTGTCACGTGTCTATTGTCGTTTTATTTGGATGGAAATTGGTGTATCTTTCCTAACTGTACTTTTTCTTTCCTGTTGGAGATACGTGGTCAGTTAAAACAATCATTTAATAAACAAAGTATTGCTGATGACGTATACTGCTTAACAAAACCTATATACAATTAGAAGGAGAGATGGAGAGATTAATTGATATGTATTAGAAGTAAATAATAAATACATGAAATAATGTGTTTCTTCCTTTTCTCTTCTTAGTAAATGTAATGATGTATTTCAGCACTTAAATAAAGAATTGAAATTCTAAACTTTTTTTTATCAAGTAATACTTTAAATTTCATTATTACATTATAAATTATGTCGCCAAAAAAAAAATATTCACATTCCAGCAAAAGAGCTTAACTGTTCTGCCTCATTTCTTTTGATGTTGCCATTACTAAGCAACAATATATAACGTAGGCGAAACGTAAATAATATAATACAAAGAATTATATACTTTGCTGAAGATTATAAAAAGTGAAATTTAATGTGAAACACTGCATACGAAAAATGTACAAAAAAAAAAAGATATATAAAACGATTTTTTGATAAGAAAAAAAAGTCTTGAATATGTTTAGGGTTATTAGATGAGAAAAATATGAGTCAAAATTCGTTTACATGCACTAATATATCTAACTTATAAGGAAACAATCTGACTTAAAACAAAAGTAATTATTCCAACGAGATTTTTCCCGGATATCGTAATCTATAAAACAATTTCTTTCAAATTTAAACAACTAAAGAAAATTTTGTTGCTGCAATCTACAAGTATAATATAAATTCTATTTTGTTTTGACGAACATTTTGTTATGTGACCATTATAGACCAGAAATTATCTCAACAAGTTTTACAAAGATAGTTTCTTCCCAAAATCACCTATAACCCCAGACATTCATTAATGAAACTTTTATATTCTCGGACTACGTCCCTATTACCCCGCCCCCTTCTTTGGATATAAGTCTTAGTTATCTATTTACTGAAGCGGTTTTACGCAAGCAAAGTGTAAAGGGCTCTCTGTTCGGATTGATGCTGGAATTTACAATGACTTAATGAGGTAAAGCATATTGGTGAAAAAAATATTTTAGCACCGAATTTTCAATTGTCTATCTACTGAAACACTAAAATACATAAAAAATGCACTGAAAGTAGCTATGTTTGTTATGAATTCTTAAATCTTTTTTTATATAACGTATATATTCTTTAAAAACGTTAGAATAAGTCAATTTGGATATAATCACTAAATTCCAAACATAGTTTGCATCAAGTTTAGAGGGAAAAAAAGTTAAATATATCGTCTTCATTATCGTTAAGATGTGAGTTCGCGTTTAAGATTAAAGGATTACCAAGGAAAACTGAACATTTTATCTCCTCAAGTAAAAGTAATTATCGAAAACTTCCAGAGCAGATTTGAAATTTACGTCTCTACTGTGGAAGAAATCGAATTTGCTTGGAGGAGATACTTTAACTGATAAAAAAGTCATTGACCTTATTACTTATTCATTGATTACTGCTCTTTCTCAGATATAAAAATTAAATGTTCCGTAAATTAATTTAGTTCAATCAAGCCATATTACTGTTTTTTGGTAAAGTCATCGGTTGTTGACTGCACTTTTAACTCTCTTATAACGAAATAAGCATTAAATAAAACGAAATAACGAATAACGAAATAAGCATTTAACAAGAAAAATTATAAAACTGCACAAGACTTACAATAATACAAAATAGATTTTAAATTTGCAATGTTTGACTTTTAGTTTAATCTTAGCTGATCTTTTAGCACCTGTATTTTTCTTGTCAATTTTCTTTCGTTATAAGCGTCAACTATTACTGATGGTTATGTACTAGTGGTTTTATCTTAAAACTTACAACTATTATCTTACTGTCATAAACTATCATATGACCTTAGTCATTGATATAAATGTTGTTTACAGAGCAAAAATGAGTCAGTGAGAAGCAAAGGGATGCAAGTGGACATTTTCAACTTTTGAACAAAACGCGTTTAAAGACAACGCCCTAGGTAGGCTTTTGTAGGTTTTTTCAAAAAATTATGCTGTCCAGCAGCACCTACCAGGCCTACTATTACTATCTCTTGCTCCAAGACAGAGCAGAGGTTCCCAAACTATTTCTACTGATTATCTCCAAGTTTTTTTATTTTGCCACTTGCATCCTTTTGCTTCTCACTGCCTCAAATGTTGTTTATAACACTTTATTTACTTTAGAAAGATATTTATGGATTTTCTCTAAACACTAATTTTACATTAACCATAGAATTTACTATCGCTATTTTTATAGTTTACATACAAATGAATACTTAATTTTACTCAGTACAAACCAAATTACTTTCCCTAACTGTCATAATATAAAATTCATGTCATAAATTGTAAATAGCTGTCTCTGTTACTGAGATCAATCTTCCTCCATTACCCCTTTGATGATTTGGTGCCAAACCTAATCAGCATCAGTTACCACTTAAATTAAAATATATAACAGTTCAAAAAAATGACAGTTACCCTTGACGAGAAATTTCTTAAATATCCTCACGCTGTCAGCTTTGGTTTTAGTTGCGTTTTTTCAGTTTTTATTTTATACCTTTAAAACACTCTACTTGAGAGCCAAATCACCAATTCTTTTTTTTTCCCCAGATATTTTCGCTGTAGGTTATATTTTGCTATAGGTTATATTTTGCTAATGACATTTCTGTTAATTAATGAGTAGAATAAATAGCATATACTTAGTTGTGTGTAAAATTATATTAAAGGTTATTTGAACCCGGATCAAGATATCCTAAGTATGTACTTCAAACATGTTTCAAAACGACAACTAACAAAGCTACAAATTTGTTCTTCCCACGCTTTTATCAAATGTTTGAATATCTTACAATATTATATAAACAATGCATGAACAGTTTGTCTTCTTCAACAAAGTCAACGACATTTTAAATCCACAGTCCAAAAAAAAAAAAAAAATCTCTCCCCGCTGAAAACTGACTGTGACAAATGCTTTCAAAAGCATGTGCAAAGCAAGTGACACTTAGGGACACAAATCTGCAATGACAGCCCAGTAACGTTGCTAATAATAAAAATTGCGTGTTATAGCAGTGTGGAGATAAGAAAATGAGCGCAAGTCTTCTGACAGATCAAGTGTCCCCAATGTCTCTTAATATCTTTCCACCTTAAAACCATCCATAAATATATGAATACTTTATTAAAAAATGCAAAATTTAAATCTTTCAACTTATCCAAGTTCTATGGGAATTCTTCACCTTCGTCTGCGATGATTTTTAAATTAAATCACACATTTTAAATTTTAAAATACAATTTATGAAAAGCGTTTTTTTTTTTTTGTCATCTGTCTTCCTTTTTTTCAAACATATGGTTCCCGCAAACATAAGAGCCCGTTTTATATTCACGTAGTTCATTGCTCCAAAAATATACAGACTTATTCAACACAGGATCTGGCTTGGATGAGTCTGCTGGATTAAACCCATTGGACTGTGTAACTCTGGGTTAAACAGCAGAGTTTCATTGGAGAATGAATAAACACCCTGGAGATGTAAACTAAAATTTTATGCAAAACTATATATAGCTGCAATTATTGATTGGAAAAGAAAATCTATTGGTCAGGAGAGTCTTTAAACTTTTCTTGCTATCTTTTTTTTTTTTTTTTTTTTTTATGCGTATGCTATACAGTTCTACTTCTATTTCCCTCCTTCTTTTACTGTATAAATATCTCAGAACCAAAAACATTTTTAATCCCAAAGAAAAATTTCCACCTTAAAATGTTTATTAAAAATATTCAAAGAACCATCGAAATTGCCAGAAGAGAAATTAACTATTACGTTGTTTTAAAGAAAAAAATAATTATGTTTAAAAATAAAAAAGATAGCATAATTACCTTTCTAAAAGGTAACTTAAAACTGAATTCCTGTTGTTTTTCCTTTTAACCAGAGTTACATTTTATGCCTCAATTAACTTGGAGTAGAAAGGTTGCTCTCTTGAGAGAAGACTGCAATATTTATTTCAAGCGTTTATTAAACTCGAAAGAAAATTTTCGTCGAGTAATAAAACCAATCTATTATTTTGACAAATTTCTCCCGGGAGATCATTTCACTTAACTTCTTTCTCTAAATCTTTAATCAGTTTTTGGCAAATGAAAAAGGAAAATATGTTACTAAAAAGGTTTTTTCTTTCGTTCCGTAAGAATTAGTAAGAAGGAATATTTAATTGCACGAAATATAATGAACATTATAATTACTTAAAACACGTTAATGAGTTGAAATAAAATCACAGCGTATCTATAATCTTTTATAAAAATGGAATGCTGCCATACGCTGATCCATAAATAAAAAATTAAACTGGTTAAATTATTTAAGATTAAACGAAGATATATAGTTATAAAAATAAATATTAAGGAAACGATGAATACAATTCTTCTGTATCACGTTTTAAACATTTGCAATACATGTGTAAATGCCGGAAGAGTGGCAATAATTATTAATAGCGGTAATGATATATTAATCATTTGTTATCAAGTTTCAAGGAAACAATGTTTTTTAGTAGCTTTGGTATTTGATGCAAATAAGTACTAATTACGAGAAATTTTTCTTATTCGAGTTTGTTTGATTTCATAAAGCAATAACATTGTATTTTATCTTAAACTTTCATTGAAGCTGTATTCTTTTTTTTATTTTTGGCTTTAAATTTGAATTATTTTTTAAAAAATCGGAAAACCTGTTCTTTTTTTCCATTAGCAAAACGAAGTACAAAATATTTTTCCAATGAAATATTTCGTAACCGATTATTAAAATTCTCGAAACGAAACAGGTGTTTGGAATTATTTCCAATGCAATGCATTCAATTTATTTAGAAAAAATGTCGGGAAGCGGAAGTAGTTTTCAGCAATCCTTCTTCTAGTTATGATTTTGAGTGCACACGCGTGCGGTTCACAATGATCATTTAGTTTTGTCTTTTCTAATCCATATTTTTCAATTGTGTTTATAATAATTTATACAAAGAAAGCATGCCAACTCCATATGAGCAAGAAATGGAGCGTTTCCGCAAATTATTAGCCGATGTGGAGAGCGATGAAGATGTCATTCCAGACGATGAATGTTTTAGTGATCAAGTAAACTTCAGTGACCACGACAGTGAGAGCGAATTTTCAGGAAGTGAAAGTTCTGCTGATCCCGATAGAGATGACACCTTTGTTGGAAGAGGTGCGAAAACTATTTGGCAAAAAACAAAATTTCAAGCTAATGTCCGTGCTCCAGCTCGAAATATAATTACGCATCTTCCTGAGCCAAAAGGAAACGTCAAAAATGTCAGTGATGTCTTTGAGAGCTGGTGCGTTTTTATCGATGATAAAATGATAAACCAAATAGTAGAATGCACGAATATTTTTATACATGACATTTCAAAAAATTACTCAAGACTCAGGGATGCAAAATGCACAGATTTGGTGGAAATTAAGGCTTTATTTGGCCTATTATATTTAGCAGGTCTTCACAAGTCTTCTCATCTAAATGTAAGGGACTTATGGGCTACTGACGGACCGGAATCGAAATATTTCGTTGTGTAATGTCATACAACCGTTTCCTTTTTTTTATGAGATGTTTACGCTTTGACGATGTACATACGAGATTCAAGGAAACAAGACAAAAAACTGACTCCAATAAATGAAATATTTGAAGCTTTCGATGCAAACTGCAAAGAAAATTACACTTTAGGGGAATATGTGACCATTGACGGAAAACTGGAACCGTTTCGACGTCGCTGTGCCTTTAGACAGTATATGCCAAACAACCCCGCGAAATATGGAATAAAACTATTTGCAATAGTCGATGCAAGATTTTTTTATACTTCATCTATGGAAATCTACTGTGGTAAAAATAGCAACAAATCGAACAAGCCTATTGACGTTGTAAAAAGACTTGTAGAGCCACTGTAGAATACAGGTAGAAACGTTACCACAGATAACTGATACAATAGTAATCCTTTGGCCAAAGATTTGATTTCTAAAAATCTTACAATAGTAGGAATATTGCGATAAAATAAAAAAGAAATCCCTGTTGAATTCGTAAGTAAGAAGAAACGTGAAATACATTCTTCATTATTTGGATTCCAAAAAGATTGCACAATCGTCTCATATGTTCCAAAGAAAGGAAAATGTGTTTTACTATTGTCAACGATGCATAACGATGACACTATTGAGGAGGATTCAGCTGAGAAAAAGAAACCAGAGAGATAATTACATTTTATAATATGACGAAGTGCGCAGTGGATAATGTTGATCAAATGGCGGCATCCTACACCACGGCAAGGATAACAAAATCGATGGCCCATGGTAGTATTTTTTTGCATTCTGAATGTTGCTGCTATAACCGCACGGATAATACTGCTGTCCTAAAAGGGCCCTCCTGTGGAATATAAGAACCGAAGACATTTTCTAAAAAAGCTTGCATTGTATTTAGTTGAAGAAAAAAAGCAACACGTGTTGTTAGTGTAGAACCCCCAACTAAAAAGAAAAGAGTTTCGGGTCGATTCAGGTGTGCTTTGTGCCCAAGAAATAAAGACAAAAAATATCAACAGATTTGCGTATTGTGCAAAAATTATGCATGTAAAGAACATCAAAATATTATTTGCAACAACTGTAAGTAAGTTTCTTTAGGTATTCTATATTTTTTGTACAACTTTTGCTAACTGAATAGTAACTGAAATAGGAATAAAAATGTGTAACCGTTTTGAAAACGTTGTTGAAAGATGTGTCATAAATATGCTTAAAAACATTGTAAAAGCTTAGGAAAAATATTTTTTATGCATTGTTTAAAATATAAAACATTTTGTTTTCGTGCATTGTATATAATTCATAAAAATCTTTCTTCATGCATTTCAAATAAAAAAATAATTATTGTAGAAGTCTCTGTTGGTGGAGAAACATAACAAATAAAATAAAATAAAGAATTCGTGCAAAAATTAAAAGGAAGAAAAAAAAAGAAATACTGGGGTCGTTTTCGACCCCGCGCGAGTACTTGTGTGACGAATAACGGCGCGAGTTTTCGCGAGTTAAAAATATTTTGATCAAATGATTGTGTAACTAACATAATTAATAAAGAAACAAATAGATAGTGAAATAATAAACGAATAATTAAGTCAATTAATTAATGGAAGATCCAGTCACTAAAAATGGTGGCTAAATCAGTTCTAAAATCTCAACATCAACCGATTTAAATTAACTACATTTTTGGAAATGATTATCAAGGTGTAGCTACAAAATTGAACACTTAACCATCTTTAGTATGCGTAAAGACATTAAATAGACAGTTTAATGTAGTTTTTTGTATGTGCATCGTTTTTCGGGTTTAAAATTTAGCGGAAAACTTCCAATCTGCTATGTGTAGAGAAATTTGTTCTCAGTTTCATTTCAACTGAAGAAGAGTGCATTTCTTCAAAAATAGTCCTACTTCAAATTTGTCGAAAAATCATAACCACTCTTTAAAAGTGATGTAACATATTTGTGTCATTCCATCGTCTCGTGCGGGTTATAATTTCACCAACGTTTTGCTACAAATCTTAATCTTTTAATTAAACTGGAGTAAGGACATTTTTTATCTTTACATTTAAAACAAAGATAGTACTGCCATAGAATAATGTTTATTAAATACCTTTGTTACTTAACATTGAATTTAAATGCATGCGTCATGCGGGACATCCAAAGTCAAGCTCTTGTAATCGGCTATATGCATTACTTAAAATATTCCCTATTTATATAACAATGACAAAACAAATCGCGTGTTTTGAAAGCTAAGGCTCCAATGTAAAGGAAATAAATCTAACTTGTTGAGAAATAATAATTAAAACCGTCAAAAAGAAAATGTGTATGTTGCCATTCCACTGAAAACGGCCATTTTGTCCAGCACGTAACTTCCTATATTTCGTTAAAAAATATAATTTTAAAAGGTAATGACGAAATTGTCTGCTTAAGAATTCATACACATGTTTGTGATTTCTTAAGCAACAAAACTTCAGTTTCCTCTTTTTAACCCCCGACACAGAAAGGAAGGAGGTTATAAGTTTGACGTGTATGTGTGAAAATACACTGTGCGTCTGTATATCTTCTGTGGCACTCTAGCGCCTAAACGCCTAAAACACTACGACTTCATATTGGGAAATGGCACATTATTCAGGTCGATAAAAAACGGATGGACCGATTTTGATTTAAAAAAAAATTTGTTCGAAAAGATAGTTGATTGAGAGTGTTTTTAGCTATGTTGTGTCTTCGGATGACATTAATAAGCGATAATATTAATCAAAAACCTCTAAAAGATTTTTCGTAATTTTTGCAGTGAACACATATTAAAAATTTGATAGCAAAATAAAAATTGTTGTTTTCTGCGTCTCATAGAATGTGTTTGAAACTTCCATGTTACATGGAATTCGAATTATAACGGTTTTTAAAGTAGATTTCAAATACCGTTAAGCCTTTTTTTTCACATGTTAGGTAACAGAATTCATTGTTGGCCCACACAAAAAGAAAACAAAATGATTAAAACTTTTTATCTGTTGCCAGTTTATATGTAATAAAATACTTTTTATTGATTTTAACAGTATAAGGCTTTCAAAAGGATTTTTAACTTTCCCTCTTGATTCTACATTTGCATTTTTAAAACTTTTAGTTTTAGTAACGTGTAAATTATTATATTTAATGAATTATATAAAACGTCACGTGGGGTATAAAATTAACAGTTTTCAATTTAACGGCCCATTTTATTTAAATGTAAAAGAAAAATTAAATAATTCAACAAAATATTGCTCAACAAATCTTCAAATACATAACTATTATCTTTCCAAAACTTTAAGTTCAGTAGAATCAAGACATTTTTATGCATTTAATATTTTTAACATGATTATCAAAAATTTATGTTAGAGTCAGAAACATTTTTCACATTCACATTTTAAAAATCAAAATGCCAGATCTAAACGACTTCATATTGGGAAATGGCACATTTTTCAGGTCGATAAAATTCCAATTCTACTAACGACATGAAAAATAGCTTTTTTTTCCTCCAACATTTTAGAATTCCGGTCATAGCTTTTTCCGCCTATAATAATGCATCAAATGTATGACATTTATTTATGAAAACGCTTTCTGTAAAATCAATGTCGAATACTATGAAATGGTTTTAATGTGACAATATTTTACCATAACTACACGAAATGTGATGCCTGATTTGATTATTCCGTGATCTTAAGCAGTTATGTCAAGTTTAAATGCCTCAAACAATTTAATGTCTGAATTCCGAGAGCTTTTTTCTTTTACAAAGTGTTTTGGGTACATTTCCTATAAAAATGCTGTAGAATAAATGTTCCAACTTTTTTCTGAAAGACAAAAGTATTTGGAGAAAATTTAATTTTTTAAAATTTAATTCTGTTACGTAATTCTAAAAGGCTCAAAATGGCTGTTGAATATAAAAAGGACGCATCAATAAATGACTCTTAAGTAAAATCATAAATATTGTATCAAATAAAAATAAATTAACCATAATATTTTTTTTTTAATCAAATGTAAAATAAGTCACAACCACAAATAACTATGGGTATAAACATTTGGAGACACTGTGTATCCGTGTTTTATTTTTTAAATTGCGAAACAAAAATTCTTACAAGACGCTCTAGACTTGGGGAATGGGGTGGTTCTCTTCAGTGAAAAGTACTACATTTAGTCATTGAAATGGAAAGAACGAAAAAAAATTACATGGACCCAGAAAATACTTTCATTTTTCCAACAGTTTTTTTTTTAATTAATTTTTTTTTAATGTCCGATTTTTCAAACAAGCCGTGGTCTTTATGACGTCACAAATGGAGCAATTTGGCGCATCTTTCTACTACGTTTCCACGTTTAAATAATCAAGTATTAGCAGCGAATTAAAATTGGGCTCCACGCTTGCTATCAACCATATCGTTGCCAATATACGTGAATAAAGATGTGAATTAAATATTTTGGACCGTTAATGGCAACACTGAATGGCATTTCATCATTTGTGATGTCGTCGACAGAAGCGTTAAACGATGAAAGAGCACCGATTTAAGTAATTTTTTTTTAAATATTAAACTTAAAAAAAAAGTATTTAAAAAATGGTTAGATTCTATGTTTTTAAGCATACTTTTTCAGAAAAAATACTTTTAAAATTTTGGAAACTACCCAATTATTTCTTTAAAATCAAATGTAAAATAATTCACAACTACAAACAACTGAGGGTATAAAAATTTTGAGACATTATGCATCCATGTTCTATTTTTCTAATTGCGAAATAAAAATTCTTACAAGACGCTCTAGACTCCGAAAGTGTGGAATTCTATTATTATGTGCGGGGCAATTACTCTAAATTTTTCTTTGTTTTTATGTAGATATACAAATAATTGTAAGGGATAAAAGTAAAAGGCTTCTTGACCCAGTGATAGTAGGGGAGGAGTGGGTACAGTGAGACAGTGAGAACAATCAGATAGCAGCATTTTATTTTCTGTTTGGATATTTCCAGCCTAAATCAAGACGACATACCGTAAACAGTATTATAAAAAAAGGATGTTATCAAGTATCATGTAAGGCAAAAAAAAAAAAAAAATATTATTACAGTTTGAACCCATCAAAGTAAAATATCTCAATTGTTTGTCGCACTCACGGAGTAGGAAGAAGGAGAGAAATGTCCTACAGGTTTGCTAGTGTAAAAGTGGCAACGATTGTTCACTTTTTCTAGAGCGCGCTGTCGGCGAGCCGCTCCCCACAATCGCAGCAGATCAATGTAAATGATGCTAAGTTTCTCATTTTTTTAGAGGCAGCTATTAAAGCAAAAATAAACATACTACTGGAAATTGGTTGTAATAAGGGGACAATATAGTGGACGATGTACGGCTTTCGTACACAGGATGTTAGCGCAGTATTTTGATGGAAAAATTATTTTATTTTTCATCACCAACTTGCCGAATTCGTCTGCTATTAATATTGCCCTGTGCGATGTTTTTGTTATTACGAGTTGGAATTTTTCTATTCCTGTAAATAATTGTCAAAATGAGAATGTAGTACTATTATTTCCGTAAATACATTTTTTTAAAATTAGTTGAAAATTTCGTGACATGCTTCGAGAACTAATTAAAACGAAATAATTTTTTGCTTTCACAGCCTTTAACAGATAAAAATAAATGTTAATGTTCTATTTACTTCACTTCAAGCTGATATTGATTATAAAAATTTTATTCATGTATTTACTCACTGCTTACACATAATTATTATCATTGCTTTTTATTATTATTGAATTTTTTCTACAACCAAATCGAAAAAAAAATCGGAAAACCTTTTTTATTTAAAAAATACATGTACAATACGAGTAAATTTTAATTTTTGAAAACTTGATTAATTTCAACAGAAAATCCCACAAATGTCTCAAAAAAGCGTTCCAAGGTACAATTTGTTTAATGAATAAGGTTTCTCGATTTTCTTTTCCATTTGGTTGCCGAAATAAATGCAATAAAAAAAAAAATAATGATAACAATTCTGTTCAAGCAGTGAGTAAATACATGAATAAAATTATTATAATCAATATCAGCAAGAAGTTAAGTAAATAGAACATTAACATTTATTTTTATCTGTTAAAGGTCGTGAAAGTAAAAGTTATTTCGCTTTAATTAGTTCTCGAAACATGCCACGAAATTTACAACTAATTAAAAAAAAGTATTTACGCAATTAATTCTACTATATTCTCATTTCGTCAATTATTTACAGGAATAGAAACATTCCAACTCGTAAAAAAAAGAACATCGCACAGCGCAATATTAATGGCAGACGAATTCAACAAGTTGGTGATGAAAAATAAAATTAATTTTTCCATTAAAATACTGTGCAAACTTCCTGTGGACGAAAGCCGTGCATCGTCCACTATATTAGCCCCTTATTACAACTAATTTCCAGTAGTATTTTTCTTTTTTTGCTTTAATAGCTGCCTCTAAAAAAATGAGGAACTTAGCATCATTTACATTGACATGCTGCACTATACGGGAGCGGTTTGCCGACAGCGCCCTCTAAAAAAGTGAACAATCGTTGCCACTTCTAAATAGGAAAGATTTATCTCCTCCCTTCTACGTCCCTGGTCACACTGTTTCAAAACTGTTAGAAAAAAATAGAGACTGGGGTTATTAATACTTCAATAGCCTCTTACTGCATTTCAGAAATAAAACAATGTTGTTATTATTTTTGTTGTTTTATAATGTAACTGTAACCTTATTTATCTATTAATATGTACTAAAAACTGAAACGACAAAGTTCTCATGAAAACGATAAAGTAGAATATGAGTGATTCTTTTTGTTCAGCATGACAAAAAGCAATTATATGTTCCTCAAACATGGATATTCTGTTAAAAAAATTGAGATACAGATAGTACGTTTCTAATATAATATATGAATACGGTCCGATGAAAAGAAACTCTTCGCAATAGCTAATTATACTTCTTGAAAGTAAACTGAATATTTTTAGACATTCTAGTGGAAGGAAGATTCGTTGACAAGAAGGTAAAATTCAAAAAGTCGTACAGTTAAATAAGTATAAATTTTATGAAATAATTTTCTAAATTTCTAATAATTGCCAAAAAGTTTATGCACAGTTAAGTACAATAAAGGAAAATCAAATACAGTGGCTCCCAAAAGTGTTCGTACACCTTGAAAATTTTTAGTAAAACCAAAATAACGCAAAACTGAATTCGAATATGAAGTCCAATATTTTTTCACTTCATTTTTATGTCATTCTAAATAAAACCCTGTAGTTTTTTCAAAATATTGACAGATCTTCTTTTCGAAATGGGTCAAAAAACGAAGAGACACAGAAATAATACACCACAAAAGTCATCGTACACTCAAATATTTTCGAATAAATTCATGATTAAAATTATCAAATGTCGTTTTTTCATTGTTTTTGCATTGTGTTGACCCTTAAAAGTCATTTAGCTTTAACTTTTTGTTTATTTATTCCTTAATATTGTTTTTATTACTTTAAAATAGCTGGTATTCGTAAAAAACCACAAATACCATTCGAGATTTGAATTTTTCCTCACAGTAGCGGTAAATTGACTTGAAATGTCTCTAAATTAGTTAATTTATTCCATTCTATAGCAAAGTACTTGATAAAATGCTTTAAAGAAAAGAATCGGACCGAAAACAAGGTAAGAAAAGGTCAACCGGCAAAGTTGACAAAGCGTGATCGGAGATTTGCAGTTAAAAAAATTATGAAATATACACATTTGAGTGCTGTAAAACTTTCTGAAGAGTTAAATGAAAATTTTTACATTTGATTTTCTCCTAAAATTGCTCGCAAAGTTCTCTGATTAGCTGGATTAAATGGGACCTTTTCCCGCAGAAATTTTCTTGGTCGTGCTAAAAACATAGATCTTTGGCTAAAAACAGAAAGCTTACGCTTTTCGTCGCAAAAAGAATGATAAATAAGCTCAAAACGTTTCGGAATTACGTATTACTTACAGAGGAAAATGTTTTCAACATTTTTAGTTAAATTGTTGTATAAATTGTAAATAAAAGGAAAAATTAGGAACTTAGTCTTTAGCACTTAGTTGGACCAGTTAATCAGGACGGTGAAGGTGTTCTTGTGTGAGGGTGCATATCAGTATTAGGACTTGGTAGTTTGGAATTTTTTGATCAAATAATGAAGCATGTTGTTCATTTAAATATCTTAAAAACCAATTTTTAACTCTTAGCCAAAAATTTGGTTATTGAAAACAACTTTGTTTTTCACTAAAACAACGATAAGAAGCACACGTATTTCAACGTTTGCGTCTAGCGCCTCAAAAATTGTCCTTATGTTTAGAAAATACCCTTTCAATCTCCAGATTAGAACTAAATGTAACGTACTTAGAGATAATTGGAGGCTAGATTACGAAAATACGGCTTTAAAACGAAAATAGAGCTAGAAACAGTAGGACTCGAAGTGTGGTTGAACACTTACTCAGAAATTACGCAAAAAAAGAAAGAAAAAAGAATGAAATCTATTCCTAGACGTTTAAAAGGTGTTATTCATACTGCATGATATTCTACTAAATAATAAATTAATAAAAAGTTAGATTATTCAATAATATATCGACATTTTTTAAAGTGTACGAAGACTTTTGTGAGATAAAATTTCTGGCACTTTTTGGTTTTTGATTTTTAAAAAATTAAGTTTTAATTTTTTTTTAAATTGTTATGTAGTTTTTTTGAAATTGATCATAGATTTTATAATTAAATACATATTCTGAAATATTAATTATAACCAATGGATAGCGTCTTATTTCATTGAAAGTCGTAGGTGTACGAACAACTTTTGGGAGCCACTGTATATATTTTTTATAAACTCTTGCAATTCATTATTATAATTGTTGACTATATTACGTTCTGTGTTAATAATTTTAAATGCAAAATGCAGCAAAATTCAAACGACAAAATTATTGATCGCCAACTTTTTTCTGTTTTCTCTTTCTTAATTGTACTAGTGGTATCAGCACGGCTTTGCCCGTAGTAGAAAATTAAAAGGTCATTTGGTTCGCCTCTATATTTACAAATATTGGATAAAGATTTTCTCGCCAATTTGCTATATTCATTTGCTTATCCATGTTACGGTTCCACGTCATGATAATTTCATAATTTAGTCGTTCATGTTATAATAATTTGCACGGCAAAGTTTTTTAAAATTGGAATGTAAAAAGTGAAAAATTGCTTCGAGATGCACACCCCCGTGATGCAAACTAACTTTGTGCTGAATTTCATGAAAATCGGTCGAACGATCTAGGCACTATGCGCGTCACAGAGGTCCAGACATTCAGACAGAGATCCAGATATCCAGACAGAGAGCCTTTTAGCTTTATTATTAGTAAAGATTAATCGTCGAACTCTTAAAAAACAAATGAAAACTTACTACACTAATGAAAATAAATCATTTTAGATCAAAAAAAAAAAAAAAGATTCATATGTGTGCACACATCTATAGAACAATTTTCCGTTATACTTTTCTTCGCTCTAATATTTCATAATGTTTGCATCTTATGCAAATATGTACAAATTATATGCTGTATAACTCCAAGAAGATGCTTAACTTGTTTCACTGAAGTTTTCAAAAAGCAGAATTAATGTTAATAAATAATTATAACATAGATTGTACAAAAATGTAAGCATTTTTCTTACAATCTACGAAGAAAATTCTTTTGGGACACATCAAGGGAAATAAATATGCATTACAGTAACTATTCTCATGTCTTAAATATGTATAAAAGTATTTCATGGAGTACGAGTTGCCGTTATTTGCATTGCTGCTCTTGTTTTACTTAGGAATGTCAAATATTTTGACAAGACCACTTGTTAGAAAGAAGCATAGAACAGTTGGTGGCTGAAACCGAATCCTCCCCATCGCGTGACAAGGAAATGTATATTTTGGGTTGTCGCATGTGTGGCATTATCATATATACGCCAATATCCTTACATTCCTATTTCTTAAGATGATGATATGAAGGTTGTTTATGAAGTCTTGTACTACTAACTAAACTTTATTTCAAAATAAATAAATAAATAAATAAATAAAACAAAAAATTCACTGTTAAAATAAATATGACCATTATTTTTTACCATAAAATCTTATGGTACTATAATATTTTGCGATAAAAAATAATAATATTAAAATAAAAAACTGTAGCTAAACGTACTGACAGGTTACTCTACCCAAATGTGAACTACCGATCGGAGTAAAACTTTGCACATCGATACAGCACTTAAAAATATAGAATCCGTATTTTTCTTTTATCGGCAGCATACACATTTAATGCCGAAAATTTATCCCCATAAGTTGGATAATTGGGATTTATAGGGTGCAATATATGTGCTTTTATTTTAAATTTTAATTACAGAAATTCAAAAATGATTTACTATTTGAAAAAACTAAATAAACTTAAGTTGACGTGTTTTAGAATTTTTTTGAAAATACTATTAATAGGTGTAAACCATCGTTTGCAATATTACCCTGTCATGGTGAATGACCCTAAAACTTAAATATGTCCTAAGAAGGTCATGTCATATATCAAAAGAGAGCTCTATTTTTACCCGACTGCGTTTGCGTGACGCAAAGGTAATGTGTTTATGAGTCTATGTATGTATATTTGCTCCTATGTGGCGTTGTACAGGCTAAACCTCTCGGCCGATTTTCATTAATCTTACGTCAATCGATTTGTCATAACCTTGGAAGTGTCACCTAACTTTGGAAGTGTTAAACACATGATAGTAATCTAAATTCACCATATTAACAACCAGTCACCATATTGTCAGTTCGGGATCGTGTCGCATGTTACCTGCGTGCTACACAGCGTGCGACAAATGCAGCTAGTGTTAAAGCTTGACCACGAAGAGATTGCGGATGACCTTGAAGCGAAACATCATTTGTATCGTTTGTAATTTGTAGAATCTGCCAGAAAGCACCGAATAGTAAGAGATACGCTCGCGTTAATCCTAGCTATTCCAAAATAATAACAAACAACCTATTACAAATGATACGAATGATGTTTTTGCTTCAAGGTCATCCGCCTTCTTTTCCTGGTCAAACTATATCACTCCCTGAACTTTTTGTTTACTTAGTCTACTAATTCAAATTTTAATCTCTAACATGTTGCATTTGTTTTTGTCGTGATTCAGGGTTTCATGACGTGTACTCTCTTGACTGGCTTTTTTAGTTTTGGAAGAAAGATTTGTCTGACGGGGGGACTTTTCCACGCTGTTAATATAGCTGTGGTTGACTTAAGTTTGCGCATTTTTGCTAAAGGTCAAGCATATGTAGCTTTAAGCCAAGTAAGGTCCCTAGAGGGATTAATAATCAGTAGTTTGGACCACCGCAAGTTACTTAATAATCCTCACAATATAAACTTTCTCAATAAAATGACAAGATTGCAAAATTTGCGGTCTTATGATCTTAATAACTAAGTCAATGAAAATTAACTAAATAGAGTAAAATAAAAAATAATTATTAAATAAAAACAAAACAACCCGACTGCATAAAAACCAAAAAAACTAAAAAGAAAAATATATAAGCTCAGTAGTTTAGAATTTTATTAAGTATTACGGAATAACTATACGGCATTGATATAGTTTTATAATCGAGATACACACACATAAGAAAAATCATAAATTCAAAAGCAGAATAGAAGGATCAACAGTCAGGGTCTATTCCTTTTTGACCAGTCAAGGAACACCGTAAAATATGAATGGGCATCGACTGTTGATCCTTCTATTCCGCTTTTGATTTATGATTTGTCTTATGTGTGTATCTATTATAAAACTATTTCAATGGAGTAGTTGTTCCGTAATACTTAATACAATTCTAAACTACTGGACTTATATTTTTTTCGTTTTAGTTTTTTTTTTTTTTTGGTTTTTACATAGTCGGGTGTTTTTATTTAATAACTATTTTTTATTTAGCTTTACAATATTTTTTGAATTTTCACTCCATTATAATTGTGAGGGAAGTTAGTCATTTTTGTAAGAACACAATTTTCATTTTTTTCGCACCTTTCAAGTTTTTTTTTTTTTTTTTTGCAGTTCTCAATTTCGAACAATTTTCAAAACACAAATAAAAATCAACACGTTCATTTTATCGTGTCATATGTGTCAATCCTACCAAATTTTATTGAAATTTAAATGGTGAGGTCAAGAAGGTATTTTTTTTTTTTGACATGGAATTGCTCAAAGGCAACTAGCCGCGCGCCGGGGTATAATTGCGAGGAAAGGTAATATATATAAGTGTAAGCCCTATAAATAGTATTTTCAGAAAAATCCTGAAACAAGTCAAATTTTGTTCGTTTAGTTTTTTTAAATTGTCAATCATTATTAGAATTTTTGTTACTAAAATTTAAAAAAAAAAGAATATATTTTACACCCTAATTCCTAATTATATAATATTTAGGGGTAAATTTCACCACGTTAAAAGGTGTTTTGTTGCCAGTAAAAAAAAAACACAGGTGCAATATTTTTAATTGCTCTATCGATGTGCAAAGTTTTATTCAGTTGCACTGGGGCACTTTAACACTTGGGTCTAACTTGTGAGTAGAAAAGGATAATATGCAAGCAGATGGGTCCAAACCTGGGATCCCTTTATTCGCAGATCATTCTCTCTAACACCAATTCCAATTGGAGTTCCCATAGGAGACAAATAACGGAGAAACATATGCTTCGCTACATAAATCACGTGAGGTACCTATTGGCGCTGCAATCGCTTTCGGTTTTTGGTGAAAGAGCTGTAAAAATTTTCTGGACTGTAAACACTCCATTTTTCTGTAATATTTAACATACAATTTTAATAAATTGTTAATCGTGTTTAAGCATAATTACTAAAATTATTTTTGAAAAAATAACTTCCCATTAACTTTGTAACTAACGTTTCACTTCTGCATAAGCACCTATCGCAGTTTTTACAAGATATGCTCAATTTTCAACACACGACAATAACCAGCGAAGGCAGAATTAACTTTCTGAGGGGTGACGAATGAGTGTGACAGTGCTTATGAGTATAAACTGGCGTATTAGGATTGTCAGTATGTATTAAAGCGAAGAGTTTAGCTGTTGATTTTCAAAATTGGCAATAAAGCTTGTTAAGATAAAAATTAAAATAAAAAAAACTTTTCATAAATAACTTGAATATATTTTTTAAACTAACTTTTCTTCATCAGGGAAGGAATTTCAAGAATGTTTCTTCGACATTAAAAAGAAAAAGAATTCACCTTTCTGCGTCAAATATTTCAAAAAATAAACGTTTGATCTTAGTAATCTTGGATAAGTTGAACGAATTAAACCCAAATTTTATTTCGCTATTTATCAGGGAAGATTTTTGCTTCCTTACTGCCTCTATTTCGTCTTTCATCTTTGAGTGAATAAGATTTCACTTTTTGGAATAAGAAAGCCTGAAAAGTAAATTGAATTTTTATGTTATGCCTTTCGTATTCCATTTCTGGAATTTGAGGAGCTCAGTATTCTATTTTCAAGGATTTTATCCTTAAATAAAAGTTTCTTTACTATAGGTATGATACAAATAAAAAAACTTCGGACGCGAAGGTTTTGGTTGATTTCTCTTAAACAGAACAAGAGACTTAAATCCTTTCTCTTCACTGTTTACAAATATTTATGAAAGAAAATGAAGCGTACAAAATATGTAGAAATTTATCAGCATGACTTAAAAAAAAGCTTTCTCATTTTTTTTACATATGCATAATCTGTGTACATACGAGTAAAAATGGATGTATGTGGGTGGGTGTATATGTTACTCATGCAAATCCGCAGTTAACGTCAAATTTGGCACATAGGTCCTTGATGCTCAAAAATTCATATGTGTTTTATTTATGCAAATCCAATTTACGTCGGATCTTAGCCAAACTTGGCACAGAGGTCCTTTGAGAATCAGGGATTCACATAGAGGTTTTCAACGGAAAATTCGAGAAACGGAATATTTGTACCTATCAATAACTGCGACCAAATTTTTGTAATTTAAAGAAAAAGTTCAAAAGTACAATTTAAATTTTGAGTCATAAAATAGCTTTTTTCTACGCGTTGACGATACATTTTTTACACTTTTGTTTTGTTTTTTCTTTTTTTTTTAATCCTGATTCTTAAACAGGCGTTCGTTGACTCAACTTGGATCCTTGAGATAGACCATGAAATGCCTAGCAATGCAGCCAATACTCGATAAACTGCTGGCATAGCTTTATACAAGACCATTAATGTTATTCTACAAAGAAGCAACGTAAAATTATCTCTTTTCCAAATTCTTCTTCGAAATACCGAGAATGTCTTGAAAAATAATTATTTTTCATCTTCAAACTCAAGAGGAAAAAAAATATTTTCAGCGAAACTTTAACACGTAGTTTTTTTGAATGCAGGTTGGAATTACCGAGAACATGATAAAGTGTCATATTTTATCTAGACAGATGAGATTATGCAAAAACCTTCTGCTTCGTCTTTCCCCGAAATGGTGAGAATGTAGATGGAATAGGTTTATATTTTCTTTTTCATTCATAGAGATATTTAGAGATTTAACAGCCATCTGTAGAATTGACGAGATTTTCTCGAGAATATTATTAAGTTTCGTGTTTTTTACAGATCTTGTTCTAAGCAAGCCTCAGTTTTCACTCAGTCACACATTTATTTTTATAATCTAGTCGCAAAGAGACAGCATACCTAATAATTGCCTAGTTGTATTGTTATTGGGTTCTGTATAGAAAATAGCAGTGTAAAAAATGAACTAGTAAAATGCAAGATGAGCTTAGTTAAATTCAAGTTTATTGTCTTCTCAAAATAGGAATGGAAACAGCATTTTAACCTTGCATCCGCCAATTCAAAATGCTCTAAAATGAATAAAAATAGTGTTTTAATCCAACCTGCTAAAATTCATTTTGCTCTAAATTTTTTCTTCCAAACTTACATACTTTTCAAAGTGAGAAATAATTATATTTTAATTCTTATTGGTAAAACCCGTTTTAAATTTTCTCATACTTGCTCTCTTCCTGAACTTTACCAATGATTATCTCTAAAAATGTGCAAATAATTTTTTTCATCCCCCTATGCATATACATTAAAAAACTTTGAATGCTACAATCATGATTTCACACTTAAAAGGTTTTCTATTAGATATTGCTTCCTATTTATTAGAGGAAAAAAATAATGAAGGCATAAAATGGTGAAATATACTTCTCTATATACTGTTGTATAAATATAAGCGAAAAGCACCCAATTTTATTCGGAACTAAACCGTTTTTTTCCGGCGAAAGAAACGAACATTTCCACGTGTGGCTGAGATTGCTCAAGTAATCTTGTTCAAAGTTTTCTTTCGTCCTCTTGTAATTCGATAAACACGAATTCTTCTCATCCATTATTGATGATAAGACATCTCTTGGCACCTGGTGATATTCTATTTTAAGGGTTAATTCCTTTTTCACCTTGGTACTTTAGCTACTTTTTTTCCTTTTAGAATCGTATTCTTTGCCCTTCGGCTTCGAATGCAAGCATAGTAATTTCTGCATTATTGTGATAAGGAATTCAGCAAATATATTTGCTGATTTCCTGAGAACACCTCTAAGCATTCTGATTCTTTTTTACTTCCTTTTACAAAAAAGGACGGATTGTATTCGCTAAAATATTTTCACTCAAAAATCGACCTTAATTTACATTTTGCTCACCCCCGAATAAATGTTAAGTGTTTTTTTCGACTCGACCACAGGTGGATAAGTGCCTAAAAGATATAAACACGCGAATTATCCATTTTGACGATTTCCGAGTTAATTACAACGAGTTTTCTCGTGACGTCTGTATGCATATATGTGAGTATGTATGTCGCGTAACTCAAGAACGGTATGTCCTAGAAAGTTGAAATTTGGTACTTAGACTCCTAGTATGGTCTAGTTGTGCACCTTCCTTTTTGGTTGCATTCGTATGTTCCAAAGGGGGTCTTTTACCCTTTTTTGGGGGGATGTCATTGTTAATTTCGTTGTAAACTCAAGTGGTGTTATAATTTGTCGGACACTTGCGATATATCGGCAGTCATTTGGTCGCCAACTTAGCGACAAATTTGGCGATTTTTTTTTTAAATCTGATTTCAACTTGGCCACTGTTGGTGATATTTAGAGAGTAAACTATTGAATCACATTAAAATTGCCAGTAATGGGGAAATGACATTAAATTGGAGTAAAAGGAAGTCATGTAATGCGCACATCAGCTCGTTTTTTCTCAATATTATATTTCTTAAAGTTCTTTTAGTTCTAAAGTGACGAAATGCTTCACAAAAGGCAATATTTTTGTCAAGAACTATATAAACCTGCATTCCAGCGTGATTCTTTAAAAAAATTGTGGCATAAATAATGCGGCTTCAAAACCAAATGCAGGTACAGGCGTCCCTCGTATAACACGATGAATTCGTTCCGTGTAGAATCGAAACCGTGTTATAGGAGACGTTTTCAAAAACTTTTTAACTTCTTTTTTACACTAATTAATCATGTACATAGTAAAAATCATATCAATATGTATCGTGTTGTGAAAAACTGAATGGATGTTCTTGATAAAAAATCAGACTCCATAATGATCAAAAATAAGACTTTTATTTACAAGATGTTGATTATTAGAAATATATTAGAAGTATCGAAGAGCCGTGACTCTGTTGCACTGTATTTGTGCCATAAGTCTGAAATACATAGCATCGTTAGTTTTTCTTAATTGCATCACATATATTACAAAATATTGAATAATCCTTCATTGTGGCAATTTTACAGGGATTTGTGATAAATTGTCAAAGGGTTTTTAAGAGTTATTATTTATATCTTCTATTGTTCAAAAAATTGAATGATAAGGTTGTAAAACTTATATTCTGTTATTAACTATTTCTTTTGGCCGTCCATTAATCTTTAATCCATCTGAAAGTTTTGTTTCGTCATTAAGTTCTATAGTAAAGATAATAGATTTAGAAACCAAGATTCAATTAAGTGAGTAACTATATTTTTTTCAGTTCCTCTGAATTTATTTTATTTCTTTGAATATGGAATTAAGTACTACAAATAACATCAACATCGCTATGGGATTTTTTATATCTAAAACTGCTCAACGAATCAGCTCTGGATTTCTTCCAATTTTCCTACAGTGGTCCAATTTGCAGAATCAGCTTGAAATGGAGTCAAGAAATACTGCGTTATAATCTAAAAAATAAAGACAAAGAGTCAAAGAAGGGAAGTGTTCAATTCTTTTTAACACTTTAAATTAAAAAGGAGAATAATGAACGCATTCATATGTAAGTTTAACTCCCCCCTCGACTTTGACCTAAACTTATATTTCAAACCCAAAGCGCAAAAAAGCGCCTAAATACTATACCGACATTTTCATCACTCGTTAGTAAGTTACAACCCTCATTTTAAAATTAGAATTACGCCGATCGTTTTATACCTAGAAATACGGTAGGGGTCATTTTGACCCCTGAGAAGAAATCTGCATAGTTCCCTACATAATTTTAAATAATTGTAAAAAATAATTTAAAATTAACATATTTATAATAAATGCCGTTTATTAAAAAAACACAGATATTTTTAGTGAACATAATGCATTATTTAAAAACGACAAAAATGCCGTTCAAAAAACCAGCGCTGTTTCAGCTGCATTTTAGAAGCTAGCGGCTAATGTTTTTTTTTATGTATAAAAGCATTATAAAAGCTTCAAGTACTTAAAATGGTACATTCTAAGAGACGTTTTTGAGTTTATGCTTTGTTTCAGCATCAGTAAATTCATTTGCTTTTTTTTTTTTCTCAAAAGGGTCAAATTGACACCTGCCCGCACTTTTAGTTATAACCCTTTAGTTTAGGTTTAAAAGAATTACAATTTTCTTGAAAACTTTTTATTATTATACTGCATGATAATTTAGGAAAAGTCAAGAAAGGATTAAGCATTTTATGAAAATACAGAGGAGTAGTTAGCAAAAAAATTAATTCCCGTAATTATAGTGTTAAAATTTAACTTTCCCACAATTATCTTGAAAATAACAATTTACCGGATAAATAATTTATTTCGCAGATTGTCTCAGAAATTAGATTAAAGATTTTATTTTCTCCGTTTCTCTTACATCAGTTGTGACGAATCTGACAGATTATTCAGATAACTCAGTTTAATTTAGAAATTAATTACATCATTGCATTAATAATTTTACTTGGATTGAAATAATTCTTTAATGTGTTAAAAATTAGTCTTGACTTTGAAATGCAAGAAGATTTGCTTACAATTAAGTGCTTTTGGATGTTTTTATTTCTGTATTACTTTTTTTATTTTCTCTCTTTTTACCGTAAGATAATCTGTTATTTTCAAGCTATATAACTTATGAAGATGAGTTCCATTTTATATTATTTGAACGGATTTTATTATAGACTAGCGCTACCCGCACGGCTTTGCCCGTAGTAGAAATTTAAAAGGTCATTTGGTTTGCCTGTATATTTACAAATAATGGATGATGGATTTCTCGCCAATGTTACTTTCTTCGTCCATGCTATGATAATTTGCTTGTCCATGCTATGGTAGTTTGCTCGCCTATCTAATGGCAATTTACTTAATTTGCTCGTATGTGTTATGGTAACTTTCTGGTAAATGTTATGGTTATTTACTTGTTCATGTTATGGTAGTTTGATCGTTAAAATGGGATTACTAATGGAAAAAAAAAGAAAAACTTTGAGTTTTGAAGAATCGCTTCAAGACGCTCACCCCTATGCTACGAACTAATTTTGTGCCAAATCTCATGAAAATCAGCCGAACGGTCTTTGCGCTATGTGCGTAACAAACATCATGGTGCATTAACAAATTTTAAGCAATTAACCGGGTTAAAGCGGGAGTCGGGATTTCAGATAACACTAGTTTACATTGTAATCTGCAGCTGAGCATTGCCGCCGCTTAGCTTATTTTTTGTTTTGCCTTTTTTTAAGACCTTCAGTGAGCCGGCTCTTTGTCTAACGTAAAAGGGATCTATGAGTTAAATCACAGTTGTTTTAGTCTACTTCTCTCCGACGGCCAGCGAACAGTTTTTGAGCAATTACGATTGCGTACTGTCCTCACTTGACCATCCTTGATGTTGTGGTTCCTTTTTTAGATAGCTTGGTCCAGGGGCCTCTGCATCACCACCGCCCACCGTCCTATGCAGGCGCGGCTCCTCCGGTCCCGAGCAATCCGCTTCTATTGGTCAGAGGTGTCCATGTCCAACACGCTCCCACACGCCTTCACACACATACACTCACACACGCCTACGTGCATACACACAGGTCTACGCACATACACACACAACTATGCACACTTAACCGCCCAGGAAGAGGGACTGGTTTAGGGGGACAGGAGCCGTTTCTAGAAAAAATAACTCCAATGATTAGGATCCTGTCGCAGTTCGTGATTGCTAAAAATATAATTTTAACTTAAAATTTCAGGATTCAAATTCTTTCTTTCTTTCTTTTTTTTTTTTTTTTGTCTTCAGTTATACACTCCTGTTTGTGAAAATTACAACGCCACGAAGGACTTACGCCAGTGAGCTGAAAATTGCAGGAAATGTAAAGTAGGGCATGATATGAAAATGATTAGAATTGCAGACCGGTAGCGCATGCGTTGCTGAGCAGCGCCCTCTGAACGGCGGATCGAACTGAACATAAATAGACGGCTGTAGCGAGGCGTGTATGATTATCGGTGGTTATATAAGCTAGAGTAAACGTTAACTGGATCGTTACTATGCCTCTTCGACGACAGAAAGAGAAATTTGAGCAAATGTCGGAGTTTAGACGGGGCAGAATCGTCGGCTTTCGTGAAACTGGATTGTCTTATCGTGCAGTAGCCGCTCGTGTGCAGCGTAACAGCAGCACAATCATGCGGATTTGGCAGCAGTGGACGGACGAGGGTCGGACAGCTCTGAAATCCGGGAGTGGACCCCGAAATATGACGTCAGCTCGCGATAACAGACACCTGGTGCGTATGGCGCTGATGGACCACATAGCTTCTTCTAGACAATTGGCAGCGCAGTGGTCAACAGCAAGAGGTGTTTCATTAAGTGCTTCATCAATTCGGACACGTCTGCCGCTCGCAAGGATTCCTTTATACAGGATTCCTCTCACGCCAAACCATCGCCGCCTGCGGCTATAAATGGGTCAATGTGCATAGGAGCTGGCGTGCTGATTGGCAGCAGGACGTCTTTCTGACGAATCCCGCTTCATTTTATGGCACCATGATTTGCCGAATTCGTGTCAGGCGCTATGCCGATGAACGGCACACTCCGGAGTGCATTATCGAACGCCACAGTGGACGAACACCCGGTGTTATGGTCTGGGGTGCTACAGCATATTATGGACGATCACAATTGCTACGAATTGTGGGCAATTTGAACAGTACCCGATACATCAACGAAGTTTTACAGACTCAAGTTATTCCTTTCCTGCAAGGATTGCCAGGGTCTGTATTCTAGCAGGATAATGCCCGTCCACATGTCGCCAGGACTGTCAAATCCTACCTTGATTCTCAGCAGGTACAGCTTCTTCCTTGGCCTGCATATTCTCCGGATATGTCACCGATTGAACAAGTGTGGTATTTCGTTGGGCGGCATCTAACTCGTGATCCTCGTCCTGTTGGTTCGACAGACGAATTTTGGTTGCGCATACAAATAATATGGAATACTCTTCTGCAGGCAGATATTCAAACTTTGTTTCACTCCATGCCGAGTCGTGTAGCAGCTCTTATTGCGGCGGGTGGTGGCCACACAAAATACTAATTTCTATCTCTTTTTATTGTTTGTTTGGTTTGAAAATGTAATCATTTATTTGTACCATTATCTCTCAATTGTGTATTAAATTTCATTCAACTACGATGCTTATTTCATGGTGTTGCAATTTTCACAAACAGGAGTGTACATTTTTTAAAAAAATTTCTTCCTTTTCAAAGTTACATAATCATAATAAAATACAATTTTAAAATTTACTAAATTGTTACATTAAAGTTTTATTCATTTCTGTTTTGAGAGATGCAACAAGGATTTCAAAAGACTTTTAAGCTATGATAATATAAAACGGCATTAAAAGATAAAGACAAACATGATTCCATAAAGCACCTGTAACCCCCCCCCCCCCCCCTGTTTTTTGAGTACGCTAGCACACGATGAGATACGATAAATTAGGATGGCTTTTTTTTTTAAATATTTTTCCAAAATTTCAGTTATAGCTCATCAAATCATTATTTTTTTATATGAGTTAAACGATAATTTAGATTCTATGGCATGGGAATTTAAGTGAAAAAGGGAGATGCTATTTTTTTTTTACTTTCACAAACATTTAAATAATATTTAATGAGTAATTATCAAGTGCGTAAATATTTCATGAATATAGATGAAAATAACGTACAATTGAACAGTAAAATGAAATAACCTTTAAAAATCGATGCAACTATATTTGATTGATTTTTAAAGTCATTAGTTCGTGCATTAACACAATGTAGGAATGTGTTTTGATTTTCAAATTTGTGATCCTAGTTTTGTAATCATAACTTCTCAATCTATTTTTATCAAAATCTTTTTCAAAGTGCGTAACATAGTCAGTGGGACATGTTTATATTTTAAAGAATGAATAAACAAAAAATTAATAAATAAATAAATAAAAAATAAAAAGAAAAAAGATTTTTAAAAAGTGGAAAATCAAAATGTCTTGTATTTGTTGTGACTTGGGTCATCATTTAATACCTAAAAAGGTACTAAATATAAAAATGATCATCTATAGAAAAATTTCTGTTCCACATTATGCAGTATTACTACCTATTTCTAAACTGTTAATAAAATTAAAAAATAACAAACAGGGGAAAATCAAATCAATATTGGTTAACTGATTTTGCTTTTTTTTTCCAAATATCTTTCATCTTGTATACTAAGTTTTTACTGTTTTTTCTGCAATTTAAGGGTTTAAATTTTTGCATTAAGCTTTCGCACATTATTGCTCAAAATACTTATTTGTTCATCGTCATAACATTTAAATCCGGTTTTAATTATGGTTTTCCCGAATTCTTGTTGAATGACTTTATACTTTACCAAACATAAAGTTAAAATATGATACTACAGCAAAAGAATACGGGGGAAGTACCCTGCTCCGAGGATACGGTCCGTCCAATAATTCGGTATTTTTTTTTTTTTTTTGAACAATTTTCAGGAGCTTCATATTATTTTTAAGAATCTTTAGTTTCCTTTTTCAGATGAAGCTCTCCGAAATTTGCTCTTTTCAATTCATGAGGCTCAAAAGTAGTGTCGAGCCTTTCTGAAATATAATATTCATCTATTAGTATTACATTATAATGAAAGGATATTCTTCGAACTATTTTGCGCCTGTTCATGTAATACATTTAAGCTTCAAAATTTTTTAATGGTTTACATGATACATAAGATGACTAAAAGATAAAAATGAGACCTTTAATGAAAAATGGGGACAGTGAAAAGCTTATAATACTGCGTCGAATACAAGAAGCAATTTTTTTCACTGTTTTAGACGACATAAACGTAAAAAAATATTAATTTGATTTAAAAGTGTTTTCTACCATACACAAAAAAAAAGTTTGCAGCGTAGTTATTATAAGTTTCTCTCCAAAATTAATTTATAGGCCTTCTTCATAGTTTTAGGACAAGAAAGCTTCTGATAAAAAAAGCCAATTCTTTTCAGCTAAAGTTTTGAAAATGATAAAGTTTACCGCTCTTTCAAAAAGAAATATTATTTGTATAAGTTAATTAAATGCCTTATCAAGCTAATAATCATGGATAAAAAAATAAAATATAGTACTTTTCTTCATTCTTACACAGTATTAAAGTAAGTTTGAAACACGTGTGTTTCAAAAATATAATAATTATTAAACGAAACACAATACGATATTAAGCTTTACAGAAAGATGTAGGTTTAACCAATTCTCCACTTACTTTTAGTATATCATTTTTGAAGTTACATTTTTTGAAGTTACTTTCTTAGTTTTTTGATATTGCTATGTTTAATTATGATTGAAATTGTTGGCTTTGGCAAAATTTCTTCATATATTAGGTAAAAATTACTTATGTTAATGTTATGTTGCTGAACAGTTGGACAAACAGATGGGGTTGGAGAATGAATCATTAAATACTTCATCAGTATTAAGACGGAAGACAGAAAATAACTTCAGTGAAATCACAAGAAATTGCTAACTGTTATATAAATTTTAATTTTAATTTATCTCATTTATTAACTATTTTCTATACTTCTCTCTTTTACCATGCGTGATTATTTTTTGTAATGCAAGTTAGGGCAAAAGTAGTCATAGATCAAGTAAAAATAATTTATTTTATGTCTCTGTTGCTGCACAAACAAATGTCAAATATCTGGCCAAGTGAAGTGGTTACACTGTAACACGAAACCAACTTTCTGCCGATGTCAGAAAACGAGATATTTCTCTTCCCGTCTGCGTGACATTCAAACATTTATTTTGTGTTGAAGCTTATGATGACGTCTTAAATCGCTTCTCATATATAATGCGTGGCAATACATTTGATGGTTTCTGAGATACATTCAAATGACGTTTCATTTTGCAATTCAAACTATGTAAAATGTAAAAAACAAATATTCATTCAGAATTATTGTCCACTGTTGGATATTGAGGCAGGGTTAGAAAATGAATCATACAGGATAGTTTAGGATTGAAAGAAAATGGAAAATATCTAAATCGAATTTACAAAGATTTTTTTTCCAGTAACATACATTCCATTGCAGTGTTTCAAATATTATTGCGATGGTATCTTCAAAGCCGAATGTTTAAAATATATATTTTTTTTTAATTTGCTAAAAGCATAAAAGTAAATAAATAAACAAAATGATAATAAAAAGAAATAAAAATAATAAAGTAATTTAATTGAATGCAATTAAATCATTTATTATAAATAAATTATAAATTAATTGAATTTTAATTTTAAGAAATGAAATAATTGTTGAAAATTTGAAAAAACTAAACAAACTAAATTTGACGTGTTTCCGGATTTTTGTGAAAATACTATTTACAGGGGTAAACCATCCTTCGCAATCTAACCCCGTCGCGGGGTTTCTTGCCCATGAGCAATTCCGGAGCAGATAAATCAACTTCTTGACCTCACCATTTCCGACTTCAATTAGCGAAACGTCGTTACAATTAACACCGTTTTGTTTATTTAGTTTTTTTCAACTTTTCAATCATTATTCAAATGTTTGTAATTTAAATTTAAAATAAAATAATGTTTTATATGTACCCTCTAATATACCAGTTATCCAATATTTAGGGGTTAATTTCAGCCATTAAAAGTTTTTATTGCCGATAAAAAATGCACGTAAAATATTTTCATGTGTTCAATTGATGTGTGTGTGTGTGTGTGTGTGTGTGTGTGTGTGTGTTTTTTTTTTTTTTTTTGTGATTCATACTTGGGTAGGGTTACTTATGAGTTGAGAAACACTGTGTAAAATGATTTTTGTGTGTTATCCAAAATGTAAACGTATGATAGTAATTCCATGGCAGTAGTAGAAGAAAAACATTAATTTGACTTAAAAGTGCTTTCCACCAATCACATTTTAAAAATCCTTTGCAGCATAGTCATTTTAACTTCCTTTCCAAAATTAATTAATATGCCTTCTCCATAGTGCTAAAGTAGTATATAATCACTTTTGTGACTATACTTCTTGAATTTTTCGGGATGGTCTTTAATTTTCAGCCCCTATGCCGACTTTTACAACTCGATTTTTAGACCCGAGTTTAAAGCATTTGTCTCGAATTGTCCAGGAACAGTAGTGGTACTTACTGTCTAATCATACTACTACCGCAACTGAGTTGGTGATCAATATTATTAGCAGTTTTGGGATAAGACACAGATTAACCTGAATATGGTAAAGGTTTTTTTAATCAACAAAATAAATGTTAAAGAATATTAAAACGTGAATAAGAATATCAGAAAAATTAAACATGTTCTAACAAATATTCATGCCTCACAGAAATAAAATGCTACTTCCTCAAAAAAAAAAAAAAAGATGGTTTAAAAGTTAAATATTTTGTTTTATAATGAAAATATCAATTTTTATACTCTTTATTTCTTGAAAAAATATATTTAAACAATGATATACAGTGACTCCCAAAAATGTTCGTACACTTTGAAATTTTTTAGTAAAACCAAAATAACGCAAAACTGAATTCGAATATAAAATCCTAGATTTTTTCAGATCA